>NW_027464585.1:20225000-20595000 GCF_043290135.1 Rhipicephalus microplus | reverse complement strand
CACTGGAACCATCTTCTGACCAACGTCGTCGTGGCCAGGAAATTGTCCACGTCTCGAGACTTAAGCCCTGCTACGACCCTCCCGTGTTTACTTGTCCATAGGTCGCCAGGATGGCTCCTTATTTCGCGGGGAGTAATTGTAATGAATTAATGAATCTGAGTAACGGACGCTCTGCTGGCAACGAAGAAGACGATGATGATCGGTGGCTGCAGTAGTAGCTCGCGCACGCCGTTCGCCATTAGCCAGACCTGCCTGTTAAAGCTCATTTTGTCAAGCTGCGTCTGAACCTTTCTCGACGTACAACACCTCTATTTTAATATATATAATTTACGCTATATACATAAGATGCTTACAAATTAACCCCCCCCCATTTGCCATACGCCGTTTCTAGCAAATTACGCTTTGCAATGGTGTAACAGAGTTTCCTTAGCCCAGCTTTGTCTCGCTATAATAGCCTTTTCTCAGTCGCCCTGTATTGTTACTCATGCATAGCAAATCACTAAAGCAATTCTTATTTTAAAGTCCTCTGACCACTCCAGTCCATTTAAAGGGCCACTAAACTACCCCTATATATATATGTTTTGAGCGATTGAAGTAAACATGAGCATAGTAGGCAAAAATGCTGCATGCTGAATGATTCTCCACGTGCCAGTGCAGCAAGCAACCAGTGCCCCACAAATCCCAAGAAACAATTCCTCCGTGCATTTCGGCCTGGCACGTGTCATTGAGAAGTTGAATCTGACGTGAAGAATAAATATGCTGTGATTGGTCAAGCAAGCAATTATGACGTCCGGTTAGACTGCAAGAAGCTGTCCACGCCACTTGTCGTTTGTCGTGATGCCCCAATGCATGCACGTGCTTGCAAATCAGGTACCGTAGCCCGTAGCACAGGGTTCAGACCGGCACGATTCGCATAAGCACCGGCTGGCAGAGCAACAGTGGTTCGCCAACAAGCAAACAGATGAGAGAGGGTGGAGTCGCGGCAACCGGATCAAGACGGTGTTTTTAGCAGCATGTCATGAATGACGTATGCCGCGCAAGATAGGGAGAGGTGCTCGATAAGAGGGCAAAGGTTCTTCGGAAGAGGTGCCAACGTAGGGTAGTGAAAGGAAAAACGAAAGGAGTGATTGCTGCGCTTAGATAATCAATCGCGTTTAAGTCCGCCATTAGAGCACCGTTTCAAAAAATTGTCACGGCTTGATGGTCGTTGTGCACTTGCGCACAACTTGCAAAGTGCATATTTTGTGCCAGCACTGTTCAGTTAATAAACTTAGGCTTGGTGCACGGCTATGAAATTGGTTGGCTCGAAATCAAGCAGCACATGTTTAGACTAGCAATGCTATTGTTACTGATACTTACTGTCAAACGTGGGACTCTGATGCAGCATGACATAAATACATCGATTTTATTAGGATGGCTCAGGAAACCTTGTTTGGCACATTAGTGCGCAGAAGCAGCATCAATCGTTGTGGAATGTGAGGAATTCATATTAATAAAATCACATGCATGAAGTTAACAGACAAGGTAAACAGGAATTCAGATGAATTATTTAATGAAATTTCTTATTTTGTTTCTGACTCGCCAAGAGTGAACTTTCAAAACAAACTGAAAGGTATTGTTGGGCTTACAAAACAAGAAAAAATTAAAAAGTTACTCAGATCTCTTTATGTTGTATGCCAAGCTAACCCCACTATTGCAACATAATCACTACCACCACTTTCTTCGCTGCGAAGTAATTTATACCAGTGTCAAACGGGCAATTTTTATTGCAATCAGTGTCCATCCGGAAGAACCACGATGCAGATTAGGTGATGCTACAGGTCACTTTTAATCACGATGAGGCATGCTCGGTGTACAGACTATCGTGATCCGTGCATCGCAATCTACTTGAGAAATCGCGATTTTGCGGTTGTCTGCACCTCCTAGCCGAGTTTTTTGAAAACACAATAAACAGAAAAAATTAGAATGGGTCAATAAAACACTCCAAGACAGCTATATGTTTATAAAAAACAAATTTTAAACTGTTTAAATGGGCACAACATCTGAAGCACTTGCATATTTTCGGACTCGCATCAATCGCATGTAGTTGCGGAAAAATCAGACGACAAGCAGTCGACCGTTGTCTTCAGCGCTTAGTGCAACTCTCGCTCCGTCGGAGATGTTGTAGCACCTTGAAGCAAACTGATTATGAGTGTCGCAAGCCTTTCGACTACGTCTCGGCGTACGCGCACTTTGTGGTCGAATGAAAAGACTTTGACTGCAATTCACCGTTGGCAGAAGTGACTGGAACAGACTTGATGAGTGAGAAGTGAAACATTGGCGCGTACAACGAGATTGACGCTTTACTGCGACTACACAACTAAGAGCGGGGGCCATCAGAAATAAAAGTGAAGGTCAAGATGGTCCCAGAGCAATATAGGTACGTGCTAGAAAAATTTTTTCAATTGATGGATATATAAAAACAATATTGTAGTGGCATCCAAGGTTTTTGACGTTCGATCGGTTCTTGCGCGAATAAAATTGCTGATAAAGGGCTCAATAGATATACCGTAAACCGAGTTTTCTCAGTGTCATGTTTTACGGCACACAAATGCCACATGGGGCTTTCATCTGACGCAAGCTCGAACAAGATCGTCTTGAGCCGTGTAGCAGCGCTCATAAAGTTGATCGCGATCAAGAAAACTGATCCTAATTGCCCTGATCGCGATTGAAAGTGCCCGTTTGACACCGGTATGACAGAAGTGTTGATGCCACTTTTATTCATTCGTATTGTTGTAATGAAGCTTTTAAACGTCGCTGCTCGTTTTATCTAATCCAGCTAGAAAGTTACACAAGCCTTGTCTAGCGTACTAACCTCCCACACTGAGAACTGCTCCTAGCTACAATGGGCCATGATTCACATAATGGCCACGCTGAACTCATGGCAGACTGCAATAGTTGGCCTTGTTTTAAGTGTGCCGTAAAACGCGGTTACGCAAAATAATGCGACATGTGCTACATGTATGCACCATTTAGTTTACACTGCCGATCCACTGCACAAGTTTGACATGCAGGCTCATAAACATAGTCTTGTAACAGGCAGGCACTTTTCTAAAGGATACCCGAAACATAGGCAGACGACATAGGCTCCCTTCGTGTTGCGGTAAGCTTACACAAGTAGCACTTCAAAAGATTACCTGTACTCTACTATGCTACCTTGAATAAAAAAAAGATCGATCACTCGGGCCGCACGTACGCGACTAGCCGCAACTGTTCGTCCTAATTACTCGCCGAATACTCGCACACTATGGCAAGCGGTTGATTGAGGTGGACGTGAAAGGTATGAACAAGAAGGCACTCGTACAGAAGAACAGTGACTTATACTCACAAACGTAATCTCCCTTGCCACTAGCATTGCTGAGGCAGCTGAAATTCTCATTGTGTGCCCCGAACCCGGATGACAAAATCAGTGTTGCCAAGTCTTCGTAAGAGAATGCCGATGAAATCAGACGAAATGACTCAAAATGTGGCCAGGAAAGTATTTATTCAGAACAAAACTGCAAACGCTTTCAAACCTCCTTAAGAAAAGTAATATTTCCCACTCAGAACGGCAGCGATGGTGTAGTCAACCAGCAAATGTCAAAATTCACTGTCGCTCAGCTTGGCAAGTTTTTATCACGACTGAGGTTGGGATTGGCGAGAGACTACGGAAATTTTTCAGTAGAGTAGCATGCAGTTTATAGCTTTTATACTGTACCAGCTCGCTGTATAACCGAAAGAAGAAGCGTACTACTTCGTACGACTGTGCTAAGCTTGCGTTGCGTGTCACACGAACCCTTCTCATAGCGGTGCGATTAAGACGGTCGCGATCTGCGCATCGCAATTTCTGACTCTGAGGCCGTGATTTAGCTGACATCTGCGCCAAACGTTTGTGTGATTCTGTGTCAAACACAACCTGAGGGGCCTGATCTCGATCGAACGGCACCGTTACAAAGAGTCAGCAAGAAAATTCAGGTGATCCTCGCAAAATTGCGAAAACCAGCAGCAGCTGATCTGATTGCAGCATATATTTCATTTCATTATGCCGAAGCTCCAGATGGTATGCAGCTGCACTAGTCATGAACTCCACATGCGTGAAAAGCCACGGTTGTACGTGCGAGAATGACGCGTAAGTTCCAAGCGAGAATACCTGCCGTAAAGACACGAACAAGCGCACATTTTTTGTCCTAATTAAACTAAGTGGTAGGCCGGTGATAGGTGTTGCCACAAGGCTGGGTTCAAGCTGTACACTTTAATACAATAATACCGCGTAAACCACACCGTCGGCCCGACACTTCACCCGGAAATGAACATCGCCTACGCCCTTGAAAACGTGACACAGCATGGTCTCGTATGTGTGTATTTTCAATTTCAGACAGACCTCGCTCTGAGTGCGACATACACCACACCACATGAACACAATATGGCAGCTCGTAAAATACAATAACTAAGAGTATACACGTGCATGTTTTATTATTAACAAATGCACAAAGCCATAACAGTCCACCTATGCCTGTCCGCTATTAACTTAATCCTAACAACATTAAATGTATACACTCTGGAAAAGTACTAGATTATGCTACCCGCGTACGTATAAGCGAAACATGGCAAAAATAACGAGGACTAAGCAAAAGTATGCATAACACGAGCGCTAATTTTCAATTTTTCGATAGCTTAACCAGTGAGGAAAGTTCTGCAGCGGTGCAAAGTGATCGGTCAAATTATTAATTGTGTTTTCAAGGCATAGCAAGACACCTGCTTCTTTTCGTTGCAACGATCTTATTGCACATTACATTATCACTGTTTCATATACTAAATAACTGAGCCACCACATCAGTAAGAGATCAAGTGAAGAAAGCGAAGAAACCGAAAAAACTCGCATTAGAACCATTTTTTTCAGCAAAAACCCACAAACCAGACATCCCCTTTCGAACAATTATTACGGAACGAAGCACATGGCAGCATGAAGTCTCAACGTTCCTCCAGTTTCACTTGTCCACCTTGAATTTTCAGGACCCTTTTCTTGTAAAGGGTTCTGACCAGGTTGTTGACTTCTTAGCAACCAAAAAATTGTCTAACTGCAGTGGTTTTAGGATCGACGTTGTCGATTTCTTTTATCCGGTTCCTCACCCTGAACCCATTAAGTGTGTAAAAATGCATCACGCAGGAAAATGACGAACTTTCAATCATAAACAATTGTACGATGTCGGTTGAGAGGTTCTTGGAACTACTCTTTTTTTATGTGAATTCTACTCTTGTATTATGGGGCAATAAGTATTACCTGCAAAAGTCTGGCAATTGTATTGGCTCTCGTGTAGCACCAGTCCTGTGCGATATATTCTTAAAATATATTGATAGGGCTTTGCAAACGGCACTAAGCAGCCTCTTATTTATTGTCTTCAGATATGTGAACGATTACCTTGTACTCGTTCATTCACCATTTTTGGATAAAAACCGGGACAAGACTATTAAAACCTTCGAAAAAATGCGCATGGTTTAAGTTTCACGCACGAGGTTCCACATGATAAGATATTGCAGTTTCTAGATCTTGAGTTATCTTTTCGCGCAGATCATCTATGATGGTGCTACTCTCCATGTTCAAAGAAACCAGTCTTGGACTACTCTTCTTCGCATTCTAAAGTAGTAAAATCGGGTATAGCAATTAACCTTCTAAATTCAGCTGTAACGAAATCATGTTTCCACAAAATTGCGCGTGTTTTTTCTAATCAAATAACTAGGTTGCGAGAGGCAGGCTTTCCGTCCAATGTCCTCATTTTCGCCGCTCAGAAGGTACTGCGTATGGAGAAAGGGAAGGAGTGCCCCTAAAGGAGGCAGATAAACGACGTAAGTTTGCGTTAGTCCCATATGTGCACGAATTTTCGCATAAGGTAAAAAAATTGTGCAAAAAAATTCAACCTCGACGTTGTGTTTTCCGCACGTGGAAAACTGCAGCAATTGTGTCGTAGAATTGAATTTCAAAGCAGAATGAAAGCAGGTCTTGTGAGGAAAGGTTGTGGTGTCAAGCATGTCAATTCCTTCACCAAATGTCGGTCTAATGTCGTTTATTGTATGCCTCTGTCTTGCGGCAGGTTATACATTGGGCAGACTGGGCGCTGCTTGAATATTCGCCTGCGAGAACACTACAAGGAGCTGGAATCAGTTCCGGGTTTACATTTATCCGTTCATTGCGAAAAGTGTGGCTGCGTACCTGATTTTTCACGCACGTCTATCTTGTACAGCCATCATGACACGAAAACTAGAGTGATGGCGGAAGCCTTTTTTATTAAAACGAATATTCATAGTTGTGTTAGTTCACCGTCTATATCACTGTTAGATTGTGAAATATCGTATCTGGACGACACCTCATCAAGGTTTAACATTCTCCCCAGTTGTTTCCTTTTCTGATGTTTCTGGTATATAACTTCTCTAAATAGACTGAGTTTCAGTCTGCGCTTGTTTGTCTCTTCTCTTGTGTCCCGTTGGTTTGCGCTTCCAATTATTCCAATATGAACTCTATACATCATCGAATGACATCTTGAATGCAATTTGTGCTAGATCACCGTCTCGTCAAAAGAGCGGCCAGTCAGTTCCCTGACATGTCCTGAAAACTTATGCCCACTATCTGAGGAGCATTACAGCATTTTTGGGTGGAGACTGAAACCAATAGATCTTCAAAAATGTTACTGAATCATTTGGGTCAGCCTGTAAACATAACCAGCATTCTCACAATGCGACTGAATCTTGATGCAAAGCAATCGACTCCGGTGATATATACATCCACGTGATGCTATACTACACCTTATGTTACCTCCCTGGGGAAGTCTGGATTTCCTGTGTACGTGGGTGTACGTGAAAGACGCTCTAATTGTGATATACCTAATTGTTCTTACAAGTGGGCATAAATGGTTAGTGCTTATGTCATTTTATTATTACATGGAAGAAAATAGGTGATCTATTTGACACAGAATATATGAGTACATCTCTTATCAGTACATAATACACTCCCTCAGTTACAATCGTGGCATCCATATTTCAATGAACTGCAGCAGGTATCAAACATATCTGGAACATATCACAGAAGCTGTCAACATTGTCATCGATGCCTTGTCACATAGCCCAATAACATGTTCACCTGTCCCAGAAAAATATAGACCTTAAATAGTAGGAACTGGTTGACATGACAACAATTTCTGCCATCTACAAGAATTATAAGCTTCGTCGCCGCTGCACTTTCAGTCGTGCGGAGTCGTTTGCAAGTAACACGCGACATAATTGCTTCAACACAAGCTGTGATCCAACTGACCATTTTTGTTCCCTTGAAAGCACAATAACACATATTGGCACCACTAGACTGTCTTTCATGCTCAAATACACAGGAAAATAAAGGCTTTCCTAGGAAGATAACGTAAGGTGTAAGGCATCACATGGGGGTACATGCCACCTGCGTTGAATGCTTTGCAGCTCTTCTATATTCGGTCAGATTATGACATTGCTGGATATGCTTGCAGGCCCAACCACTTAATTCAGCGACGTTTCTGAGGATCTTATCGTGCCATTGACTATACTGCTGCCTTGCAAAAGACAAACTTGTAGACTTGTGTTCGACGCCTGGTCCAGCGTTCGGTGGAATATATGCTCACTCCAGACATTACAAGGTTACGCACTGTTGCGCCTGCTTTTGTAGCTGCTGGCTGCATCAGTCAAGTCATCCTTGACCCTAGCAGATAGAGAAAGCTAATACGGAGCTACTCTGTCGAAATTTGGGCTTGTTGGTGCATTGTGACGACAGAAAATAGCGCAAAGAAACGGGGACACAAGACGAGGACACACGGCACAGGCGCTATGCCGTGTGTCCTCGTCTTGTGCCGTGTGTCCTCGTCTTGTGTCCCCGTTTCTTTGCGCTATTTTCTGTCGTCATAATACGGACCTACATTATTCCACCAAGCCTTGGCTACCAATGAGCAATGTAATTATGAAACGTACATGCATGGAATTCAAGGCAGACGTTAGTTGTAACACTGTAAAACTTGCTTTAGCCGTGACCATGTTATTTTATTGTGATCGTCACAAAGCCTACCTTTCTGCCGGTCACAACACATCTCGTCTGTGTTACATCATAAAGAGGCTTCTACCTATAGCTTTGTGACAGCGCATCGAAATGCACATATAGTAGCAGTGAACTAGACTCCTGTACACGCATGCAAAATGAAATGATATGGGCTAACCATTCCTCATTGATGTCATGCTGCAACTTTAAAAAACCTTTCTCTCAAGTAACTTTAATGAAGTTTTATGGAAACAAAACGGATGATTCACTACCTATGCAGAAGCCATCATAAGTGCACGAATGGCTTGAAACAGCAAAAATATCCCACTTACATAACATTTCCCCACAATGCCTTGATTATTGATTAAAATTGCATGTTAATGGAATTTCCCGTCACACTAGCTAACAAAACCTTTACCAGCATGAATTCTTCAGGTAAACTGAAAATATTCTTTTGTGTTATTTTGTGCAGTTGTTATATCTGAAATAAAATTTAGGAGCGAAAAAATGTACCAAAAATGGTCGCACCTAAGCTATGACGGCCACAAAATTGATTGAATAAGAGCTCTAATGTTTTCATATATTCAGTAACTATATGCTTTACGTGGGTTTTTGCAACTGTGCTAGTTCTCGTGTGCCAAAAATTAAAAGTGAGGAAGTAATTTCAATTATCCATTGCCTGGTACTTATGCTCAAGTGCTATGAAAAATAAAGTGTCGCTTTATGTTTGCTGTGAGCTTGACTTCTGCAACCAGACCTCACCTAAAGAAGGTCAAGACACTATTCTAAATATCTGAATTTTCAGTCAATTGGAATAAAATACAGTGTGGTATTGCATATAGAGCTTTGTTTTATTTCTTCATCAACTAGCTCATGACTGTAAGTCATGCTGAATTGTCTTTCCTGACTCATTCACATAATAAAAATTTGAAGGTAAAGCCATATTTCCAAACATGAAAGATTAAGATGGGGCATGTGCCCCTGAACAGTAAAAAGCAATGTTCCCGTGATTAATGCTGTGAACCCTGTCGTATATCAAACGATCCTCCAAACATTTTGAGAGGTAGAATAGGTCATAGCTATGACATGGTTTAGTAATACAACTATAGGAGCCAGAAAGCTTGAATAGGACTTACAGATTAAGTTTGAAAGAATTCATGATATTAGAACGATACAACAAAGAAGATTGAAAATGGCAGTTGCTTAGCTTAGCTATGCCAGGATACACGTAGCGTTAGCAAAGGTTCAGCTGATTATTCTTAGCGTTCCAGAGTGTCTAGGATTAGCTTGATTATAATGCCTACTGCGGCTGCAATGACACACACGCGGCATACGCATTATGTGGCACATGTATATTTTCTGCTCAATGTCCAGGTAGCTTTTCTATTGCCACAAAGATGGCTTGGTGGTCAGTGAAGTAACGCGCTGCCTTTTCGATAGCCCCAACACGGTATTTCGAATTGTCTGTCTTTCTGTGATAGACAAGATCAATGGTGCTTCCACACTGGGTTTTCCGTGCAGTTAGAACACTGACTAAGTCGAGGTTAAATGTGTCCTTCAAAGGAACACAAAGAGAGTCTGGAGCACGTTTGAAGTCGCCAGCCACCACACACAGTTCACTCGCCGCACGACTAGGTATATCGCGACTAGACGTAGCCAGACTTACCGCACTACTAGACGTAGCCACTACGTGTATCGTGTCTTTAACCGAATTGTTTGGTGACACATACCCGGCTTCGATTATCACACCACTTTCGTCAAGCTAAACGGCACAGGTTTCACCGTTGGGCACGGCTATCTTTGGCAGTTCACTGCCAGCAATCCCATTCCTGCCATAGATGCAGACTCCCGAGCTTCTGGTAGCGTCAACACGACTGGCATAAGCAACCATACTAAACCTGGGGATTGTGACAGCTTATGATCACGTGGCAACACCAACCTCTGTAAAGAGGAGAACATCAGCAGTGGTCAAGAGGCGGTCACCATGAACGTCCGCGATATAGCAAATCAACGATCGGACACTGAGCAGGGTGACTGTGTAGACTGTGGCAGGGTTTGTCATCAGCGCTCTACAGCGAGCACAAGCTGTGTCCAGGCCGTGGTTGTTTAAGCGCTCCTACTCTGACACCAAAGCGTTATCCGGATTGCTAAGATGTTGGTAGAATGTGTGGTCTTGCTGCACGTTAGTCAGATACGAGACCTGGAGGGTAGTGACAAGACTTAGGGCAACGTAGACCAACTTTTGAGGGTGAGCCTTAGCGTAGTCGTATAGCAGAGTGTCGAAGGTACCAACCTGCGAGTTGTGTATTGTCATGACGCTTGCTGGTGCGAGAGGAAACTGGGTTTTGCACACCAATACATGCATGCCTCAAGGCGTTTTCCTTCATGGAAAACTACATGGTGATGGGCTCAATCGGAACCCATTGTGCACACCGCCTCACGCCAGAACGGCAGCTCACTTTGGCCTTGGTTAACGTTCCCACATCACTGGGACATTGCAGCCAAACTCTGTCTGGCGTATTGTCAATGTTAAGCTCAACTTCCATGAGCGTACCGACCATGCCATTCACCAAGTCATCCGTGACATCAATGTTCTTTAGTAGCATATACGGCCATTTAGTACAGAACGTCACCACAGATGGCAGGTTGCCACTCTCCGCACGACTGAGGTCTTGGATTTTCACGAGGGCCTCACGTTCTTCTTGTCTGCTCCGATGGCCAGTCGCAACGTGTATGGCGACACTGTCATGCTTGTATTCACAAGATTCAGCAACCATCCCATTATATACGTCAATGTCGTTGTTACTAAAGAAGAGACGGACTGCCACGGGGCACTGTATAGCAGCCTGTTCACGAGTGACGAAACGATCGGCAAGCACACGAAGATCGTCGCCGTTCAACTCCTTCCCGTCGCCTATCTTTGTGAGGAGACCCGTGAAGCTTGCATCACTCTAACAACTTTGGTTAAAGGGAAGTATGAGAGGTGGTGCCACGGGAGCATGGACGTACTGTAGATGCTTCCGCCGTTCCGCAGTCTCTTGTATACCTCACTTGCTCGCAGCGGAAGGAGCTGCCTAAGGTCTTCACAGAAGACCAAGTCGAACCCTCCAAACTGCTCTGTCATCTTCGAAGCCCTGATTTCTGTCAAGTGTAAGTCCACTTGTCTGAGGAGGTCCGACGACAGCCTGCTCACCTCATCCACATTGATGCACTTCACGTCGCGAAACAGCATCCGAAACGTCTTCAAATCACTTAATCCAAGTCCCCGCTTCTCCCTCCTGTTGGTCATAACGATCTTGAATGCCGATTGTGCAGTTACGTCGTTCAACACAACGGCAGCTTTACAGGTTGTTGCACAGGCCACGGACGCCATGACCGCACTGGTTTCCTGACCATTTCCATACGAGATGGTACAGTTACGACGGTAATGGTTGTAAACGTCCATGCTGAGGCGCAACATGAAGGTCTTACCACAGCCAGCAGGTCCGGTAAAGATCTGCAGTGGTTTAGTCGTCCGGTCAGTAACGCGATGTATCACTTCCCGTGTCAAGGATGCCTGCTGTTCACAGCCACGTGCTTCAGGGCACGTGGCAGCAACCACGTTCTGTTGCGTCTTCGTCGTCACTTCCTCGGGAACCAACTCTGAATTATCGTTTATGTCCACCAAAGTCGACACCGCAGACTCTTCTGGTTGTTCCACTTCCTCTGTGTGATTTGCTTCCGAACGGCCCGCCTCGCAAGCCAAAATCAACTGCGAAACGGTTATACCAGCAAGTACCTCTGTTTGATTTTCATAATGGCTGCTTTGTTATCATAAAACATTATCTCAAAGGCATTGCTATTCAGAATTTTTGATTCCTTACGAAACGACACATACAGCATGACATGTTCCCTGTTATAGTTTACCACGTCGTCAATGCTGTAGTTTCGGCACCTAAGCACGGCTGGCTTCTGACGCTTCTTCAAGCTACTGCGATTGTACTCGACCATAAATTCAGCGAACGTCACCCCCTCAATTTCAGCGGGATGGTGTTCATAACGCTTAAGCGGTGTTTTGTGCCAAATGTCACAACTCTTAGGCAGCACTCCCTGTTCCCCCAACTCGGCCTTCGTCTTGCGGCTCCGATGGCGCTCCTTTGGCCAATGGGTGTTAACGTGAATTACATCTCGGCTATTGGTACATATGTCATATCGCAAGAGAAACCAGGCAGCCTCTTCGGCTGACATCTCAAACGCATTCAGCATACTCACCCCTAGCTGTCGCATAGCACTTTCAAGCGACAGCGGGACCGATGGGTCCTGTTCGATTAAAGCTTTAATGGTTCTGCCCATGTATGGGACGTCACGGTTAGCCTTGTTCACGTACTCCACCACGTAAGGTGCACAGGCATAACCGTCAAGAATTATTTGGAGGTCCATGTTAGACTTCAGCACTGAGGCTATCCTCAAGTTAGAGGGATTGAGATTCATATGATCTATATCCCTTTTAAGCAGCAGCGTAGGCCTGGCCAGTCCACGGCGAATCACCTTCTGATACTCGTCAAAGTCACGTAGGTCATGATAATGAAGCATTTCAGCGAAGGATTGATAGGAAATGGTGTCGACAGCACTATCCAACGCATCATGAGTGTTCTTCAGGAAGCAATACTGTTTCAAACGGGCTTCGTCATCGTCGGCAGACGCCTGTAGCGGAATAAGCACTTTAGTGCTCAGCATGGGCCAGAACGGCGCATAGAAACTGCACTTCTTATGACCACCTTTATAGCACGGGTGTGTGTGCTGGTGTTCCTGGCACCTCGGCACTCCAGAGCACTGTGATCCACGGACAGGAGGTGCTCTGCCGTCCTCACGGTGTTTCGCATGAAGTTGTTTTGCACCTCTTCATTCGAAGCTTGATTAAGCCACAAGAGCAGATGAGCATGGGGGCTACCCCATTGCTGAAACTCTATACGCTTGAAACTTTCCACCACGTGGTACGGCTTAAATGGGCTTGTCCGGGAGTTTCACAGCACTTTCATAATCACCCTAACCATGTGTTCAAAGTGAATTGCACACGCAGCTGGATCGTTATTCAACAACTTCCCCGCGTACTTCTGGTTCATCTCGTATTCGTTAAAGCCCAACTCCTGGGGCCTAACCTGCAGTTTCGCAAGCAGGTCGGGCAATTTTGGCCAATGCACCTCAGATGCAAAAAGCGTCAGAAACACCGTCGGCTTCCCAAGCTGCCTAATCATGGCGAACAGCTCGCTCTTGCTTTTGTGCCAGTACTGCACTGCAAGGTTTTGTTTGGCGTTGCATAAGTGAGTTGCCAGTTTTTGGGGTGGTTATTGCCAGACTGCCACCCAATTTAGTGGATAAATTTGCCCCTGTAGTTGTGGCTTCTCCGTGGGGGTTTTGTGTCGTCCGCGGTGCATTTTGCGAGTGCGTGAGCTACGTTGGCCATTTTAATTAACAAAATGAACGTAAGACAAGTTAAGGTTAAAGCTTGGGCGAGTTGGTTCATTTTTAATCATGTAAGACAAGTGTTCCAGAACTCGGGGTGCGTTCTCATGCTGTGTGCGCTGCTGTGCAAATTAGAGATTGTGTCTCAGAGTTAGGGAATCAACAACTCGTCGTTCTTCCTGCATTTCGCGAGTGCGATGAACTTTTTTGCGAGTGTGTGTGCAACTTAATTAACGTAATGAACCACGAGTTA
Source organism: Rhipicephalus microplus (assembly GCF_043290135.1). NCBI lineage: Eukaryota > Metazoa > Arthropoda > Arachnida > Ixodida > Ixodidae > Rhipicephalus > Rhipicephalus microplus. The sequence goes on along the minus strand of NW_027464585.1, from coordinate 20,581,240 downwards.
CAGAAGTCGAGGCGCGTTCTCTTCCTATGTGCGCACCTGTGCAATTAAAAGATCGCGGCTAAGTATTAGGGACGACGCCCTCCCTCTTTTTTCACAGCTGATCGTGCCACGACGGGGACGCTGCGCTTCCTCTAGCTTTGTCAGCACAATACATATCATTCGGACTCGTGTAATGTGACGAATAAACGTCCCAAGGCTGGCTAATTCGGGTTCGTCGGATATGATACAGCTTTTATACACCTGTAAGGCTGCCTTATTGACTCAGTTGGAGCGAATTAAGCGCGACTTTCGCTTACGCATACCTGTAAATAAGACCCCGCCGATCAGCCACCGTCACTTGCAGGGCCCCACCCGCAATAAGCACAAACGACCAAAATTCCAAATACTAAATGCTTATGTGGGGTCCCATTTACAAGTACGGGCGAGTTTCACAGCTGATTCCTTAACTCTGAGACATGATCTTTTAATTGCACAGCAGCGCACACAGCAAGACAACACGCCTCAACGTCTGCAAGGCGCGGTTTATTACGTTAATCAAAACTGCCAGCATTGCTCATGCACTCGCAAAATGCACCGCGAACGACACCAAACTCACGCGAGGAAGCCACAACTACAGGGGTGAATTTCTCGACTAAATTTAGTGGCAGTTTGGCAACACTGATTCTTTCAGTCTGGCAACAACCAAAGCAACGCCAAACAGAACCTTGCCGAACTACACAGTGTTTGAGACACCTTCCATGAATAGCAAATCCTGCTCAATGAACTGTTTAACCTTGTCAGGATCTTCGATATCCTGTCTCGTCAGACCACGAGTTGTCGCGCTGCTCCGATACATCATTGTCATTTGCGACGAAACACGGTGACGCAACACCTTCACAGCCATGTACAGTACGTGCATCGGCAAAGCCCCCGTCTATCTTTTCTCCGAATCTTACTCGAGGCATTAGAAAACGAGTAGGCTTAGCTTTTGGGGTTATACAACGAGCCTGGCCCAAGTATAATTTGAGGGAAAGACAGCTCCTCAGCATAGGTATCATACAAGATGCTCTCAGGTCTCTTGCCATCTCCCGGTGCCATGGTTAAGACCGCGTTTTCAACGTACACCAAAGTATGCTGGTCTAATGTCAAAGCTGTGGCCACATTTATCGGATCATCTAAATTAGCAAGATCGGGACAAGCCTCCAAGTTAAAGTCTTCATCTGGAGCGATGGCTTCCCGATACAGCCTCTCCAAACGTCCCTCGTCAATGTTTATGCCGTAGTGCTCATACAGTGCTGAGAATCTCATTTCCTCAACCCATGGTCCCAGCACATTACGAGAAACCATGCTCAACAAATAGGTAGTCTTGGCAAACATTCTCCTCTTTATGCTCACTACTATGCAATTATCGTCTGCCAAGCCACGAGGCAACTGCTTTAGCATCTCGTCCGTGTCTACCGGCACGTTCACACCGGGTCCCTTAATGCCAAACGGACCATTTCTCCAGTTCATCAGACGACGGATCTTAATGAAGGGATTGCGTGGCGAAAGTAAACGCTCGGCCACATCGTTCAGAACCGGTAGACCTGGCGGCATGGCCGGTTAACGATTCCCATTGGTAACGTTAAAGAGTGGAATCTTCGGCTTAACGACAAAGTTGTTGCACGTTGTACAAAGCCGCGCCATGGTTTCGCCCCACTCAGGTGCCGCCGCTAAACTCAACGTTTCACGCATTGCACTACTCAGCGTCGTCAGTTCTTTCATTTTCCATAGTCTTTCACACACGTCACACACATATCCAAACGAATTGTTTATGAAGTCCGTCTCTAAGGTCTGAGTCGCACTGGCGCTTTCGCCAAGTTTCACAGTATAGTCAGTCGATCGGCGAGCCTTCACGACATCGACGGCGTCTTGTTGCTGCTGCAGAGGTGGTCGGGCACGTCGCTCAGCCTCCTGGCGACGCTACTTTGCTAGACGTTCCTCTCTTTGCTCCAGTGTCTCCGCAGCACGTTTATCCTTCTGTTCATTCCTCCTACGCTAAACGCTAACTGCCAGGGTTAAGCTTCTCCGCTCTTGTGCGCCGTTGAGCAGCATCTGCGCTCTCCTCCATGGCGATACCACACTGGCAAACGCCAGTCAGAGGCGCCATCAATCGGCTCCAGCGCAGTGTCAGACAATGAGTGTCAGATATCTGCGCGCGTGTCAGCGCCTTTAAGGCTGCCCAGACTACGACGTCACTTCTCTGGAAAGCGCATACCGGCGGCGGTGGTGAGTCGCGCGAGGTGCTGGCTCCGGTTTGTGACACCACAGATCGTCTGTGCATCGCATAGCAGCGCCCGCGCTGGCGCCAATATGTCTCTCAAGGCAATGACTTCACTCCTCTGGAAAGCTTTCCTGATTGTCTAGAATTAGCTTGATTATCATGCTTACAGCTGTTCCAATGACACACACATGGTATACGTATTATGTGGCACATGTATATTTATTTTGCCAGGCAACTACGGGATCCGATGAGTTGAGCTTCTCCGCTTTACTGCACCCTTGAGCAGCATTTGCCCTCTCCATCTCCATGGCTATACCACGGTGGCAAACGCCAGTCAGAGGCGGTATCATGCGGCTCCAGCGCAGTGTCAAATACGCGCCTTCCCTGTGCGACTGCACAGGGAAGGCGCACGCGTCGGCGTCCATATGTCTACCAAGGCTATGACGGCACTCCTCTGCTAAGCGCCCACTAGTGGCGGCGAGTGACGCGCGGCTGCAGCCGAGTGCGAGGCAGGTGCCGGCTCTGGTGCGTGACACCACTGATCGTCTGAGCAGCGCATCCGATTGCGCGCACACCGGCGTCGAGCCGCACGCGGGCGGAGTATCATTGCGCATGGGCAAACCAGTGCCACGCGAAATTGGCTCAGCGAGGCCAGTGTAGCTAACGTTACAAAAACGTATGAGCCACAGCAATACAAGCACTGATTCACGGCTGATGTTTAAATAAATTATCAGAACAGATATATACATATACATGGCTATACGCAAAATTGGCAAGCAATACCAAAAACAAAAAAAAACAAGTTGTACACAAGAATGAAGGATTTGTTTACCCTGCAGTGTAATTGAAAAAAAAAAAACAGATCCGTGATCGTTTTTTTTTTAAATTTCAGTGTACCTTCTCAATAAGTTCCTTTTTCTTAGCGATTTTCGGCGGCTTGAAGCATATCTATCTATCTATCTATCTATCTATCTATCTATCTATCTATCTATCTATCTATCTATCTATCTATCTATCTATCTATCTATCTATCTATCTATCTATCTATCTATCTATCTATCTATCTATCTATCTATCTATCTGTCTGTCTGTCTGTCTATCTATCTATCTATCTATCTATCTATCTATCTATCTATCTATCTATCTATCTATCTATCTATCTATCTGTCTGTCTGTCTATCTATCATGCCTGCTACGACTTTTAGCTCTCCTAGCCAATTCGATAATTGTTTTGATACCAAACTCGGAATGGCATAACATGACTGTATGAAGCGCATATTTGACTATTCATAACATGAAAATCATGACATGTATGTCATGAATGATTTGATTTACATTTCTTGGTGCAGCAGCTCTTGCGGTGGTTTCGATCACATGGCATGCTGCAGAACTGGTATGGTATGGCATGATTGGATGACGAACACAAGTGACAGACCCTAACATGAAAATCATGACATGCGTGTCATGTAACAACATGAATAAATGCCACGCCAATGACGTGCTTGCGGCCGTGCGGCCGTTTCACTAGTGTCACTTATACCAAGTTTGGTATTACAGTACGTGAATGGGTGACGAAGGTATGTGACTCGTGCAAACATAATAATAATTCGATGCATATCATATGTAACAACATGACTGCATGCTTAGCTCAAAATGCACTTGCGGCTGTTTCGCTACATTCACTTGTACCAAATTCGTTATTACAGGACATGAATGGATGACGACTGTATGATGCTGGGGAACATGATGAAAATAGGATGCATGTCATGTAACAACATGGCTACATGCTAGGCTCATGATGCGCCCGCAGCCATTTCTCTAGCTTCACATGTACCAAACTCGGTATTACGCAACGCGAACCGACGACATAGATAAATGGAACATCCAAACATGATAATCGCGACATGCGTGTCATGTAATAACCTGACTACATGCTACACTGATGATTCGCTCGCCGCCATTTCGCTACCTTCACATATGCGAAAGTTGGTATTACGTGACGCCAATGAATGACGAAGGTATGTGACGGGTGCAAGCATGATAATTATGAGATACATGTCATGTCAGATTATGACTACATGCCATAGTCAAGGGACCAATACATTTCGACGTGAAGCGATGCGTGTGCTCGCCGTTTATTTCGTCGCGTCACGCTGGCGTTGCCAAGCCAGGCGCCGGTCCAGTCATATATTCTCAAGCGCGCGCCGCTCTTCGTTGGCTTCACGTATGCACGTTTTAGCGTGTCCGGCGTCCCTCCATCACGAAAAAAGGGAGGCGCAGTGTTGTCTCGGTAACGCATCGGCGCGAAATGCAGTATGTCGCATTTCGCGCTGGTTGCCGTTGGGCCACGCCAACGGACGGTGATCGCGCACGGCGTAAGACTATGAGTGCTCGCGTTTCGCTAACGTTGCATCGCTGTGCCCAGTGAGCACGGGCGTCAACAATACAATGGCGTACATTGGGCCCTTCATGATGCGCTCGTGGCCATTTTTATAGCTCCACATATACAAAAGTTAGTGTTACGTGACGTCGTTGGATGACGAAATATATGACATCTGCAAACATGAAATATTGACACGCATGTCATGTAAGAACAGGACAACTCGCTGCACTCACAGGGCGCTCGCGGCCATTTCGCCAGCTCCCTATATACTAAATTTGGTATCACGTGACGTGAATAGATGACGAATATAAATTACACATCCAAACATGATAATCATGACAAAGAAGTTATATGTACGGCATCATTTACCTCCATGCATCTCGTAACGTTGTGCTGATATTAAAGTGACATATTAACGTTATTCACTCGTGCTTCGCATATCATCGATTCCGACTGTACGTGGGATCTGCGAATTTTTTTCATAACAGTATCACGTGACAACTCGAGAAGCTTGTGCTCGCGCACGTTACTCAATAGTTTTTGTTCCTTCTTTGTCGTGCCACTCTAAAAACCAAAAAGCTTACCGGATCTCAAGATTACATATGGTAGTTCTTCCCGTACTTTTTTATGTGAAAATCCACTCGTATGAACTTTTCTCGACTTCGCTGTTGCCATAATTGTTGTGTATATGCTGCCTGACTAGTTCTTTTTTGTGTTAACTCTAGCACACTGGAATAGTGCTATTCAGGTACCCGGCAGCTTTACTGCTACGAACTGAATTTCTCGCTGACAGAAAGTCAATGCAGCAAATATTCCTGCAGGTGGCTGAGTCAAATACACATTCAAGGAAATTAAAGTGAGAGGGCAGCTAGCGATAGAATTTTTTGTATCAATAAAATTGTTTAGAGTGAGGCAGACCATAAGATTTTAACAAAAGCCATATAAATTGAGGAACATGTGAGCCCTATCTATCTACATTCAATAATAAAAATTGTGAGCCGAGTCTGACCGAGGCTATACAAGAAAGCACATTGATCGTCATTCTCTGCTCAGCTTCCAAGCCTTACTTTAGCTGAAGCAAGCCTGGCTTTATCCGCTCATTGCATGTAGAAAGATAGCAGAAACGCAATACAAATATTTCTCTACAATGTACACAGTGTCGTTACAGCAACATTTTATTTTTTTGTTTGTAACACAGTTCAAATGTTGCAATAAATAAAGGAGATCTCACAGTTTACAGGCCTTTCTTACTGATATTCATGTCTTGCATGCCTGTCATTAGGAGCAACTACTGCACTAACCTGTCAACGTGAATATACAAAATGGCTCAGAAGTGAAAAGTGGTCAAAGATGACCATGCAGGCCATTGCTCATTTATTCAAAGAACACTATCTGCATGCAGCCCTACCAATGCCCCCTCTCCTTCAAGTTGAACCCACTCCCAACAACAATGAATGTGGTGAGCTTATTAGAGAGAAATTCGGTGAAACCGTTGCTATAAACCTGGAGGCAAGAGCAGTTTAAACACGTAAAGATGAGTTGGGTGTGTGCATTCCCCTGTTTCACATCAAGGCGATAAGCAGCAGGTCATTGGAACAGTCCTATATTGTCTGGGAGGTCAACATTTTGGTTGGGAACGCTGAGTTGGAGCCAATAGGTCATCGGAACAGTCCTATATTGTCTGGGAGGTCAACATTTTGGTTGGGAACGCTGAGTTGGAGCCAATGTGCAAGATTTCTTGTGGCATCCACCCTAGTATAGGTTCATGATTGGTAGTTTAGGTGATCATTGTGTAGCCTTGTAATCTGCCATCATGTCTCGTCCACTTGCAGTCAGCACTTTTGTGGGCATGTTCAAGAGTTGCACTGAAGCCATTGTTAGGAATCCAGGTCCAAGTATCTTCCATCAGTGCATAAGAGCCGGTTTTGAGTAATGGCTTTCTTCTCCATCAGGGTGTATTCCTTTTAACGTTCTTGTGCAAGAAAGGCATTGAAGGAAGTTTAGCGTGGCTTTTCATTGCTGTGCATGAACTGCTGACATGACTGAAAGGCTCTTTTTGTTGTGGTGTTGTCTCAGTCAGAGCCAGTGGGCCTCCTGTTGCTTTATACTATTTTCCTTCGTAGGATTATTCTTTGCATGCATTTTCAGTGCGTTGTACTGTTTTGAAAGCAGGTAATAGCAGGTGTTGATTTTGGTACTTTTTTGGTGTTCCACATACTGCTCGCATTCATTTGCACACTAAGCAAGAAGTTAAAGTATAGTGCTAACAATTCGTTTGACGTTTCTGTTGTTACTATTGTATTTTAGTCTAAGTCAGTGCCAGGATTGCTCTATAGCGGGGGTGCACCCATGATAAGCGAGGTTCTTCAGGAGGAGCAGAGACACGGGGAACTTGGCCATTGTGTTACGACTATGTTCCCTTTTAAGAACAGAGACTTAACACACATTCTTAATGCATCATGGGGAGCCAGGCGAAAATTGAGTGAAGAGGAGGGGCGGCAACCTCTCTGTGCCTACCCCTGGTACCGCCCCCCAATTTTAGCGTTGTCTTTTGACTGCTCACAGCCTCGTGTGACAGCTTTCCCTCGTGCACTCCTTGTTGGTCAGTTGCCTACACGCCTTATCAGTTGAAGACTGTTTATGGGATGAAAATAAACCTTTGTATGTTCTTGTTTTATCATTTGCTGATGGCATATCCTCAGTACCTTTTCTCAGTGTAGCCTTATCTTACTTGGATGGAAGATGAGCGATGTTACAACATTCAACTCTTAGCACGTTTTTATTCCTTGGCTACACCATTGGATTAACTTGAAGCATCCATCTTGCACGTTTGTGCCTTTAGTGGCTCATCAATTAAAATGCCTCTCTGGTGGAAGTGACAATTTCAGCTATTACTACTACTGATAAGGTTAATATCGTGTCCTGCATGTCAAACTAAAAGTGAGAACGGTCATTGAAGTTTGGAAAGTTTTGAGAAAACATGTTCGTATGCCACATGAATATGAAAACCAATGAGAATTTCATTTTTGTAGAGTAGTATAAGTCACAAAAGTATGAAATACGGGAAAAGTGATACGCACCTGCTACTTCGGCCAACTAAGCCGTTCTATTACGCTTGTTTTTAGTTGTGTTTGACTGTCCCACTGAATAGAGGACGTCCTGAAGACATCACAAAATGGCATGCAGAGTATGTGTTAAGACAAATGGTTAAGACAAATGGACTATTCACTTGCTGAACACAACAATAATATTGGCTCTAGTGCACTGAGTCCGGAGAAAGGAATCTATAATTATATGACTGAGGTAGATTGAGAAATATTTCAAGAAAGAAATTTGGAGATAACACATGCCAAATAAAAAATGCACAGCTGCAGACTGCACAGGCAACAGTATTCAGTACTACAAACTGTCCCACACTAGTAGCTTATGATTTATTCATTGACATTGCCTTTCAGTTGTGAGGACCAGTCCTGACACCAGCTGTCAAATGATCTTCCTCCTGTTCTGGAGATTACAGCAATTTTTGACGCATATTGCGGCTTGTAACGTGTACGTCAACTGATTTCTTGAAAGACAGCCAGCTGGCCTCAGCCGCCCCACTAAACGGAAAATAAATAAAGGACAGCGGATGTGAAATAAAACTCTCTACTTTACAGCAAGCAGCTTGCAAGATATGTGCAAAGCACATCCTTATTTGCACAGCCCTAAAATAGAGCAGGAGAGAGGGAGGAGTCTGTGCTTCTGTATTTTAGGAAAACAACATGACACCGTAAGTGTGCGTGTTTTTTGTTTACAAACAATTTAACCTACGTGTTACGTGTTCTATGCATCAGCACGTATGAACTCAAGGAAACGTTATTTTTTCTGCTTGTACTGCGGGCTCAATTAAGTCTACGTACTGCGTAAGCTATCTGATGTTTTGGCCACAGTATATCAAAATAATCATCAGAAAAACGTTGCACAACGAAATCATCGCGAAAACCAACGGCGACAAAGTGCCCGATGCCCTCGCACTCCACCACACTTTACTAACCGTTCGTTGGAATGTTGTAGGTAATTCGTGTAGTCGTTGTCATACAGGATGTGAACGTCAGTGCGTGTGTCAGATTAAGGCGTGCGTTGTACGATTCAATTACCGTAACGCATAATATAACCCCCGGTTCTCATACGTCAAGAACCTGCATGCCGTTAAGTGGTACAGAGCTGTGAACGCAAAAAACATCAATTCGGTCACAGCGATAGCATAGCAGGACACACGATATGATACGATTTGCGTCCGATATCCGCGAAGTCCTTAGCGCTTGGCTTGGCATCGCTGGCGTGATGCGACAAAACGAACGCTGCGTCTCTTCGAAGTGCGTTGCGTACGGCACCGTCATGCGCGGTTGCTTCACCGCACAGATCTGCAGAATTTTCATCTAGGAAAGCACCACATCAGACGTCTGACAGGTGACAAGCTCGACAAACGTGTCTCAGTACAATAGTTCACCTTGCGCAAGTTCAATCAACAATCATACATATCAACTAGTTGTCCATGATATAATGAGAACACTATATTTATCAAGCGCCCGGAATATTCCTTTCTCAAACTTGAAAAATCGACGCGTGAAGTGGGACCAGAACAGCGCCTAAGAGCAGCAGACGCAGAAATTAGCTCACGCCGGTGCAATGTTATGCCAACGAATTTGGCTTTTAGCCGACGCTGGCAATAACACTCGAACGACGGGCCAAAAATGCCAGCCTAACTGAACGGCTTCGCCCATATTGGCTGCTGCTTATACAGCCGGTCCAATGTGGCCGTTCTAATACGCTGATTAGGCCAATATTGTTGGAAAGTTCTCAATGCTGGTCCAACATCACTGTTTTATGAAATGCCAAAGCCATTATTAGCGGAACATTGTCAATGCTGGCCTAATGGTGTTACGGGGAATAAATTATGCACTGGTGAGCAAAAGCATACTGGCGAATATACTGGCGAGCTAATGCGTACGATGCTGCTGCAGTCCGAGCACGTTCCCGTTCAGCACTTCGTCGTCGTCATCCTCAGGCACCTACTTAGCCCGTGACATTACCCACCGGTGGCAGAAGCACCGTCCCGGTGCGATCAATCCTCGAGGCGTGAGAAGTATGGTTTAAGCCGTGAGACGTGCACTATATCGGTCGGCACTGAAGCTGGTACTGACGTGGTATGGAGTGGAGCTATCTCATAGGTCACGCTGGTGACCTTGCGTATCACGCGGTAGGGGCCAACGTAACGGGACATTAGTTTTTCGCTGAGACCAACACGACGTGATGGGAACCACAGCAAGACGAGTGACCCCGGAGAGTACTGTACGTCGCGGTGCCGGCAATCGTAAGCACTCTATTGGTTAAGCTGCGAGGCACATAAACGATCCCGGGCAACTTGGCGGGCGATGTCAGCTCGGGCCAGGGCATCACGAGCATGAGCAGTCGATGAGGGGGCGTCAGATTGGAGCATGGTGTCTATGGGCAAAGGCGGGTCATAACCGAACAGTAGGCAAAAAGGGGAAAATCCAGCTGTATCATGACGTGAACTGTTGTATGCGAAGGTAATGAAGAGTAAGTGGATGTCCCAATCTTTGTGATCCTTGGAGACGTACATCGCTAACATATTCGTCAAGGTACGGTTGAGGCGTTCCGTGAGGGGTTGGTTTGCGGATGGTACGCTGTAGTGAACTTGTGGTGGGTAGAGCAGGATCGCAGGAGCTCGTCGACTACTTTAGATAGAAAACAGCTGCCGCGGTCAGTGATCAACTGACGAGGAGCACCATGACACAGAATGATGTTATGAAGAAGGAAATCGGCTACATCAGTAGCGCAGCTGGTGGGGAGGGCGCGTGTAACGGCATACCGCGTTGCGTAGTCGGTAGCAGTAGCAATCCACTTATTACCGGTGGCCGACACGGGAAAGGGTCCTAGAAGATCGAGGCCGACTCGGGAAAATGGCTCATCTGGTACTTCAATGGGCTGGAGGGTACCAGCAGGTCTCAGAGCAGGTGTCTTGCGGCGCTGGCAGAGGTCGCATGCCGCAATGTACTGTCGCACAGAACGGTAGAGGCCAGGCCAAAAGAATCGGCGGCGAATGCGGTCATACGTGCGTGACACCCCTAGGTGTCCCGCGGAGGGGGCATCATGCAGCTGGGCCAAAACGTCTGAGCGAAGATGCACAGGAACAACGAGTAAAAGCTCAGCACCATCAGGGTGGGTGTTGTAGCGGTGCAAGATGTCGTTGTGAAGAACAAACAGTTGTAAGGAGTGGTCAGAGTGGGGAGAGTGCAGACCATTGATAATAGCACGCAAAGAGGGGTCGCGGCGTTGTTCAGCAGCTATGTCGGTGAAGTCAGTAATTGAAAGAACGAGGGCCTCTTGCTCACCTTCCCTCGTGTGAGGGGGATCGACTGGGTAACGGGACAAGCAGTCGGCATCCTTGTGAAGCTGTCCGGATTTATAGGATACGGAAAAAGTGTACTCTTGTAAGCGCAGCGCCCAGCGACCAAGGCCTCCCGTAGGGTCCTTGAGTGAGGAGAGCCAGCAAAGCGCGTGGTGGTCGGTAATGACTGAGAATGGTCGGCCATACAGGTACGGTCGGAATTTCGCAATGGCCCAGACGAGAGCTAAGCACTCGCGTTCTGTGATGGAATAATTTTGTTCCGATCGCGACAACAGTCGGCTTGCATACGCGACGACGCGGTGCATGCCTTGTTGCCACTGCGCGAGCACTGCGCCTATGCCGTGGCCACTGGCGTCAGTACGAAGCTCCGTGGCGGCAGATGGGTCGAAGTGTGCTAGGACTGGTGGATTGGTGAGAATGTCAACCAGCGACGAGAAGGCGTTTGCTTGCTGTTGGCCCCAGGTGAATGCAACATCCGTTTTGAGGAGGCAGGTTAGAGGACGGGCTACTTCAGCAAACTTCTCGACAAAACGACGGAAATAGGAGCACAGTCCCAGAAAACTTCGGACGTCCTTGGCTGAGCGGGGTGTGGGGAAGTCGCGAACTGCTCGGACTTTCGCAGGGTCTGGTTGAACGCCCGCAGCGTTAACAAGATGGCCGAGTACGCAGATTTGACGTTGCCCAAAGCGGCATTTGGACGAGTTAAGTTGCAAGTTGGCACGTCGAAAATTATCAAGCACTGCGGACAGACGGGTAAGATGGTCGTCGAAAGTAGTCGAAAAAACGATAACGTCGTCAAGATAGCAGAGGCAGATGGTCCACTTCATGCCTCGAAGGAGAGAGTCCATCAAGCGCTCATATGTCGCGGGGGCATTGCATAATCCAAAAGGCATCATCTTGAACTGATAAAGTCCATCAGGAGTCACGAAGGCCGTCTTCTCTCTGTCTTTGTCGTCCACAGCGATCTGCCAGTAGCCTGAGCGAAGGTCTATTGAAGAGAAACATTTGGCACCGTGCAAGCAATCGAGTGCATCATCTATGCGCGGTAGGAGATATACATCTTTCTTGGTAATATGGTTGAGATGGCGGTAATCAACACAGAATCTCCAGCTATTGTCCTTATTTTTAACAAGTACAACGGGTGAGGACCAGGGACTAGATGAGGGTTCGATTATGGCCTTATCAAGCATTTTATCGACTTCTCGCTCTATAATAGCACGCTCCGGGGCCGACACACGGTAGGGTCCTCGGCGAATGGGTCGAGCGTCACCGGTGTCGATGCGATGGGTTACCACGGATGTCTGGCCTAGATTACGGTCGCCGAAGTCAAAGATATCCTGATAAGAAGCAAGCACACGGCAGAAAGTAGAGACTTGTTCAGAGGTGAGCTTGTCAGATAGCATTGGCTTGAAAAGGTCGGTACAGGAACGTGACGAGAACGACGTTGATGAAAAAAATTGCCTGCAGCTTCCCTCGGGGGAACACTGAGGAGGATGCGGACCATATAATTGATTAACGGGGTGTTAAAGTGTGACTTACTTGGGTCGATGGCTAAATTGGTTAACGTGGTTGTGAAATGGGGTGTTAAATTGCGACTTACTTGGGTCGATGGCTAAATTGGTTAACGTGGTTGTAGGAGGGGGTGTTAAATGAGTGAACACGAACACACGTATGCGAAAGGGCGGCGCTGGTCGAAGGGACGTCGATCATTGTGTTTTTGGATTCGTTGGAATTCATTTCACCGCGACCTTGGACGTCGACGCGCCGTACAAACCAACCGACGAACGGCAACTGAGCGAGCGAGCGCCGACCTTGAGTATATATACAGCACGACGGCGCATGCACTGTCAGCTGTTGAATGTTCTCGAAGCGCGACGCCACATGCGCGTCCACTGGAGAATCAGGAGAATTGTAGATGTCGAACGCGGTGTGTAGAGGAGGAAGGGTGCACAGATGGTGGAGGAGTGAAGCGCGCGCGGTTTGTAGAGAAGGAAGGGATGCACAGATGGTGGAAGAGTGGGCGACGGCGCGACGGCGCATGCGCGCGCGTCAGCTGTCGAATGTTCGAGAAGCGGTGCGGACGGCGCGGACGGCGCGGACGGCGCACTACAAGGCGCGAGTATAAGATGCTCCGCATCTAAAATCGGGTGGCGAATCGGTGGTTAGAGCGGAAACTGTGTGGTCGACCAGTGGTGTAAGATGCGTAAGTGACATGCCGCGAGCAATAACTTGCGCTGAGAGGCCGAAATTGAGGACGGGAAATGAAGTTCGGTTGTCCTTAACGGTAACCACCGTGTTGGGGAGTGCAACATTGCTTGTCATGGTGACGTCAGAAATTGGGGCAGCAACATAATCACCATCGGGTACTGCAGAATATGGCGAGAGTTGGACTTGGACTGCGGCTTGCGGCGGAAGTCTAAGGAAATCGACAGAGCGTACACGAGGTGGGCTGGTACAGACGGTCTCCGAAAAGGATGGTAGTTCGAGACGAAGAAGACCCTTCGAACAGTCAGTGAGCGCAGCGTGTGAAGTCAGAAAGTCGAGTCCGAGGATGAGGTCGTGGGGGCAATTTTCCAGTACAGCGAACATAACTGAAGTTTGATGCTCAGAAATTGTTAATCGCGCAGTGCACATTCCAAGCACAGCAGGAGTACTCCCATCCGCTGTACGAACGGTAGGTGCAATCGCAGGCGTCAGAGCTTTTTGGAGGTGGCGGCGGAGGTCTGAGCTCATCACAGATATTTGTGCACCGGTATCAATAAGAGCAGTTATAGGTAAATCATCAACGAGAATTGTAAGGAGGTTGCACCGCTGGTCGGGAGTAATCAGAGGATTTGCAGTCCGAGTCGTGTATGCAGCGTCACCTCCGGGGGCTGCACCGGCTAGTTTTCCGAGCGACGGTCGTAGAGAGACCGAGAACGGCGGGGTTGGGGCGAGCGGGACTGACGACGCATGGGCGATGGCGAGCGGCTGGTCCGACGTTCTGGATTATGCTCTGCACCTGTCTCAGCACGGTAGGACGGGGCATAAGGTGCACGTTCAGAGCGAGGCCGCCAATCATAGAAGCTCGGTCGAGGTGATGAGGTCCAACGGCTGCGGCAATGGCGAGCGATGTGTCCTATCCAATGGCACGTGAAACATATGGGCCGATCATCATGAGTGCGCCATTCAGCTGGGTTTCGTCGTGGCGCAAATGTGTGGTTCGGAGTGGCAGCCGCAACGACTGGAGCCAAGCTGCAAGTAGCAGGGGCATTTTGATGAGGTGGCGAAATGCCCATATTTGCGATCTCTTGGTGAACCACGGCCTGTATCATTGAAACAGCATCGAGGTTGCGTCCTGGCGCGCTGACGCTAGACATAGCGGGAGCCATAGCCTCGAGTTCCCTACGGACTATTCTGGTGAGGTTTTCTGGCGCTGGTGGTTGGTGTAGTGTGGGCAAATCTTCGCAAGAGGACGTAGCCGCCGTGTTGGGAAGGCGGTCAAATCGGTGAACTATGTGCCTACTTTTTGCCTGTTCGAAGCGACGACATGCTTCGATGACCGACTCCACCGTCGAGCAGTCCTTGCACAGGAGAAAATTGAAGGCGTCATCCGCAATTCCTTTCAGGATGTGTCCGACTTTGTCCTCGTCGAGCATGTCCTTGTCGACCTTGCGGCACAAAGCCAACACGTCCTGGATGTACGCGATGTACGGCTCTGTGGATGTCTGGGCATGAGTCGCAAGCTCTTTCTTTGCGGCCACTTGACGTCCGATGGGTTTCCCAAATAGATAGCGCAGTTTCTGCTTACAGACGTCCCAGCTAGTCAACTCTTCTTGATGTGTCTCGTACCAGAGTTTTGTCGTGCCATGCAAGTAGAAGATGATGTTCGCCAACATATGCGCCGGACCCCAATGGTTGCTGCTGCTGACGCGCTCATATTGAACCAGCCAGTCATCGACGTCTATGCCACTTGTGCCGTTGAATGGACCTGGGTCACGAGGTTGCACCACAACGATCAGCTGCGGGGCTGACGGATCTTGTTGACATTGAGTAGCCTGGTCAGTCATCGTGGTAGCTGCAATGTGCCGTCCGCTGCGAAGATCCAGCTCGTTGGGCTGTATAGCGAGTGGTACCCCGCACCTTCCACCAATGGTGTTACGGGGAATAAATTATGCACTGGTGAGCAAAAGCGTACTGACGAATATACTGGCTAGATAATGCGTACGACGCTGCTGCAGTCCGAGCACGTTCCCGTTCAGCACTTCGTCGTCGTCATCCTCAGGCATCTACTTAGCCCGTGACAATATCACCGTTCTATTTGGCTGACCCAGCCATTATTGGCGGTAAGTTGTACCTACGCCAATCTTGAGCCAGGAACTGCCAATTTATCCCCACCATTAGGCCAACGTTCTGTGCTGGCTGGGCTGTTACACAACGGTGACAGTGATGGTGATGTTTGACATTTTGTGGCGCAGGGCCATTTAATGGCCAAAGAGCGCCAGTTCATGTTACAAGAGATATGGACAATGGTTGTGATAATGGGCTGTATATGGGCCATAAAATCCCTCGCTCTAAGGAGGGTAAAACATAGAAGTAATTAAAACATGACTATGCCATGAAAAGTGTGTGGTGTTATTGCATTACAAAAGTTTTTGATAATAAAAACAATGATTGACATGTATGGCATTAGCACAAGTGCCTTCATCATTCACACCCTTGTGTTCAAGGGCCGTGAGGCAAGTGCTTTGTTTAGTGTAGCCACCACAGTGGAGGCCTCTTGAGAGGTTGTGCTACGGAACTCACGGATATATAATATGAAAAGTGTGAACCTTTCTTAAAAAGCTAAGAATGATATATATGTAAAAAGAGGTTCCCTACCGACAAACATTACAGGGTGAATGGGTATCTTCTGTCGGTAGGATAATGGAAAGTGTTGTCTTCTAAGTGTGTCTGACTTCTTACACTGGATCAGAACGTGAAGGACGGTGAGCGCTTCTCCACATCTTTAACACAAAGTTGGATCGCCACCAGACAGAAGAAATGAATGTGTAGTGTATGTATGTCCTGTTATTAACCTTGTGAGTACTACTTCTGTGTGACGTGATTTTGATACTGGCAGCCAATAACCAAGTTGCCGCTTGATGATATGCAATTTATTACCTGTGTGTGTGTCCCATGTGCTTTGCCAATAATCCCTGAGCTTTCGTTTTAGGAAGGCTTTGAAGTCGAGTGCAGGAACTAGTATCAATGTATTGCTAGCTGTTTTGTTGGCAGATCCAGCTAGCTGGTCCACCACAACGTTGCCTTGTATTTCGTGGTGTCCAGGCACCCAGCAGACTACAACATGCTGCTTGGATCAGTATACTGTGAATAGATGTGAATAAACTGAGACAAGCACTGGGTGTTTGTGCTTTTTAAGTGTTTTCAGAGCTTTTACTACGCTTAGGTAATCTTTATATGTGACGTAGGAAGGCTGGGATGGTTAGGAGAAATAGAGAAGGAACAAGGGCAGAATAGAGTGAACATAATTTATGAGCCAGGCCACGTCTCCCAGTCATCATAGCGTCACATATAAAATATTGCCTTCTGTAGTTTTGTTTGCTTCATGTGTTCAATGGCCGCAAGTATGGCATAAGCTTTGCCGGTGAAAATGCTTGTATCAGAGTGCAGAACGCCGGCTTCCAAAAAGGATGGGCCGACGGCTGCGTACGAGACAGAAGTGTTAGACATTGAGCAACCGTAAAGAAATCAGGACATGTGTATTTATGTTTTAGTTCAAGGAAGTGTGTCTGGATATGTGTGATTGGTGCATGCTTTGTAACCTCCAAGAAAGACACGTCGCAATCTATCGCCTGCCACTGCCACGGTGGCAGGCATACTGCGGAAGCCATCAAGCGGTGTTCGAGTGGCACACTGGTTTTCTTCGCTAAAACCCCTCAGACGAAGTGAGTAGGGCTGTCTCATAGAAGGCCGTTTTTCAACCACAGCAATGCTTGACATGTCATTGATTGTGAAATGTGATGCGTGACCCTTGTCTGCATTTACATTAAGATAGTATTTAAAAGATATGTAACACCTCTGTAGGTGGAGTGACCATTCATTCAATTCCACGTACAGGCTCTCTGCAGGGCTAGTGCGAAAAGCACCCGTAGAGAGGCGGATGCCTAGATGATGAACAGGATCAAGCATTTTAAGGGCAGGAGGTGTCGCAGACTTATATGATATTGCCCCATAGTCTAGGCGGGTGCGTACGAGGCCTTTATACAGATTCATTAAACATTTCTTGTCGCTTCCCCATGTAGTGCGAGACAACACTTTTAGAATGTTCATAGCTTCTATGCACTTGTTTTTTAAATATTTTATGTGCGGTATGAAGGTTCGCTTGGTGTCCAAGATTAGGCCTAAGAATTTGTGTTGGGTAATGACGGAAAGACGTTGCCCATGCAGTTCAATATTGGGTTTGGGATGAATACCTCTCTTCATGGAGAACAGACACGTGTGCTTTTCTGTGCATTCATCCGAAACCTATTTTTTCAGCCCAATTGGAGACTTTGTTCAAACCAAGCTGAACCTGGCGCTCACACATGGCCATATTGCAAGATCCCAAGCCAAGGTGGACGTCATGGACTTATGTTTAATAAAACATATTGCAAAGGATGGACAAGTGCAAAGAATTCATTTTGATGAGAAAAAGTGCGCAACTAAGTACACCATCTTGCGGCACGCCTGTTTCTTGGACAAATGTTTGGGAAAGTACGCTGCCTACGCGAACTCGGAATGTCCAGTTTGACAGGTAGCTTTTGATTACAGTACACGTTCTGCCACGCACGCCAAGGTGGAACAGGTCTCTTAGTATTCCAAAGCGCCATATTGTATCATATGCCTTTTCGATATCAAGGAACCCAGAAAGAAAGTATTGCTTATGAACGAAAGCGTTTCTGATCTGTGCATCAATACGAACAAAACGGACGGTGGTGGATCTACACTCTCGGAACCCGCACTGAAATGGGTCGAGTGAATTCTATGTTTTAAAGAAGTGTACCAGTCGGCAGTTGAACATTTTTTCGAAAAACTTGCAAAGGCAGCTTGTAAGAGCAATCGGCCTATAACTCTAAAATAAAGAAGGGTCCTTGCCCTGTTTCAAAATGGGAATAACAATAGCTTCTTTCCATGAAGTAGGGATAGTGCCAGAGAACCAGCTAGCATTGTACAAAGTAAGGTTTTTTTGTATTTCACTTGGTAGGTTTTTAACATTTCGTACACCACATGGAAAGAACGTGGAGCGGAGTCACTGCAAGAATTCGGTGATGTTTGGAGCTCAGGTAAGCTGAAAGCTTGGTTGTACGGCTCGTATCTTGTATATTTGTGTTCAAGTTTTTGCTTTTCTATTTTTGTTCTGTCTTTTTAGAAAGCATCAGTGTAGTGCGATGAGCTGGACACCCACTCGAAGTGTGCACCGAGGAAGTTCTTCTGATCTTCCCAGGTGTTACTCTGTGTGTTTACGAGTGGGAGTGTGTGCACTTGTCTTCCTGCTACCCTACCAACCATGTTGCAAACTTTAGCCTCCTGTGTATATGAATCGATCCCTGGTGAAAACTTTTGCCAACTTTTTCTTCTGGCCTGCCGACGCGTTCGCCTGGCCTCAGACTTCATTTTCCTAAAGATTTAAAGATTTTCGGCTGTCGGTGAGTTCCGAAGCAGCCTCCATGCTTTGTTTTGCTCCTTGCGTGCATTTTGGCACTCAGAGTTCCACCATGGCACACGTCGTTTTCCAGGTTGTCCATTCGTTTGTAGGATGTATTTTGTTGCTGCATCAATCAAAAACGAAGTGAAGTAGTTGACAGCAGCATCAATGCTTAAAGTACACATGTCGCGCCAACCTAAATGAGTGATGGTATAAAACTGTTCCCAATCGGCTTTGCTTATTAGCCACTTAGGAACCTGTGACGGGCATTCAGTAGATGTATGTGTGCTCAAAACTACGGGAAAGTGGTCACTTCCGCAGGGATCAGTGATGACTTTCCAGTGAAGTAGAGGCACAAGCGATGGAGATACTGTGCTTAGGTCTATTGCGGAATAAGTATTGTTAGCGAGGTTATCATAAGTTGGTTCTTTTCGATTCAGAAGGCGCGCACTGGAAGGGAGAAGAAACTGTTTAATCAGTCGACCTCGGGCGTCTCAACGAGAGTCACTCCATAGCCTGCTATGCGCATTTAGAGCTCCAAGGAGAACAAAAGATTTTGGAAGCTCTTCGATTAAAGACTAGAATTCATGTTTTTGTAGGTGATAGCTTTGAGGTACGCAAAGAGTGCAACTTCTTATGAGTTTGTCGGAAAGCACAGCTGGAACATCCACTACCTCAAGAGATGTTTGGAGTTGAAAGTGTGTGAATGCAATGCCTTGATTCACTATGATGGCAACATCTCCGTATGATGTCACCGCATCAGCACGGTCCTTTAGGAAAATAGCGTATTTAAGTGAAAAGTTGGTGTGTTTTGCATTTAGGGGTGTTTCTTGTCAACACAGCACTTTTGGTGAGCGTGCGTGTAAAATTTATAGTACATCTTCAAGCTTCCTGAGAAGGCCCCAGTCATTCCATTGTATAATATGAAAGTTCATGGTGACGGTAAAGTAGTGATGTGTGTACGAGGAGCGAGTTGCTGTTTCGGCGGGGAGAATAAATTCGAGTAACAGGGTCATCACCAGGCCCTGTTAGTTGCTTTTTTTGACGCGCTCTAAGGAGTCTTGCCGCTCTTTCGGCACCAAGGGTACCGACGCAACCATTGCCTACTCAGAGTCACTGGATGCCGGCACGGGAGACCAGGTTGTTCGGATTCTGGGCCTCGCCTGGCGAGGCGAGGCCTTGAGACCTAAGGACTCAGGAGTCTCCGGTCTCTGTCTGAGAGTAGGCGGTGTAGCCTGAACTACAGCCACCTTGGGGGCAGGTGCCACAACCGCCAGTTCGCTATGCGCGGGCCGAAAGTGTGGCGAGGGCTGGTGCGGCGGTGCCCACTGACGCGCCGCATCAGCGTTTGTAGGTTCATAGAATGGTGCGACTCTTTGCCGTGCTTCCTTAAATGAAATGTTCTCCTTCATCTGCAATGTAATTATTTGTTTTTCTTTTTTCCAGTATGTGCAGGAGTGTGAATATGCGGCATGGTTTCCTTCACAGTGTACACAGTGTGGCGGTTGTTTGCAGTTCTCAGACACGTGGTCTAGGATTCCGCTTTGCGCACAAGACTGGCGACCACGACAGCTTTTAGAGCCAAGGTCATACCTCTGGCATTAGAAGCAACGACGGGGGTTCGGTGTATACGGCCTGATAGATGTCCTCATCTACCCTGTTTAAATAGATTCTGGTAGTTTACTGGATGCAAAAGATGCAAAGTAATAAGTGTTTCGTCGGTGTTTCCTTATTATCTCTTCTGATGATAATTCTCTGTACATGAGTGACATTTTGGCTCTTCCACCGCTCCAAAAGTTCAGTTTTGGTCAGGTCAAGTAAGTCTGCGTCAGATACCACTCCGCGAGTTGTGTTCATAGATCTGTGTGGTGTTACGGTGATCAGAACGTCACCAAACATTGAGAGGCTGTCTAGCTTTACAAATTGTTCTTTGTCCCGAATTTCGAGGAGAAGGTCTGCGCTAGCTATTTTGGTTACTCTGTATCCAGCCCCGAAAGTTTCAGTAAGACACCTGGCAACCACGAATGGTGATACGGTCCTGGCTTGCTTTCCAGTTTTCTCGCAGTGAATGACGTGGAAGTGAGGAAATGTTTCTTTTGGCTGATTGAAAAAATTTATGTCATCAGTGTGTACCCGATTTAAGCCGGTACGATCAGGCAGTAGGAAGAATGCTCCGTGCATGCCTGTGTTATTTTTGTTCAGCAGCCTTGGCGGCCACCGACCACATAGCCTAAAAAGGGGACGCTACAAGTTTGCGGATGCTCAAACGTGCAGACTCCAGCCGTACAACGCCACTATGACCCAATGCACCTAGGGCAAGGTAGGCTATTTGCACAGGGTTAACCCTAGCCACCAGGAAGTTTGGATAGAAACGGAAGAGACTAGAGGACAGGACAGATAAAAACTGAGAGATAAAAACGAAGATGTAGGGAGAGAGAGATAAGAAAAGGCGACTGCTTATTTCCCCTGGGTGGGTCAGCCCAGGGGTGCCGTCTACGTGAAGCCGGGACCAAAGGGGTGTGTTGCCTCTGACGGGGGGGGGGGGGGTGGCCCAAAGGTCCAATCACCCAGCGTCAGCTGAACCCCCAGGATCCCTTTTTCCCCAGACACGGCAAAAGCACGCGTGGGAGAGAGTCGAAACCCCCCCCCCCCCGTTAGCTCGGGTCCGTGGTGTCGCTACACACCAAACGCCTACTAGCGCAGGCACCCTTGCGGGACGAAGACGAAAAGATAGGCATCTTCAGGGAACTGGAGGGATGATTGCTCAATCACAAACGAGTGTGGCTCGATTTGGCAGATCTATGACACTGTGGTGGCGACGAGTCGGGGAAGAAGGGTGGCTAAGACAAGTTTCTTGTTTTTAGTGTGGAAACGTAATGTACGTCGGACAGTCACCTGTCGAGGAGTTCACACATCAACTTTATTTATGTAGCGCTGCCCTGCTGGTTAATTCTTCCCAGAAACAGGTAGAGCACGTGTTTTTTTTTTCATTGCCGCAGCATGTATGCAACTTATGTAGAGTCAAACTTGAAACTTGTCTTTATTTTCGCTGTAGGTGGGTGGGGCATTATAATTGGTCATAGTTCTTCGGAATGCAAAAATAAGGCTTGATGGTGTGCAAGACAGCCAGCTATATATTCGTGCTTTTGATGGGCTGCAGGGTAAGAAAAAAACCAGAGATGGCGCAGTTTTCTTCGCCCTACAGCGTGAAGCATTACGAACTAGCCCCCATTCCCGCCTTATTACTCAGTATTGACTCCAGTTAAAATTCATAATACGGTGCAAGTACTTTGCAATATTTTCACGGGCCGGATTACCTGAAAGCATACACAGGACCAGACAAAGTGGTAACCCTGGAAGAAGTTCTCCAAACACCCAAGATTTTATCTTGTTTGAAACAGGTATCTTCACAATAACCGAATATTACACAGTGCCTCGTTTATGGTCAAGAGATATCTTGCTGAAATGACCGGGTGTGGCGAGGCCCAAACCTTTCGAGCCTGGGCCATGTACGAGCAAGAAAATTCTGACCAGCTACTGCTCTAGTTATAATTGTAACTGAAAACAAACGTTGTGCGTCAGTTGAGAAAGAGCATGGTTTTTATAGGTTTCGGCATCACAAGGACATACGGCACTGCCATTCACCGGTGGAATCTCGTCCGTCTGTTCCTGCTTTTGTGACAGCTGTTCATATTCTTACGTTCGACGAAGATCAATATAGTGCTAAAGGAGGCTGTTTACTAGCTCATGAAAAGTAGCTGAAGAGCGGCCAATTAGTTCTTGTTCTTTTTTGCCTATCGAATATGGTGCAAACCCACTGGCCAAGAATTGATGTAGGTGTAGATCCTAAATTCTTGATTCACGCCAACTCTGCAGGATTTCCCAAAAATCGAGTAGCTTAACAAAATATATATAATGAATTTATATACTAGAGAGAACAATATTAGCAGAATTGTTGATTTTTTGTAAAGTATTCTTGTGCAAAAAATTGAATGAATTTCTTCCGACTGAAGAAGCAATAAATGATTGACATCAAAGAGAATTTTACTGTAGAGTACAAGGGTTAACTAAGAACCTTTTGGCAATGAGGTTATTAAGCAAATCTTTTTGACTATTCAATGAAATCTTGCACCACCTTGCACACTTTTCTGTTGCTGTTGGCTAGGGTATGTGAACCTACCAATAGTAAATTTCACATACCTTTTCTATACTTGATAACTTTCAACAAGAGATCGAAAATTGTTCCACAGTTTCCTATTCAACCACAAAAAGAACAAATCGGGGAGGGAGACAACCCTGCTCGAAACAAATAAAACTTCAATGAAAGAATACGACAGCGTGGTCTAGACATTAAAGCTTCCAGACCTTTGTTATTGCGTGAGGAAGTGTTCCAGGGTGTCATCAGATGATTGAAATTCATGAAGTTTCTTAAAGATGGTGTAGAAAATTCTCGAATAATCTTTTCTCTGCGAAATCTGGCTGCTACTCTAAAAGCTATTGTAGGAGAAATATTGATACCTGGCTGTCTAACACTGCTTTCGCTAGTGCATCAGCTCTTAAGCTGTTTCCTACGAATCATCACTTCGTCTTTTTATTCCTTTTGAATACGGAGCAAAAAGCCTGTTCACCCCTCTCCATGTTCGTTGTCGATATGTGCAAAAATAACTTAGCAGTACAGCCCAGAAAATTGCCACGTGAAATTAAGCGCTCCTGTGTGACTGTACTTTTTAAAGGTGGTGAGAAAACGTTCTGTAAACTAACGCCCAATAATACATATTTCAGTTTTTGCCAACAGTTTCAAAAAATTGCTCCAGAGTAAATCATCAATTTCTTACGCAAAAAATGACTTCAGTTGTGCTAAGTGTTGTTTCAGTGAACGTGTAAGCTGTGTTACGCCTCCAAAAATTAGTTTTAGAGAATATTGACAGCAGGCTTTTTATATTAGGTTTCGCTATTGATTTCACCGACGATTGCGATTCCATTCACATAAGTAATCCATATCATAAATTGAAAATCTATGGTGCCTTGGACAATCCCTGGCTCTAATGAAATCACATTGATCAGAACGATCACAATGTCTGTATTTAGGTAACCATCAGTCATCTTCATTGCCTATTAGCAGTAGTGTCCCACCGGGAAGTGTATTAGGACCCTTTATTTTCATTGTTTTTTATTGAATACAACAATAGGTCAGCAAAGTTTATAGTTGCTGATGGTGCCACTGCACTATTTTCCGGTGCAGATACAGAAACGTTGGTAGAAAGTTGTAATCGTTTTTTCAGTAACACATTATATTCATCATGAAGCAAAGTTAAAATTAACCCCAACAATGCAAAGGTAATTAAACTTAGAGTTGAAACTAATGATTTGAACCTCACACGCGATAAGTCCGCAGACTGTGCGCCGACCGAAAATAGATATTGTCAACTAAAATAAGATTCTTCATCTAATATTTTCATGCTTTCCGAGTTGGGATTCCCGCGCAAATAATTTGCGCAAGAACCTTTCTTTTACTACGGCAGCTTCGGCGTTTACTACTACCGCTGTTGGCGGGCATTTCGGGGGAGATATTGTGTTTTCAATATTATTGGTTGGATAACTCAAGGGGAGCGCGGTGGCTCTCATCTCTGACGCGTGCTTTGGCCTTCGGAGGGGAGGGAAGTGGTGATCTCTTGAGCTCCCTTATCACCTTGTAGGGAGGATCATATGTCTTGGCTGGCGTTGGGCTTGCAATGGAACAATTCTGTTATAGTTACGAGATGCACAATGGTCACTGCAATCGTTCCACAGCCTCTTTTTGCGAAAAGGGAGCGCTTTTCAAACACAACGAAGTAACAACTGAGACCTTTATTTGCTTTATTTGCGTTCATTTGTACTTGTGAGTACGCGTCTTGCGTCATTTATGCGTGAGAAACGCGAGGCACGTTTCGATCGGCTTGCCATTCTGCACGTGA
Source organism: Rhipicephalus microplus (assembly GCF_043290135.1). Taxonomy (NCBI): domain Eukaryota; kingdom Metazoa; phylum Arthropoda; class Arachnida; order Ixodida; family Ixodidae; genus Rhipicephalus; species Rhipicephalus microplus. Next base: position 20,556,583 of record NW_027464585.1, on the reverse strand, counting down.
CCTTCAAATTTGTTGCTATCACGTTCACTGCTCTGCCGTTGCGACAAAGCTGTGACTTTTTCAGTCAACTGCTGTTGTGCCGCGACACAATCTTGTTACAACCAGTCGTAATATAAGAGATTGGCCTATACCGCTTTTCCGCGCAGACTGTACACTGCAGTTTCCTAAATATAAATATAAGCCGCAGCCGGGATCGAATCCCGGCTGCGGCGCCTGCATTTCCGAAGGAGGCGGAAAAGTTTTAGGCCCGTGTGCTCAAATTTGGGTCGCGTTAAAGAACCGCAAGTGGTCGAAATATCCGAAGCCCTCCACTGTATACGCGTCTCTCATAATCATAAGGTGGTTTTGGGACATTAAACCCGACATATCAATCAATCAATAAGCTGTCATGTTTTCTAAATGAGTATAAACGTTTACCTAGCGCTGCACTTAAACTCGGCAACAACTTTCTGTGGCAGCACAACCTAAGCTACACATGTGTTCTTGCGCCAAGTACATCATTTTAGTGCGATTTGTGTTTCGGTATCCCAAGTGCACCCAACATGCATGTTTTCGCCCTAGCACCATGAAATGAATGCTACATTTGTTTGGAAAGGTATCAGCTAGTGTGAGGTACTCATTAGCGGAATGTTGTGTGTGGCACAACTAATGCAGCTGCTGCAGAGCGCGGAGTTCTGGACCCGACAACTAACGACGCCAATCGGTTCTGCGAAGTCAAGCGCGGAAGGCCTGCGTAGGGAAAGGAAGGGGACTCCTTCATTCGCACCATTCATGAGCGAAGTCGTCAAGGTCGCCACCGTCCTGGACTAGAAGTTGAAAGCTTGCTCGGAAGCGTGTCTGGCAAGAATCACGTCAAGCCCAGTCGTCTGAGTTTGTCATTGTTGTTATGCACGTGCGTCATAGAGAATGTCGCAGGGACACGACCACTGGGCTGACCATGGTTGCGGCACACAGACGAGCTTATTCGCCCCCGATATACGTCATTACCAAGTGTTGTTAGGATGGCGGGGCACCTCGCTCTCGTATGCACACCTGGTCAGTGCACAGGGCCTGACAGTATATTCCCCGCGCTTAAGGAGGCTTCTACGAAGCAACGTTCTTTGAGATAGCTGATGGAGCTCGAGCGTGAGAACGGTTATCGACGAAAATCAACCGACCGAGGCCAGCATGGGCCGACATGAAAGAAGAGGGTGACACGCCGAGAAATCATCCTCTTTCATGTTGTATTTCATAACGTGCTTTTTACCAATTCAGTGTCTGATATGACAGTGTTTTTGCTATTGCGTATGGCAGTGCGAGCTCACACGTATGATTGGCTTGTGCGGAGACCCTTTGTTCAACCGAGGGTTGAAAAGAGGGTGTTTGACTGTGAAATATAGAGTGGAGGTTCGAGCTTGAACTCGGGAAGAGGCCTGAGCCTGCAATAAAGCGTCTCTTCACCAGACTACGGCTCTTTCTTCACACTGCCACCCAGCACTCGAGTCATCGAGGAGTATTCATTTCGAACCTCAAACACATTCCCTTCTTAACTAGTGCTGAAGTTAGTCGAGGACGAGAAAATTAACTGTCGCAGGTGAAGTAAAGTGGAGCGTCCGGTGCGTAGAAGGCGCTGAAGCCAGGGAAGCTGACAAGACTCTCACCACTTTTGGGACCTGATGAGCCTGTTTATGAACTTCAGCGCCAAAACTTGGGCAGCGCAAGAGCGCTGCATGGCAGCGAACTAGAGCAGAGCAGCATGGATAGTCAACACGGCTGACGTCAGAGAACGATGGGGGTGGTCTGGTGGAGCACCCGCAGCATCAAAGGATTCGTCGCAACCATCACTGGCGACAAGACGAACACAGTTTCAACAAACGTGGTAGGTCCTCGGGCAAGGCATCACTGCATGGTGAGGTCTGTTTTGGGCTCTCTCAGGGCCCCCCATATTTGTGTAAAGACGATAGTCTTTCTTTGGGACCTTCGACTGAAAACTTTTGGTCTGTGTGTCTGTACGTTTGTCTGTTTGTCTGCCTTTCACGATACCTGAAACAGCACCAAACGGCCAACACCAACTCCAGCGCCCACCATATTGCTCAAGCTTTAGTGCTCATAGTTGTGCGATTGTGACTTAAAAACAATTATAACGCATATCTGAGGCGTCATAACAACGCGTCTATACTTTGTATGTCTGTCTTTAAACTCGAAGAGGCACACACAAGTAACTCTAAGGACTGTAGCGTTTATCGCACTGAGCTGACAGTGCGACGCGACGCTCAAAATGGTGCTTCCAACGTTTCGCAACGACGACACGGTGGTGGCACCTGCCCATCGTTTTGCGTTCTACACTTCATAACCTCCGAGACAGGCGCGCATCTTTCTTCGCTGGCGCACACGCCTTCGTTTTCGAAGATAACTGCCAGATGGCGCTCGTGTTTAGCGTGCCTTGATGCGCTAGTTCACCTCCACTACACGCTCGAGGCACTCTAACGCAGCGCCTCCAAGATACTATTCACCGATTCTTTTGCGCAGAACGTCAAATAAACGGTTTGTTCACTTTCTCCAGACGCAAGACGATATTTGCAGTGTACCAAGTAGGCTTAGGCCATTTTTTTTACTGAATACACTTGCGTTCGGGCACATGGTGGGAGATGGTGACTCAGATAGAATTGTGATGAAGGTGATAGTGTTAATGAATCAAATCGCACCCTTGAGTTGATGCTGGCGGTTTAAGTGTTAAATTTCAAGCATTAACTTGAAAAAAATGATGTCATCGCGTACCTTGTCAGAGTAGCAGTAAAACCGGAATCATACTACTGGTATCGGACGGTACGCATAGAATCTAAAAGCACTCCTCGCGCCCATGCCCACTGATGGAGCAATGATTCCCGCTTCGTTCAAATATGTCGAAGCTCTTTTTGTGGCATAGAGCATACGTGAGGAAATTGAGGGCATGAATATATTGCCACTCTTAAATGACAGGATGCGCACGTTCGTAGCCAATCAAACAGAAGCTGTGGTAATGCTGTATACAGATTTGAAGTCGAGAGTGCTAACAGAGCTGAGGATGACGCTAAGCGAGTACCGCCGAATGTTTTTTTAGAAATTAAAACAGGCAGACGAGTCTTGGAGACAATTGACGGTGCGCCTGCAGACTATGTTCACCTACTACCTGGGAACTAGAGAGGTTGAGACGTTCGAGAGTCTTCAGCAGTACCTTTTAGCTAACAGACTGAAGCAGGTTATGCCAAGTGATCTCTGTTCACTTGTGCTTAGGCAGGAAGTAAAAGAGTAGGTAAAGTTCAAGGCTGAAATACGTGGCGAAGGTTGAAAAAGAGAAAAAAAAAGTCGAGACAGAAAGAGCGCCAAATCACAAGTAAGTTTATTTTCATGGAGCATTCAAAATATATAGGCTCTAGAAGAACATGCGCAGACCATTTCATTCACTGCACATGCAGGCATGAACGTTTAGATGATATAGTAACCGATAATTATAATCGTGATATCTGAGAACCAGCAACAAACAGATATGCCTAATGTTAAGACGTCTGAAAAACCAAACACACGCAAGCCTGCGCCAAAAATGCGAGGAAAAAAACAGCAAAAAGGACTGACAGACACTTTGTAGCACCTATCTAAATTACATCTAGATCCAACAGTTGGAATTCGCTGTTATGCAACACAACTGAAGGCACGCTGACGCACGAGTAAACTTTCTTCATTATGTGAAAGGCTTCGAGTAACTCCCGAGGCAGCGCATCGCGGCTCCTTCCATGCACTCGCGTGCGATCGAACTGCGGCGTGCAGCCACATGAAGCACAGTGAAAAGGCAATTGAGACCCTGTTCCATTCCTGATTGATATGTAATGCTTCCTTAGATGGTCACTTGTACAGCGCCTTGTCTGGCCTACGTAGACCTTGCCATAGCTGAGGGGAATTACATAAACAGTGCCCAAAGCACAACGCAGGAACAGCTTTACGTGCTTCTTATCGCACACCACCTTGGCACCTCTTGAAGAAATTCGGGCACAGAGCCTTGAAAGCTTGGTTGGAGCAGAGAAAGCCACTGGCACATGGGGCCGATTTGCAACTTTTTTCAGGTTGTGGGAGATTTCATGCATGTATGGTACAACATGCGGTCTTTTCCTCTGCCCTTGCAATGACTCTGGCCTCCTGCGTTCCTCCTTCAGCCTCTGTAGCAATGTTTCAGACACACTGACTAAGGCCGAATAAGGAAACCCGGCTGCAGTAAGCCGTGATACCTGAAAGGAAAAACTATCAAACACTGTTGGCTGGCACGACTTGGACAGCGCAGAACGAAAATACATAGTAGCTATAGAACTCTTCACTACCTTGGCATGTGCGAATCATAAAAAAGAAGTCCTTTTCTTGTTCTAGTGCTGAACTTCCATCAGACATGACCCTAAGCCAGAGTTAGTCTAATATCTAAAAAGTGCAAGCTTTCGTCAATGGGCAGTTCATACGTAAAAATCGAGCCTTTTATATGTTGTCGAAACAGGTTCAAAATTAAGTCTATCTCGTTGGAGTGCGTTACAGGGATAGTAGAAGTTAACACCACGAGAAAATGGTCCACATATCCACAAATCTTAGGGACTTTTCTTGGATCAACGGCATTTTCTAAAGCACGATCAATACACACCAAAAAATGCTACGAAGGACATGTGCAACGCAGGAGCCAATACAAATGCCCTTTCTTTGAATAAACAACCCATTATTAAAAGAGACAAAGGTGCTACGAAGGTAAAATTCTAAAAGTGACATGAAGTTGTGAACAGACACGCCAGAGATATTAATAAAAGTCGCGCCCCCAAGTTCCTCGATACAGTGCCTTACACAAGATAAAAGTTCATTATGAGGCACTGAATAAAAGTGATCCTCAACGTCAATTGAAAAAAGATAACTGATGTCATTTCTGCTTTTCAAGAAATCTGTGACGTCATAGGAGCTTTTTGTTGCAAAAGGATCTACAAACGCTAACGTATTTAAACTTTTCAACAGGTAGCGACTCACTTGCAGCTGCCAAGTACCATTTTCTGTCACAATTGACCTAAACGGCATGTCAACTTTGTGCGTTTTTACATAGAAAAACACTTCCAAGGAAGTTTTCTTGCATTCAAAAACTTATTTAGCCAGATTGGCTAAAGTGAAACTCTTGCACAATTCAACAGCACGACGTTTTACCTTTGACGCTTTTACAGTTGTAGGCTCAAAATTCTTCATAATAGCAGAGCTGGCTTTGTCCTGAAAACTGGAAGTAGACATCCCCACAAATCCGCTTTCTTTGTCTGCCTGAAGAAGGGAAAGTTCATGATCCTTTTAGTACGAGACAACTCCACCTGTGGTCAACTTGTAACTCCGCCTGTGGATAAGTTCTACTAACCCTGTACCGCACACTAGCGAGGTATACTTAGTTTTGAACCTGTTCCGACAACATGGAAAGGGCTTGATTTTTACGAATGACTTGCCCATTGACGAAAGCTTGCAGTTTTTAGATATTAACCTGACTATGGGCGAGGGTCATGTCTGTTGGAAGTTCAGCCATAGAACGAGAAAAGAACTGCTTTCTTATCATTATGCACATTCTAACGTGGTGAAGAGGTCTATAGCTGCTATGTGTTTTCGTTCTGCGCTGTCCAAGTCAAGCCAGCACACAGTGTTTGATATTTTTTCCTTTCAGGTATCGGGGCTCACTGCAGCCGGGTTTCCTTATTCGGTCTTAGTCAGTGTGTCTGAAACATTGCTGCAGAGGCTGAAGGGGGAACGCAGGAGGCCAGAGTCATTGCAACGACAGAGGAGAAGACCGCATGTTGTACCATACATGCACAAAGTTTCCCACAACCTGAAAAAGGTTGCAAATCGGCACCATGTGCCAGTGGCTTTTTCTGCTCCAAATAAGCTTTCAAGGCTCTGTGCCCGAGTTTCTTCAAGAGGTTCCAAGGTGGTGAGATGAGAAGCACGTAAAGCTGTTCCTGTGTTGTGCTGGGGTCACTGTTTATGAAATTCTCCTGAGCTGTGGCAAGGTCTATATAGGCCAGATCGGACGTTCTACAAATTACCGTCTAAGGGAGCGTTCCTTATCGATTAGGAAAGGAACAGGGTCTCAATTGCCCTTTCACTGTGCTTCGTGTGGCTGCACGCCGCAGTTCGATCGCACACGAGTACTTGGAAGGAGCCGGCATGCGCTGGCTCGGGAATTACTCGAATCCTTTCACATAATGAAGAAAGGTGACTCGTGCGTCAGCGTGCCTTCTGTTGTGTTGCATAACAGTGAATTCCAATTGTTGGATCTAGATGTACTTTAGATGGGTGCTACAAAGTGTCTGTTAGTTCTTTTTTGCTGTTTTTTCCTCGCTTTTTTTGCGCAGGCTTGGGTGTGTTTGGTTTTTCCGACGTCTTTACATTAGGCATATCTGTTTTTTGCAGGTGCTCAGATATCACGAATGCAATTATCGGTTGCTATATCATCAAAATGATCAGGCCTGCACGTGCAGTCAATTAAATGGTCTGCGCATGTCCTCCAAGAGCCTATATATTTCGAATGCTTCAAGAAAATAAACTTACTTGTGAGTGGGTGCTCTTTCTGCCTCGGCTTTTTTTTTCTCTTTGTCAACCTTGCGCTACGTATTTCAGCTTAATATGTACGAACTAGCCCAACATAACGTATTGTAAAGTTCCAGGACATTGCGGAAGTAGCCACCCATCTTGAAGAAAACCTCAGCAGCAGCAGCAGCCTAGGCAGTTACCGCAGTACCAAACCAAGAAGTTTGAATGATAGGCCGCAAGCCAAACCATTTTCTAGAGCAAATTTCATCCCTAATTCTTGAGTGTGTTTTGGCTGCGGAAATTGGGGCCGCTTTCTGAGAGATGGCGAGCTCTCAAGTGATACAGCTCTTAATCAGGCAGAAGTTTCATGTGTAGCTCCCCAGATTGAGTGGTCACTTCAGAGACGAGCTACGTCGTCGTCAACCCCTGCCATCATAAAAAAACTCACTGATGAGAGACCCGCGTCTTCACATTTTTGTGGGAAACAAGCCTTTTACACACGTTGACTCAGGTGCGTATGTCAGGATGTTACAGGTGAATGAAGTGTCCACTGAGATTTTGAGTGAAAGTAGTGGCACAATAAGGCTAACAGAAGCTTTTGAACAAGGTGTTACCATACGTATTGTGTGGGTACCTCTCGGTCTTTCAGCCACGGCAGGAAGCATTGCTCAGCTGGTGAAATTGCGATGCACAGTGACCGATCAGTTGGCTACGTGTGATCCGTTTTGCTTACCCCCTAAACCTACGAGTGTCTGCGTCATCACTGGCAGGAGCTTCTTGGTGGTCTAAAGGAGTGTGATTCAAGGGTTAACTGTGTAAGACAGGAGATTAGACAGGAGCAGTATCCTCAATGTGGGAGCTAGAACATGTGTCTAGAAGTTCAAGCCCTAGCGCTGACGCTGTGCAGTGCACAAAGGAGAAACAGGACGCCCTAGAAATGGAGCCGCTAAAGACTGATTCTGCGTCACTTGATTAGCAGGCGCAGTTCAAAAGTCGTACTTCTGCTGTGGAAGGTACTACTGCGGCCAGCGAGCGACTTGGTCCATTTGATGTATATTACTCGACAGAGAGCAAAAGAGAGATGAGCAACTGGCTGATGTGCAGCGCCAGGTGAAAAGAGGATCACACGCCAAAGCAACTGATAGAGAGCAGCTGTAGACGGGAAGCAGTCACGACAGTTAGCAGAACCAAAGTCATGCCGAATCAAAGTGTTAGTGTACAAAAACTTATGCGGCCGTAACTTCTGAGAAAATAAAACGAGAAAGTGCGTTAAAAAGCCACTAGCGTTGGGGTTTGGTGGTGGAACCAGTCGATTTTAAGTCTTGTGTATTCCCTGTTCAAAAGAAAAGGTTGTCAGGCGCAGACAATCACGTGTGCGACTCAAATGTAGAGTGGAGCCATAAGCTATTTGGAGGCTCTAACTACCGAATTTGTTGAAGGTAATTTTGGTTTAGGTTGTTCATTTAGGTTTGAGAGTTTTTTTTTGCTTCGTCACCGAGGGAAGAAGTTACTTGAGTAGCTAGCTTTTTGTTTTCTTTTTAGTGTGTAGGTATAGTGCATTTCTGTAGGGTGATGACACTGTGAAAACATTTTAGTGGAACTTCAGGTATTTATCAGAAACGACTGTTTGAGAGGTCGAATACTCTGCCGTGGAACTCGCAGGCGCAGGTCGCGTTTCATTGAGTTCAACAGGCCCTCACATCAATCCTGGGTAGGAAAATTCGGACCCCAACAAAGTGTTTTGCTTAGCCATGGACGTATCGTGAATGGCAATTCTTGCCTGTTTCAAAAAACATGTTGATGTGTATGATCAGCCACTTTATTCAGTAGGAAGCTGAGCCAGTCGCAACAGGACGCGTCCTCAGTTTAAAGAGAGGCGAATGTGACAAATGAATTGTTCGTATAAAAGGCGCGCTGGACAAGGCTGCTGGTGCTCTTTTTTATATCGTATAACTGAGATGCGTGATTGTAAATGTTAAAGCTAATAAGATGTTTTGGCTGTCTCATGTGGTTGCGTTGTTTTGTTCTTGTTATATAGCAAATGAAGTACATTCTTTGAACTGAATATGTGTGCAAGGGTGTGTGTCGCACGTTTAGGTGATATGCGTGATGTTAAGCAGGTCAAAGAAACTAATAGTTCCGTCGTGATGGTAAAAGGCCGTGTTTGTTGTGTACTAGGCATTTGTTTCGCTGTTGTTGTAGTTTTCGAGATACCAACTTGCTTTTAATTGTTAGAACTGCTCTCAGGTGTATTAGACGTGTTGTGTAGGAATATTTATGTACATGAAATAAGGTATCGTTCGTGAGTTCTTTATATTTTTTTTCTCGGTACGATCTATTGAGAATACGATATACCTATAGTGCTGGGTCAGTCGCTCTCTTTGAGTGTGTTATGCGGGGCCTGGAGGCCACATGGAGTGGGTATCATGTGTTGGGGCAACGACCGTGTGGTGTGGTGAATTTAAGAGACAATAGCCGCGTGACTATGGACGGTGCGTGTGCCCTGTTTTAAGCTAACGCGAACTTGCTGGTGCGGTGGACTTACTTCATTTAGAATGCGTTCTTTATTGTTGTCCATTACGAGAGTTTTTTTTTTCGGAGTACCATTTGAGTAACCTGCATACGTGTCGGTGTGTTTATTTTGCAGTAGGACGCGAAACTTCTATTGTTAAAGCTGAAGTGAAAATTGGTTCATGCGTGAGGGCGCATAGAGAATGAGTTTATTTTGTAGCGATTTTCTGTTTTCTTTTTCTGCATCGCATTACTGGACATCCAGTGTCCAGAAACACTCTTGAGAGGAGAGGAGTTAGTATGAGGCACTCATTAGCGGAGTTTAGTGTGTGATGAAAATAATGCGGCTGCTGCAGAGCGTGGAGTGAGTTTCCGACCCTTCAACTAGCGACGCCGATCGGTTCTATGAAGTCGAATGCGGAAGGCCAGCGCACGGCAAAGAAAGGACACTTCTTCCGTCACACGGTTCATGAGCGGAGCCATCAAGGTCACATCCGTCTGGGACAAGAAGAGAAAAGCTTACCCCGAAGCTTTCCCCTTCTTAGGAAAGCTCACTCGGAAACTTGTCTGGCAAGAATCACGTCAAGCGCGGTCAGCATGCACGTGCGCTATTGAGAATGCCGCAGCGACGCGACCTTTGTGCTGACCATGGTTGCAGAAAGGAGACTGGCGTATCTTCCCCCGCTATACGTCATAACCAAGTTTTTTTTTAAATGGCGGGGTGCTTCGCTGTCGCATGCGCACCCGGTCAGTGCACAGGGCCACACAGTATACTTTCCGCGCTTAAGGAGGTTTCTACGAAGCAACGTTCAATGAGAGAGCTGACGAAGCTCGAGCGTAACACTGGCTACCGACGGAAATCAGTCAACGTAGGCTAGCATAACCTGGCACGGGAGAGAGTGTGACACGCCGAGAAACTTTCCTCTCTCATGTTATATATCGTAATGTGGTTTTTATCAATTCAGTGCCTGTTAAGAAAGTGTCTTCTATTGCTTGTGGCGGTGCGAGCCAACACGTGAGATTGGCTTTTGCGGAGACCCTTTGTTCAACCAAAAGTTGAAAATTGGGTGTTTGAACGTAGAATAGAGACGCCTAAGTGCTGCAATAAAGCGTCTCTTCACCAGAATACGGCTTTTCCTTCGCGCTGCCACCCAGCGCTCGAGTCATCGAGGGGCATCAATTCTGAACCTCAAACACATTCCGTCCTTAGCTAGTGTTGTAGCTAGTCGAGTACAAGGAAAATAACTATATCAATAAACTGTTCATTTTTAACGAAAAGCACAAGAATTTTTATTGAAGCGTGCAGATTTATTTCATTGAAAATGGTGGCAGAGCCGAACAGCAAGAGGACAATTAGAAAAACAACGCAAAGCGAAGAAGTCGTTTTCTAAATTGCAGTGCATACTTGGTCGGCGTTGCTGTTTCGCTTCTTTCAGACACCCAAGAATTTTCTGGGAATGTTTACGCTATTTTTAGGGAACGTGAAGGCAACAACATGAAGCGGAAACCTCGGCATGAGCGAGCGCCTGGCATTCGTAAATCTAAGTGGGTAAAACGCAATCTTTACTCGGCCAAGAGCTCTGTTTTTGCACGTCAACAGGATAATATACATGAACGCGTCTGTTACACAGGCGAATGTTTGCACCGGTAAATTTATACTCGTGCATTACTTTTACCACGAAGCGCCAAGACTGACTCCCTGCGTAAAGATCGATACTGTTATCGTATCAACAATATTAGGCAGTCGAAATACCAACCATGTCTGCAACGTAATTTAGGAAAGGGTCATTGCTTTCTCGTACAGTTTCCAACGACACTTTTCCTTCCAAGCAGCTGGTGTTCCTAAAGACTGTAAGATTGCCGGTGTCCATTTCAAAGAGGCTATAGCAACTATAGTCTCACTTTCGCTGGTGGTATCCCTCGCACAAATTTTCTCAGGGATCGCATATGCGGCAAACAAAATATTTCAGGATGCACCACTGTCTTCGTTTTTACCTGCTCGATGAATACAGATCACCCACGGAACACTCACTTATGCTTGCTCAGAAGCTTCGATGTGAACTTGCTGTAACCGAGCGATGCCATCATTGCTTACCGGGGCAGGGAAAGGTGAAATGGCATCAGAAAACTAAGAATCTAGAAAGAGCAAAGAACAAAAAACCTGCATGGTGTAAGCTTCCTAAGAATTATGCGTCCAATCTTGACCCTAATATTTTCATCTTTTCTTCCTATATTTTACAGTATACTGCGCAGTATACAAATGTTGGCGTTCGTGAACCACATGCAGAAGCGTAGTAAAAAAGGATATGCCCGGGCTTCGTAGCTTGGGCTGTGCTGCCACAAAAAGTTGGCACCCAGTAAAGTACTTTACGTGAAATATTTCTGAAATACAAGTCTTTATATATTTACTTTATTTCACAAACTCGTTTATTTCTTTCTGTATATACGTGTATATGATAAAGTAGAGCGTTTTCTTTTATTATATTGGGATGATGGTAATGTCTTGCGTAATTTGCTGCCAAAACTGTGGATGTAGTGTACGCTATTGATTCATATCGTTTGATTGCATTATTGCCATTGATTTTTCGTAACTTTTGAGCATACACTCAGCATTGTTTATTCTTCAACAGTGTGTAATAAAAATACTCGTGTACCTATAATGCTTTGTGCGGCCTTTTTACATGTTTGTTTATGCAAAATCTTTTTTTTTTGGCTACTTTTGGGTTTGGGTTGTTTTTTCGCCTGTCACCTGTTTGCCATGTAGTTGGTCTCCTGAGCCCAAGTTAAAGTATTTCATCACAGCCTTTTACTAGGAGGACCACCCAGAATTTACTTTATATTCAATTCTGTTAAACAAAAAGAATGAACAAATAAATCAATCAATCAAGAATTTTATGTTTCAGAGGAGCTGTTGGGCGTTTTGTCATTCAATTACACATTCGTGATAACATCATGAATCGCTCTTCGAGTGCCTGCTGCACAATAACTCGACCGTGACTCGCCTTCTTTGTCCCCTTTGATTGAATGAGTGAGAGAACAGATGCATCTTGGATGACTGAAGGAACGAGTACAGAAAAAGACAAAAAAGGTAGCAAGAAACAGAAAGAATTCTTGGCTACAAAGAACTGCGTCAAATAAACTGAGACAAACAAGAGACACGTCCCCGCCACCTAGAAAAGTATTTTTGGGCGTGCTCTCTAGAGTAGTATAAAAGGCCAAGAGAAGACACTTCTATAGGCCCCTGTGGCTGATTTGGGTTAGCAGCGCACCAAAGGGAGTGGTGAAATTTTTCAGTCTCAAAGATGGAATACCGCGGAAAAGACAGTCTTGAAAGCCATTTTTGAGTGACTAGGATTATTATACAGCCTCCGAGACTACTTCGACGTGCGTGCTCATCTGTGAGGCCGTACTTGATTTTTTAGTGCGTTCTTTGCCTGCATCGACGAGCTTCGTAAAGCTGCACTGCTAGAGTGGCAAGCACACGATGCCAATGTGTGTCTATGCACACAAGTTATTTAAAAAATGAGAATCATTCGAGGAGCGAATCTTTTATTTTTAAGTGATATTCTTGGCGAGCACATGCCCACTTTGTTAATATTAGACAAACAAATGCACAAAGAGAGGTTCATTGCACTGCGAGACGCGAAAGTGCACCTGCCATATCATGATCATAGATTACACAGAATAAATAAACTTGAAGGCAACAATAAAGCAAAAATTTCAGCAGATTAATAACAAGACGATTGAATGGGCTGGATGATGCTGCATGGTTGGTGCGGCGCTCTGTTCTCGTCTCTTCTATCTCCTCCTGTCATTTGCGCTGTTAAGCACTTTCTTCGTCTACCATTCAGCATAATAAACTACAATTAACGCACGCAACTACGCGTACAGTGCACGACGCGGTTGCCTCAGCACTTTACTCCGGTATCGGCTGAAGAAAGAAAAGAAATAGGTTGCATATAAAAACTGGCGTCAATAGTGAGGAACAAGAAAACAAGGGGACAAACACACAGACGTAGCCAACACTAACGTTGGCTACGTTTTCCTTCCTGCCTTTGCACTACATTTCACTTGCCCACCCTACATCGCTCTTTCGCATAAAAACAGTGAAAAGCAGTTGCCGCTGCAAACACAAAGCAATTTTAGGTGACATGCAGGCTGTTAACGAGGCAGAAGTGTTTACTCAAAGTTACGTCTTGGCTTTAGCTAGTAAACATTTTTTTATACTCACCACTTCTCTCATATTGATTGATTGGTATGTGGTGTTTAATGTCCCAAAACCACTATATGATTATGACAGACGCCGTAGTAGAGGGCTCCGGTAATTTTGACCACCTGGGGTTCTTTACTGTGCACCTAAATCTGAGCACACGGGCCTAGAACATTTCCGCCTTCATCAGAAATGCAGCCACCGCAGACGGGATTCAAACCCGTGACCTGCGGGTCAGAAGCCGAGTATCTTAGCCACTAGACCACCACGGCTGGGCCACTTCTCTCATATTGCATTCGTTAGCGCTTCAAGCAGTTTGCGAATGACACAGACAACGATACTGACCAGAGCTGCAGTTTTCACAAAATCTCACTTATGCAGTGCATTCTACTACAGATAGTGGCTTAACAAAAACCTAGCGATGCGAGCAGTGACTCAATTTCTTGGGCCAAGAAAGATGTTTCTCACAAACCTGCTGCAAAGCATTCTTGACAGTTTCCTTCCGTGCGAAGCAATCCACGAAAACAGTACGCGAAGGGAATAGCACAAAAAAGATCTTTGCGCCGAAGAGCACAATGCCAGAAACGTTAGCGTAAGGCTTCAATGACAAACGCAATACGCACCTAACATAGTACTGATAGCGTTCATACCTACCAGTATCCAAGCTGGCAGGCAGCCAAACAAGCGAAGACCACGACGCACGTCAGGCACGCTATCGCACATTTTTTATGGCATATCCATGCTGCTGCTCGTGCTTCTTCACTGCCGCAAATGCTTATGAACAATGAGCGTGACAACGTTGCCGTCGCGTCGACACCATGTCTACTTCACTCGCGCCTGATTCATGCCTGATCCCAGCCCGACGTTATCGCACCGTGCAATCGCAAACGATAAAGAGGAGTCAGGTCACTATCAGATACGCAAAAAACACGTACGCGTACAATGCACTAGAAAAGGTACGCGTGTCATGAGAGACGGAGGTACATTTTTTTCCCTCCTCTGTGTTCCCAGTTCTTTTCAATTTTGTGCGCTGACATGCACGTATTTTTTAATTTTATTCTTAGCCTTGTATCGTACCTTGCGTGCAGCCTTCCTAAGGGCTACAGGGTTCAGATTGTAATCGTCCATCCCCATTTCTTTATTCCCCCCTCTTCCTTTTTTCTTCGTCTCATCCTTCTTCTTATGGCACTGCATTCTGCAGTCCCACGTCGCCACCACTAATGGCCGAAGACTTCCCCGAGGGCTTACCTCGGGATATTCACTCGAGAAAGCCGAGCAAAGCAAGGCCTGTGACCTGCTGCTGAAAACTGCGGCACAGGTCCTACACACCGCCCATATCAGATTCCGACCACACAAGCCCGAGGGAGAAGGCTCAAGGAAGCTGGGAACCTCCTAGTCCTTTCCAAAAATGCCAAACGCACAGCAGAACCAAAGCCCCAAATACGCCAGGCGAAAAAGGTTACACCAAAATATCGGCCAGCCACGAGACTTCAGACGGCCGCCGCCGCCATGACAGCCTCCCCTCCCGGCTAGCGGAACCGGTCCGAGCCTTCGGAAACCACCACCGGCGAGATGGAGAGCCAAGCAGTACAAGCAGAGCTGTAGCAGCCTCCCTCCCCACAAAAGAGTGACACAACGAGTACAACCTGCGGAGGCTCCTCCTGCCCTGTGACTGAATTCTCGCCACCGACAGCGTCATCTTCCTCGTGGTCACATGACACACCACCCTCCTCTCCAAATACCTCGAAGCAAGGGAGCATCCCTGGCAGCAGCCAGAATCAAATTTTTCCCACCCCATCGACCCCCGAAGTCAACGGGCCCCCGATGGGTGTGGCAGCCTCTCTCCTACTCTCTCTTTAGGGAGAAGAGACGCGAGGTGATGCCGAGTAGTTCGGACTTGTCTGTGTCGGCTCCCGCTTCTTTATGTTATTTAACCCATCTTTTCGACAACTAGAGTCAAGTTCTTGGACTTACGTGAACGGCCCTTCAGCGCTCTTTACGATAATATCACCGTTTCCGCAGTGAGCGAATGTTTCGAGACTTCCGAGAATGTTTCGATCAGGTTTTGACCAGTCGACGTGGTGCATCGGCTGCTGAGCCTGACAGCGTCTAGGCTTAGCGCAAGTACGACATTCGAGCTGACCACGACTACGGTTTACACGTGGCAGAGCCGGGCCCAGTGAGGTCCACGTTCGACGAAACCAGACGTAATGCCCCAGGCAATTGCAGTGGAAGGAATGGATGCTACGCAAGATGATCTTTCCGACGCGGGCTGGATTCCCGCTTACGGTAATCGGAGACGACCGGACCAGATGAAGAATTCGACGCCTGCGTCTGGCATGAAAAGTGATGACGCTATTATGAAAAAAAGGACCTTACAATCGTACCCCGTCGACATTTCGAAGGATTGTAGTCAGCTCCCGACTCCCCAGAATTCCGGAAGAACACCTCAGGGTTATCGTCCGTCCCAAGAGAGGCACGAACGTTTGCAGAGTGTACCGCTTCGCACTCTTGCAGTCTCTGAATATGGCTGCAACTCTCACGGACAAACAGGCAGAGGAAGACTTCGTTTACTTGAACAAGGTACAAAACATTATCGCCATTTCTACTCCCGTGACTACCAATGCCAAGGCTTATGCCACCATACGAAGAATACACGCAAGCTTTGGAGCCTTCGAGGTATCTGCCTACGCAGCGGCACCGAAAAATACCTGCAAAAGGGTACTTAGAAACATACACCCGTCTATCACTGAGCCCCGACTCAACCAGGCAATTGTGAACAGCCGTAACCCAACAGCGATTGGCGTGAAGAGAATCAAGAACACGCGAGCCGTGGTCGTACTGTTTGAAGGTTCACGCGTACTGAGGCACGTTGCGTGCGGGTCGGCGTACATGGAATGCTCGCTGTACAGAAGGCCGGTGGATATCTGCTACGCTTGCGGCCAAGTGGGGCACCGAGCCAACGTATGTAAGAAGAGCAAGGAGGAAAAGGAAAAGTGCCACAACTGTGGGATGAAAATTCCAGAATCTACCCGAGAGACGCACAGTTGCGCCCCCAAATGCGAACTTTGTGGAGGAGACCACATCTCGGGTGAGCGTTCGTGCAAAAGGAGATACCACGTTCCGAACATATTGAGAAAACGCCGTAGGGACAGATGCTACAAATTGCTGGATGACCAAGAGGAGGCTGCTGGGATGGTCATGAAGCAATGCACATCTGATTCTGCTGTGCGGCAAAGCTCCCTTCTCAGGGCAAATTCTAGCTCCAGGGCACGTTCCTGCTCTACGGAGGCTTCTCGCTGCCGAGAGCGAGAGCGCTCTCGAGGGCGCTCGCACCAGCAACGCAGTCCCCGGGGATCTGCCGGTAGCCGATCCAGGAGCGGCTCTCGGTCTGATGCCAAGCTGACCTGGGCTAACAAGGTGCGGAGTGGTAGCAGCAGCAGCGGTGACAACAACGGAGCGAGACATGAGCCCCTGCCCTCGACCCCGTTTAGAGGTAAGGCACAACCAAAGCATAATGAATAATAAAAGCGCATTCTTGCCCTAGACCGCGAAAACAGAGAAATAAAGCGTAAACTAGAAGAATTCATGACACTAATGACCAAGATGGTTCGCGATCGTCCAGATAGCACTGCACAAACTCCCCACCTTAGGAGCAAGCCCCCACTGTCGTAAGCACACAAAGAAGTACACACAAGCGCAGAAAAGTAGCACCTATGTCGAGCGAAGGCGAGGATGTGTTTAGTGACTGAATGTCAGACATCAGCGACGTCCTCTCCAACGTCTCAGCTGTTGAGAGTAACTCCACGAGTCGACGCCGCAAGAGCCATACTAACACGTTGAGTACCATCAGCACCGTGCTAAAACAGCTACAAGAGGCGATCGCACAGATTAACTCTAGGCTGGATCGCTTAGACAGAGCAGTAGCACACCCTAAAACCGCCAAACAAGCATCAGCTTCTGCAGCAGCAGCACTTATGTCCTCTCCGAGACCAGTGATACCGCCACATGAACCCACTGAATCACACAACTCTGAGGCGGATTGTGCCAATGGGTTCGTAACACTTGCACAACCACATCATGGATAGTTCACCGCAGCTTCTTAAGTGTGACAGTGGAACTGTAATTCATTTCACAAGAGGAAAAACAGTCTAGCACAGCTCTTTAGATCATGTATGAAAAAGCCACATGTTATTCTGCAAGAAAGCAGAGTCATTGAATCCCCACGAAACCTGAATTTCCCAGGGTACAGGGTAACCAGGCCGACCCTGTGCCCCGAATTCAAACGTGCAAGGGTATAGCTACCCTTGTCCGCAAAGACGTCAGCTTTGTGGAGAAGACCACCCTCGCAATCAAGCAAGGCCTGGAATCACAGCTGGTAGAAATCATCCCCGCTCGTGCTAGCAAAGCCAACATTTTCATTTTAAACGTCTGCAGTCCCCCGAGGGACAGACTTCGAAACTTCAACAGCCTCTTCCTGGTGGCTACAAAACAGGCCGAAAATAAGCCTGGCATTATTGCAGGATCGAGACTTTAACACGCATAATAAATCATGGGGTGACTCCAAAAATGATGCCAAAAGAACCAAACTTGCTGCGTGTGCGTATACGCTTGGTCTAAAACTCATCACGGGCCCGCCATTTCTGACACGCAATGGCGATTCTGTCCAACGTGATACCACTCCCGACTTAGCCTTCCTGCGCCACTTAGAAAGGTAGTGAGACTACCTAGAGGAGGACCTGGGTAGCGACCACTTCATCACGGAAATCAACGTACACATTACTCAACCCCCGGTAAGAAAATACACGTACGTTGATCGGGAAACGTTTTGCCAGATCAAAAACAAGGAAGGCAGGCCCCGAGAAACATTCGACCATCTCGTGAGTAATCTGAAAGAGGCGGTTAACGAGGCAACTAAAGAAATCTCCGTGGAGTTGAAGGTACCTGAAATCGACTCTAGGCTAGCACATTTCCTGGAAGTGAAGAACGCACTTCGTGAAAGATGGAAGAAACAAAAGCTGAACCGGCGGCTCAGAGCCAAGATATCCCAACTCAACGAGGACATAGAACAGCATGCCAAGAAACTCGCTGCGCAGCAATAGGATGAGGTCTGCAACGGAGCAGACGGCAAAATTTGCAAGAAAAGCAAATGCGCCCTACTCAAGAATCTGTTTACTGACAGCACCAAATCATTCAAAAGAAGCGTCCGGTTGAAATTTGAGTAACTCGTCTACACGAACACCTCGAAAGGCTGCGATTTACAAACCTTTGCGGACAAATTTGCGCGCATATACTTACCACTTGAAGGAAAATCTATACCGTGGGACAATCCCACATCTGAATATCAGGGAACCCCACAGTCAGCCTTGCGTAGACCTTTTGAAGTTGCGGGGATCGTTGATTCCTTGCGGGACCTCAACGGACGGTCGGCGCCCGCCCCAGACGGAATCTTAAACAAGCTTCTTAGAAACCTTGACAACGCACCAATAGAAGTCCTTACAGAAAAAGATCAATCAGGTATGGTCCGATGGCAATGTCTCCGAGGGGTGGAGAAGGGCTAAGGTCGTACTCATACCCAAACCGGGAAAGCTCCTGGGACCAGAAAACTTACGCTCATTATCACTTACATCAAACCTTGGGAAATTGGCGGAACATGTCATTCATAATCGAATTAGTGGACACACTGAGGACGAAGGTCTCTTCCGCCACAATAAGGTGGGCTTCCGGAAATCTGTCTACGCAAGACACTATGCTTGTCATGAAGAGGTCGTATTTGATAACACGTCTCTAGACATCAAAGGGATATTGGCGCTCGATCTGAGGAAGGCCTTTGACACATTGAAGCATGAGCACATTCTTAACAAAGTTTCGAAGTTGAGCCTCTGTGAACAATTTTACAACTTTGTCAAGTCTTTCTTGGCAGATCGGAAAGATAAATCAGCATCGGCCCAATAAAGAGCAAAGAGTACACATTGGGTAACGTTGGTACACCGCAATTATCAGTGTTGTCCTCAATTTTGTTCAACTTTGCAATGTACAACATGTCTCAGCGGCTCGCCGACGTTCCAGGCATTGGCCATGCAATATACGCGGGCGACATCACCATATGGTTCGCGGAGGGCACTCTTGGAAAGCTGAAGAGAAATCTACAATGAACACTCGATGTCACGGAGGACTTCCTGACGAGCACAGGGATGGAGCTATCTCCTGATAAGCCATAACTCCTCCTACACAAGCGTTTTCCGAAGTGGGGGCTTGAGATTTATGGGCAGCCTATTAGTCTGCGATCGAAAAGTGGTAAAACAATTCACAAATGTGAATCAGTAAAGGTTCTAGGCATGGCAATTGGAAAGTACAGCAACAACAACACAGAGGCACTCAGACGTCTCGAGAAGAGCGCTCACAATTTCCGTAGGGTCTTCTCTAGAGTTGCCAACAAGAGAGAGGGGCGAAAGAAGGATAATCTCATGAATAACTTTTATGCGTTTCTCCTCAGCCACATTATTTACGCCACGCCTTTCCTAAAACTTACAAAAAAAGAACTTAAATTAGATTAACGCCCTTATCAGGACGGCGCTAAAGCGGGTGTTAAATCCTCCTAAAAGCACAAAAACGGAGCGGCTCTTACAGCTCGGACTGCACAACACAGCAACAGAGCTATTTGAAGCTCAACGAATAGTGCAGCTATGCCAGTTGTCACTTACCAAAGCAGGCACCAAGATTCTCTCAGAAGCCGGGCTACAACCTCTCGTTATGCCACCAGAAAAACAGAGTACATCTGATGAGATAAGAGAGGCCATATGTGTAGAACCGGTCCCCAGGAACTTCCATTCGGTGCACAACGAAGGGTGCCGACGAGCAAGAGCAGAGGGCATGATGAGGAAGATCGGGCGCTCAAGCTCAGCTGCCCTCTTTGTCGAAGGAGCCCAATACTGGAAGAAGGATGCTTATGTCATCATTGTTGTTAATGAGAAAGGATGCCTAGTAAATGCTGCCACGGTTGTCACCAGATTCACTCACGAAGCCGAGGAACTCGCAATCGCGGTTGCTCTTCACGAACGAAGGAGGGATGTTACCATCTTTTCGGACTCAAGAACAGCCATCCAGTCATTCTCATCCGGCTTCGTCTCTACTATGGCTGCTCACATCACGAATAAAGAATCTACTCAGCAAAATGAATCGGAAGTTCCCCTGACACATATTGCATGGTTCCCGGCCCATATGGGTAATCTCTCGGCCCACCCGACCGGCAATTCGAAAAAGAGGGCTCACCAGCTTGCACGCGAACTAGCTACCCGTGGCGTAAGTGGCCCTCTCAGAGGGGTAGTTAATGGAGTTGTATGAACTTCAAGGATCGATTGATTACGATTCCCGAGATTGCCACAGCTTATAAACTAGGGGGCAGAGTTTTCACTCTTCCACCCCCTAAATTGAATAAAGGACAAGCAGTTAAACTTCGGCAACTAGAGAGGCAAACGTACATAATGCCAACCATACTGCGCAGACTCGACCCAGAGTTCTCACCCACTGCCCACACTGTCATCACGAGTACTGTCATTTCGAACATATGCTCTGGTTGTGCCCCTTTAACTCAGGGTCACCACTACCAGACCAAACATCCTGGGAGGCTGCTACGCGCAGAACGGACCTCGACAACCAACTCCTGGCCGTTCAGAGAGTCCGGGACATCGCCGAGATAATCCACTTCACGGCACCATCCTGGGCGGAGCCACCTGGCCGAGCTGGCGGGGCCTTCAGTCCGTTCCAGTCTCTGCCGCCTTTGGACCAAAATAAAGTTCTCACTGACACACTCGCTCTCAAGAGAGAAAGAATTGAAGCAACCCACCCGCTCCCGGCCACACCCCTCTCAAGCGGGTCAGCTCGGCCACGTTAAGCGTAGAAGCAGCGCGCTTCTAACAACAGCGCATGGTCTGCTGTGGTCCCTGTGACATAGGGTGCCGACACAACACGAGAGGGAACTCCTACTAGCTTTCACTTCTCCCCACCACATCAGGCAGCGTCACACTCTGCGCCCCACTAGGCCCCTTTGATTCCAAATCGGGCACCAAGCAGAAGAATAAAAAAACAACTATCGTGGCACACAAATGCGGATCCGCCAACGAAGG
The DNA here is from genome assembly GCF_043290135.1 of Rhipicephalus microplus. Taxonomy (NCBI): domain Eukaryota; kingdom Metazoa; phylum Arthropoda; class Arachnida; order Ixodida; family Ixodidae; genus Rhipicephalus; species Rhipicephalus microplus. Next base: position 20,535,196 of record NW_027464585.1, on the reverse strand, counting down.
CCCCCCAAATGGGCACAAACACAAATAGGAGCCACTCCCTCACGGACTTGGGCTCCTCAGCTGCCGCAATCGGCGACACGATCATGTGCAGGTCAGTCAGCCGAAAGTCTCACTTTCTGGCCGCGTCAAGAGACGTGATTGCGGCCTTCCTCGCGGGTTTCTCTGCCACGCAGCGGGTACGGGTTAATCATCGCGGCAACTTGGTGGCAGTGGACACCGTTCCAAACGCCGATGTCTCCGTCCTCCTCCAAATCAACACCATTGTTGACGTGCGTGTAAAGGCGAAGATTCTACTTCCAAACTCGTGTGTTGGGGAACTGTTCGAAGTGGATTTGAACATCCCCATCGACAAAATCGCCAAAAACATCACGTCTCAAGTGAAGGTGAACTCGTGCGCGTGGCGGGGCACAACACTAGTGCTCACTTTCGATGGCACTGTAGGGGGTTCAAGTGGAACTACTACTCTTCAAGCAGCGACGGCCTGTTCGGGCGCCCATGCCATTCCCACTCCAGTGTGCGTGCTGTGGTGTTTTCGGACATGCCACCGCGACTTGTTCACGCGACCGGTGTTGCATTCAAGGTGGCCAGCGCCACCCAGAAGGCCCCTATACTACCAAAAAACCCCGCTGCATTAACTACAGGGGCACCCACGCTGCCAACGAACCACGGTGCTCGTCCTAGGAGCTTCAGCGACAGGCAGCCTTCCTTCTCGCCACTTCAGGCAGAAAACTAACGCGCCGCCAAGCCATCCAGCAGGCCGCAGTTAAAGCAACTCAATGCGAGACTCCAACCCCAGCCACCACCCTTCCTGACCGTTTCTTTCGCGACGCCCTCAAGGGCAACTCCAATGCAGAAGGCACTTCAGAAGCCACACAGACAGCTGGTGCCCAAACCCCTTAAGAAGATTCGCGGGATAAGGTGAAGAAGACGTTGGCAGTGGCTGTTTTTGCACTCCTAGACACCGCGGGATGCGACCCAAAGATGAGCGAAATGTGCGTCGTGGCCCTGGCTGCCTACGAGGACACCGCACAGCATGGCTAGTGCATCGAAGAAGCCACAGCCGCGGATCCTGCAGTGGAACGTGCGTTCCCTCCACTGCCGTCACCCTGAGCTCAACCGCTCACGCCCCCAACGCGACCTCCACGTTCTTGTATTCCAAGAGACGCGAGTTCGGGAGGGGGAGCTGAGCCTCTCATGGTACGTGGCATACCATGGCGCCACAGCCTGCGAGAGCAGCGCGTGCCTCAGCACACATTGCTTGGACTCATCGCTTCGTCTCGGATGTTCAAAGGCGTCCATGTACGTTCGCCCACAGCTCCCGCAGATGCCCATAACCGTCCCTGACATTCTCTGTGCTGGTGTCGAGTGCGCGGCAGTTAGAGTGCGTGTCGGTGCGGCAGATACTTGTGTTGCTAGTGTTTACGTGCACTCACCGTGAGTGTGGAATCATGTGTTTGTCGTGCGGCTCGCTACGCGCCTCGGCGGTGACTCGGTGGTGTGCGGGAACTTTAACTCGCATCACACGGCCTGGAGCTCCACACAAGTCGACGCCAGTGCAGGAACCAAATGGACGCAAGCGTGACGGCCGGTTTCTGCTTCGTGAACAACGGTCGCCACAACTTTGTCCACCGCAGTACCGCTCAGAGTGCCTTCGATCTCTCGCTGGCCTCGGACGAGTGCCACTACACACGGCGACGCGCGCAGGACACCGAGGGCTCGGATCACTACCCGATCCTCTTCGAGCCCCTCGACGCCGGTGCACCGCGCTGCACTGTTTACAGTGTAGTGAACTGGTCCCATTTCCGCGAACTGTGTGCTACAGTAGCAGTCGTGGAAGGCTTCCTACATCACATTGTTGATTTTGCGAGTGCCGCCACGACACTGTGTCGATTGCCATCCGGAACACCTGTGCCAGACATCAAGCTGGTCAATCTTCGTGCAGCTCACCGCTTGGCCCAGCGCCGAGCGGAAAGCTCGGATAAGGCAGAGCACTGGACCGTTTACAACTGCATCGACGCAGTTTGTCGCCCACCAAGAACGGGATCGCGGCTGGTTCAGCCTCCGCCACACTTTGGATGACCCACGCTGCCATCGGCGTGCCTAGCGCATTTTCCGGCGCTCCTGCGACCACGAGTCTCCCGTCAGCTCGAGCTCTCTATCGCGGTTGCATTCTCCATCTCCGCCGCGAAGCTGGCTGCTACTGGCAGACACCTTCGCCGGCCTCAATGTCAACGCTGCCGCTGCTCCCGCCCCTCAGCTCCCCGAGCACGCGAGACCAGAACTTTTCGCGCCTTTCCGGTATTTCACCACGCCGGCGATCGTCGCGGCGATAGCAGAGCTCTGCTCGGAATATTTTACCATCTCTGAGCTGCGTGCGGTGCTTGACAGCCGCAAGCGTCGATCAGTGCCCGGCGAGGACGGCATTATATTTCAGATGATGCGCAACACTGACAGTAGCCTCCTGCAGCAGCATTTCGGCGCCTTCAACACGATCTGGCGCACTGGGGAACTCCCTTCTTTCTAGGGAAGAGGCCCTGGTGATCCCGATCGACAAGAGGGGAAAGGCGACGTCGGAGCCCACAATCTACCGCCCCGTATGGCTGACATCGGCTTCGGGGAAAACGTTCGAGGCCATGGCGCTTCGGCACCTACAGTCGACAGCCCCTGCACTTGATTTCCTCGCGACCGAACAGAGTAGCTTCAGAGCTTATCGGGCGACTGCGGATTCAATCTCTGACGTCGTCAGCCTTCTGGAGGAAGCTAAGCATCACGGGGAGGCTGGTTTTCATCTTGTTCGACGTGAGGAGTGCCTTGGACTCTCTCCAGCACCCCACCGTCATAGACGCCCTTCGTGACATGCGTGTGGGCGGCGACATTTGGAGATATGTGGAGGCATTCCTCCGTGATCGCTCATTTCTAGAGCGCGTCGGCGGTGAGCTCAGCGGGCCTCGCACTGTTACCGCTGGTGTGCCGCAGGGTTGAGACATTTTCTTTTCAACGTAACCCTCGCGAGCATCACCGACTACATCCCACACGGCACAGCCTACGAGGTGCGTGAGGCCGTCTATGCCGACGACGTCACGCTCTTCACGAGTGGACCTGCCTCCTATACTCGCCGAGTCCGTGAGAGCCTCCAGATTGCCATAAATGCAGTGGACAGCTTTACAAGGGGCGTAGGCTTTGAACTTTCTGCCACTAAGACCGAGGTCCTCCTCGCCCACCTGTGCAAAAGGGGCCGCTACGACGTCCCGAAGCTGCACCTTCGTGGCCACCAGCTGCCATGGAAGAGGAGAGTCCGATACCTCGGGCTCACAATTGACCACCGCCTCAGCTGGAAGCCCGCAATAGCCGATATCCGAGAGGGATCGCGAAGGATTGCTGGAATGGCCTCTCGCCTCATCGCGGGCGGCTCAGGCTGCTCCCCGGAAATAGCTTTGCGTCTGTACAACGCAGTGGCCTATGCGGTGCCTCTTTATGCCGTGCCTCTTCTCGGGCTCAAACCAACGCAATGGGCCACGCTCTATGGTGATCATCGCGGCATCGTGCGCCGCCTCTTCGGCTTACCGTGATCCTCGCCAATCGGCCCCACCCTCGCGGAGGCCGGAGAGACGCTTCTTTTCTTGCGAACAAAAGGCGCTGCCCTGCAAAACCTACATCAAATGCACCGGACGCTTAGGGGACGAATATTTGCTCGATTGCCCGCACTCAGGTATGGGTGAGCGAGCGCTCGAGAGCCACGCACTTCTCCCGCAGCAACCCAACTGCGGCACGCTCCCCATACTTCCGCACCACGATCCGGGCCTTGCGATCTCAACCACGATCTGGGCCAAGCGGAACATCCCTCAGTGCGTTCTCAAACAAGAGACCGCAGCAGTCATCGAGCAGCGACGCTCTGGCTTCCTCCTCATATTCACCGATGGCGCAGCGGCTGCCGCATGCGTGGTACCCGCACTCGGCCTTCACGAACAGTGCATCGGACCTTTCAGTGCATCGTCAACTACAGCTGAACTCGCTGCCATCACACTAGTGGCAGACCAACTCGCCGAACCGCTTCCATTACCAGCGGCTGTGTTGTGCGTCTCGCGGTCCGCATTACGCGTCCCCAATGCGCAGAGGCTCCCGCGGAAGGTCGTGGTGATTGTGTGGAGTGGCTGTGATGTGATTTTTTAGTGGCTGTCTCCGCATACTGGACTACGTGGCAACGAGGCCGTGGACGCCCTGGCCTAGGAGGCCCACCACCCGTCCACCCTCAATACTACGTTCGTCGCGCGGGTGATGTAGCGCACTTTCCTATTGCGCGCCATGTGCGCGCATTCCATCGCGACTCACATGTAGCTGCGGGAAACCTATTCGACTGCTGCCGAGGACCGGCATCGGTAGGCTTGCTCGTGCCTTCCTTCTCGGTCTGCGCACTGACTGCAGCCGCACCGCTGAGCTGCAATTTCGCTGCACCAACTGCGGGAGCCCGGCGTGTGCGGTATGCCCGATGGATGAGACCATCGAGCATGTTCTGCTGCAAATCCCCGGCTGCGTGTTTGACAACCCACGGCATGACTGGACTACGCGAGAACGCGTCTAACGGCCGTACACTGCCATTCATGTTTTGAGCAGTTTCCGGTGCTTGCTTGTGCTTGCGAGTTTTAAACAGGTCGGCACGACTTGTCTAAATTGCACATTTTTGTAATGTACATACCAACTGGTCCAGTTCAGTTCGCTAATGAAGGTGAACTTTCTTTGTTCGGTTTCTGAAAACACTGCTTACACTTGAGCGCAGCGTGTTCAAGTCAATATATGTCAAGTTCAATAAAACAGCTATGCAACAGATATATTGCAAAAAATATCACATTATCAGGTCCCAGAGTTAAGAAAAACTGCTGGGAGCCTATAGTGAATATGCATGTTGCCTGTCTGAAGCCATCCATCCACACGAAGGCAGCAAGAGTGACTTACAGTGAAGGCTACAACCACTGAGCCATCACGATGGCCGAACACAGCGAAGGCTTGATATGGAAGCGTAGAAATAATAAAGTGAGTTGGTTGCAATGAAAAAAAAATGCTAAGACAGGAGAAATCAGATGACATTATTCACAGGATTTTTACTTCCTCTGTCCATTGGTTCTTGCTTACTTATAATAAAACACCTGATCCTGTCTGAAGCGCGACACCATATAGGTGTTAGCGTCCTCTATCGCGCTTTTGGTAAAATTTAGGGTGTCGCAGATATGGCCGTAGAAATGTGAAATATGAAAGAAAACACAACACACGACTCATGCACTGTTAAGAAAACGTAAACAAAAGAAGCCTGTACTTAATTAGGAAACCTTGGTTACAATATTACTCGCGCAACCCCTCAATACCGCACATGGCACAACGCACAACCGCTCATTTTGCTCGCAATTCGCAGACTCTTCTTCGCTCGCCGTTCTCGCTGCGTCTCTGGCTCTTCCCGCGCTCTTTCGCTCTCCTCTCTCGACCACAGATTCGAGTACACATACGCGCACGCTGACACAAACACGCACACACCACACACACACACACACACACACACACACACACGTTCAAAAATAGTTGCACGAAGTTAGTGGGGGAGGTCTATCGCTTCGCCATTCCGGGAAGCAGTTTCGAACGTCCCGCAGGCCACGGATGCGCAAAGCGGCATGTTTCCCTCTTCTTGCATTCGATTTCGAAAAGTTCAATAAAGCGGGGACTGGGCGCCCGCAGCACTGGGAGGCTCTCCGATCGCAGCTGTCCATAAACAAGGAGAACAGCCCCTTCTAGTGACCAACGGACACTCGCATGACACAACACACGCAAAAAGAAGGAAATAAACAAAACATAGAAGATTTGAAGCAGTCGCATACACTCGGTCGTCCTGACAGTCAATAACGTCCCCGTTAATGAAAAAAATAATAAACGAACCTACACGCCAACACACAAACAGAATTGTTTCCATCGTCGAAGAAGACAAAAAAAAAAGAAAGAGCAACTGTTTAAGTTTGCACAGTTCACTCGGTAAATCTCGGCACGCACTGAAGTTCTCAACACTACACCAATGCAACTATGGCGCACTCGCATAGGGATGAATGTTGGCGCAGCTACGGGCCGAACGCCTCAGTCGCTGCACCTAACATTCGGGAGCGTCTGACTCCTACGCAGACTCTCCGTTGTCATCAAGGTGTGAATGCGTATTGGTCGTTGCCCAGCACTTCAACTGCGACACGTGCGCAGTGGTCGCGAAGCGGCTCACCCTTGTTTCGTCAAGGTCGGTAACTAGATACGTGTCAGCGGGCAACACCGCCGTGATTACAAAAGGGCCCGTATAATTTGGCGGCGCTTTGGCAGGCCTTTTCGTCTGTTCTAGAGCCCTCGCCATGAAGACCACGTCACTAACACCCTATATTTTAGTCGGAAAGTGGCGCTTGTCGTAAGTGACCTTCATCTTCTTCTGCTCGCTCATGAGGCACTGCCGTACACGTTCGTGCAGCCCGCCGGGCTCCTCCCACACTGACGATTTAGATTAAACCAAGCGCTTCAGTGCCACGCTGTGAAATTCCGGTCGATAACCATGTAACATCTCGAAGGGAGTCTTCCCGGTCGTCTTATTTACAGCGTTGTTCAAGCTGCACTCTGCCTCACTGAGCTTTTCGTCCCAATCTCGCTGCTCTGTAACGACCATCGATGTAGTAATGACTGGTAGAGGTGTACGGTTCACTCGCTCGACCAGGCCGTTAGTTCGAGGATGTCGAGTGGAGCTGAGCACATGGTTTATTCCTCTGACACTGCAAAAATCTTCAAACGTTCGTGATGTAAAACAGCTGCCCCTGTCAGTAATGATTCGTTCAGGTAAGTCTCTCTCTATTATGAATTCTTGTAGCACTGCGAGCAACAGCTTCGTCGACATGTCGTGCCTCGGGAACACCCTCGCGAACTTTGTCAGGTTGTCCACAATCACCGAAAGGTACTGGTTGCGTTGGTGGCTTGGCACAAAGAGTCCTAGATGGTCCATGTCAACCACTTCAAATGGCCTCTTCCTAGGGGGATATGGTTCAAAAGTCCTTCCCACTTCCGGAAGGAAGCTCTTTGCTTATAGACTGGAAGCACTACGATATATACTTACGAACATAGCTACGCATGCATGGAAACAAAAAGTTTTCTTGTATCTTTGCTACTGTACGGTCTAGTGCAAAATGCCCCATCAAGTTAGGAATTGTGTGGTATTCTTGTATTCTTGGAGCTGTCGGCAAACTACCTTCACTCTTTCGCGTGCGCTTGTGTATAGAGTTCGAATTTATATTGCTTGAATGCCAAGTTTGTCACGGGGCTTTCAATTTATTAGGAGGTCAGTGTGAAAGGACAAAACTTGCGTCTGCCCTGTTCAGTCCCTGGCACCATTTCAATGCGGGGTGTTCAATTTCATTAGAGTTTGCCTATGATTTTATAGGATGTTAATAAGGTAGTATCGTAAGATCACTGATACCATGATTTTTTTTGCTGCTTCCTTGAAAGTGTAATGATGCACACAAAAAAGTATTTTATGTCCACTCCGACCACTCATGTTTCTCTGAGCGCATGTTTCATTTTCGATAATATCCGTGCCTGGTCATGCACCATGTTCACTGATTCTGGCTGCTCGCTTGATTGTCGTCATGTCACGCAACGCACACTACAATCGAGATCATTTTAGTTCCGCTGAGATTCCCCTGATAACCGCATCAAATTTCTCGAAACCATGGAATGTTTTATATCTGCCTTGGTTATTTTTCAACTCGTTTTGATATATCCCCTGCGGCTCGAGCGTATGCTATGATATAATATTTTACGTCCTAAAATCATCATATCCTTAGGAGGCACGCTGTGGTTTGAGAGTCCAGATTAATTTCGGCCATCTGAAGTATTTTTAACGAGCAACCAAAATCCATTTGAAGTGTAAGGCGCGACGACGAATGAAGGAGGATGCGCGCACACCGAGCGTTACTTCTGTTTACATTGAGCGTCATACCAACGTACGATTCAAATATGCAACACTAACACGTCCAGTCTGTCATTCTTGCACCAAAATGTGAGTGCACCGTTACTGCGTTTCACTCCCCTAAATATACAGGTCGTGTATGTGGTGAAACATTTAAAATATATTGCCGCACGTTGTTAGGCACGCGCCGAAATCTTGCGCTGCTTCCTGCTGTTATAAATTTTGCCACACCAACTGACAAGCTAAACGCGCCCGGCTAAACGTGCCATGCAACGCGGGCTGCATGTGTCACCACACCACACGCTGGAAAAAGAAGGCTGGCGGCTTTTCGAAGGAGCACCACGCAGCGAGACGCTGACAGAAGAAGTTGAAGAGGTTTTCACTAGCGAGCCCAGGACCTTTTTTGTGTATTGAGTTGACAGGCACAAGTTCGCCCAAAATAAATAGTTGTTTTAGCTTCTGGCGTTGTGTTTGTTCGTTACAAACTGGTGGAGGTGCTGGGTATGATTCCAAGCCTATTTCAAATTAGGGAAAATAGCCCAGAAGCCCGAAGGTTTGAGCCAGCGCAGTTGACTCCCGTACACTAACGCACGAGTTGCCACCTACGACGTGACCAGCATGAGTTTGGTGCCCTCTTCGATTCTTCGATACCCCTAGAGACCATAAGTTCCGGAGCCACTGCAATGGCCACCCAAGCGACTTTATTTCCATCTGAAATCGCCATGGACCCGCTCCGATTACCAGATTGTTTGCACGGTGATAATTTCGAGGACTGCGATTACTGGCTTGATGGTTTAGAACGCGTCACCAGACTGAACGGTTGGGACAAAGCAAGGAAACTTCGTTACGTCTACGTGGCACTGCAAGACTCGACGCGTACGTGGTTCGAGAACCACGAAGCGTCCTTGTTGTCGTGAGACGACTTTCGAAAGGAGTTCCTAGCTACGTACTCAAACACGGATCGCAAAGAAAAGACAGAGCCGCTCTTCACATGCGAAACCACCGCAAAAACGTGAGCGTCACTATGTACTTTGAAGACATGTTCCAAATGTTTCACCGGGCCAACCCGAACATAGCTGAGGAAATGAAGAACAAAGGCGACAATCATAGAAAAGACCTTGTAGCAGGGCGCACGCCAAAAAGCAGGGGTGTAAGCGTCTTATCTGTTAGCACGCTGCCGGCAACCCTCACGAGCAATATTGAGATCTTGCGTGTCATGAAATGGTGACGGCTGTCGTAAGGGAAGAGCTTGAGAAAATACAAATGACTCAAGGTCATCCAGTGATTTCGTCGCTTACCGGCGCCTCACTGCGGTGGTCTAGTGGCTAAGAAGCTCGGCTGCTGACGCGCAGGTCGCGGGATCAAATCTTGGCTGCGGCGGCTGAGTTTTCGATGGAGGCGGAAATGCTGTAGGCCCGTGTTCTCAGATTGGAGTGCACGTTAAAGAACTCCAGGTGGACGAAATTTTCGGAGCCCTCTACTGCGGCGTCTTCATAATCATATGGTGGTTTCGTGACGTTAAACCCCACAAATGAATCAATCAAAATCGATTGCCGAGGTTTTGCGTTAAGTGTGGCAAGCGGTTCTTCAAGCACAACCACAAGTACTTCAGCACGCACAATCGGAGCCTCAGCCTTAGTTTTACTACGCGCAAGTTGTTCCACATGACCGCAGACGCATGAACCGGACGGCTACGGCTGCTGTAATGCCTCCGACGTGTTCTGCAAGTATGCCGCTACCCATGCCGGAAGCAAGACTACGTAAAAGTGATGTATGACGCACTGTACACCGGCGGCTCCTCCGCTACCACTGCGGAGAAGCAGGTCACCTTTACCGGGCGTGCCAGTATCGTCGGCGGGATTGCGTGAATTCCCAGTCAATGCACCATGCCCGCAGAACGGGGAATGGCCCCACAAAATCGAATAGTGTTTGTCTTCACGCTATTCACCTCAAGACAACTTAGCAACAACGGGAGTCACGTTCGACAGCACCGATATGCTATCGGTCGCTGAGTCCTCGTCCGTCATAAAATCTCCAAAGAACACGTTCACTTATCTCGCGGCGGGAAAACTAGAGCCAGGTACCTCTAGAGGTGAAGCCGCTGATATACTGAACACCGGAGACCCTTCATTGTTAGCCCGACAGGACGGCGGCAGTTACGGAACGACGGCCAAGTGCAGCAGTAGCGACGTTGCCTCTGAGATATTAGTCACGATCGACGACGTCGAGGCCATTGCGCAAATAGACACTGGTGCGGACCTTTCCGTTGTCAGCAATGCTCTCGTAGAGAACCTGAAGAATGTGATGACCGAATGGACCGAACCTCAGACACGTACCGTTGGAGGGCACTTAATGATTGATTTGTGGGGTTTAACGTCCCAAAACCACCATTTGATTATGAGAGACGCCGTAGTGGAGGGCTCCGGAAATTTTGACCACCTGGGGTTCTTTAACGTGCACCCAAATCTGAGTACACGGGCCTACAACATTTCCGCCTCCATCGGAAATGCAGCCGCCGCAGCCGGGAATCGAACCCGCGACCTGCGGGTCAGCAGCCGAGTACCTTAGCCACTAGATGGAGGGCACTTAGCTTCGTGGGATTATGCACCGCAAGGATAGGAATAAGATGATTCGTGTATGTCAGTATTTTTATTGTGCTTCCTGAATGCTCCCGTGAACTGATAGGCATGGACTTCTTCCAAACAAACAATGCAGTCATTCACTTGCAAGAATCCCAGGTTGTGTTTTTCATGGAGAATGCCGTCGCAATATGTCTTGCGGAAAACCCAATCGTTCTACTTCTCCACATAGTGGACGAAGATGTAACAGTGCCGCCACGTTCTAGTGTGACTGCTCTCGTGTTCTTGTGAACAGTGAAGTTCTTCCTGAATGTGATGGATTAGAGGACGGAAACGTCGGAGTGCTACTAGAAAAATAACTATGCGTGGCAAGAGGCCTGGTCAGCCTTGGGGATGAATGTGCGTATATCCTATTAACTAACTTTGTAAATGACCTGCAGCATGTCGCGAAAAGAACATCCGTAGCATCGCTCCATGAGTACGTGCAAGCCTCAGATGCTCAGGTATTTGCACTCACTCTTCATAAAGCTTCAGAGACAGAAGATAATGTACTCCAATTAGTACAAATTGAGAGACAGCTCTCGTCATCTCAGGAACAACAGATTACTGACCTCATCAGAGAGTTCGCCGAGCGCTTCTCGACCTCTTGAAAAGTAGGACGTACTTCCGTCGCAAAGCACCGCATCGTGGTCGAAGAACACGTGAGACCTGTGCATCAGCACCCATACGGAATAGCGCCAAAAGAAAGGGAAGCCATCTAGAACCAAGTACACGAAATGCTCAACGATGGCGTGATCCAGCCATGCAACAGTCTGTGGGCATCACCGGTAGAGCTAGTCGAAATGGACAACACTCTGCGATATTGCGTTGACTACAGAAAGCTGAACCAAGTCACAAAGCGTGATGTCTACCCACTTCTGCGGATAGATGATGCCTTGGATAAGTTACGCAATGCTCACTTTTTTTATTGTGAAGCATTTCTTAGCGAACTTCAGCGACATTGAGCATATCTATCTATCTATCTATCTATCTATCTATCTATCTATCTATCTATCTATCTATCTATCTATCTATCTATCTATCTATCTATCTATCTATCTATCTGTCTATCTATCTATTTATCTATCTATCTATCTATCCATCTATCTATCTATCTATCTATCTATCTATCCATCTATCTATCTATCTATCTATCTATCTATCTATCTATTTATCGAGCCGCTCACAATTGGGTGCTCTCATGGTCACCGAATTTACTTGGCGTGAACCAAAATTAGCATGCGAGAGCAAGATGGTTTGACGAATACGACGCGCTTGTCAAGACGTGAATAATGTCACAATCCCTTCGCATACGTCGTCAAACACTTCCCGCCAAACAGTGGCAGATACCCATGGGCGGGTATGTGCCGCTGGTATGCGGCTATGTGCCAGAGGTGTTGAAGCTTGGTATTTGCCCAAGAACGACGAGGACACAGATGGGCAATTTTAACCCGCGAGTGTTAGGAAATACCCGACGTCGGTAGCGTCGGCCCGACGAGTCCCAGCTGGAATCGAAGCCAAGCATTCTGGGTGCCAACGAAGCATTTTACCACAGAGCTCCGCCAGGTCTCGGAACTACTTTCAAATAGATCCTATCTTCGTGAAAATGCCCCGTCGCGGTGGTCTAGTAGCTAAGGTACTCGGCTGCTGACCCGCAGGTCGCGGGATCGAATCCCGGCTGCGGCGGTTGCATTTCCGATGGAGGCGGAATTGTTGTAGGCCCATGTGATCAGATTTGGGTGCGCGTTAAAGAATCCCGTGTGGTCTAAATTTCCGGAGCCCTCTACTACGGCGTCTTTCATAATCATATAGTGGTTTTCGGACGTTAACCACACCTATCAATCATGATATCATCCATCTTCGTGAAACGCTAATAGTGGTTTCCGTGCTGCCTACCCAATCTCAAAAACATTACATATGTACTATTTTGATACAGCTGTCATGTCGGGTTAAAGTCAGATGTGGTTATTTGCCTTGCACTGAAGTTGATATATGTAGCAGTGCCCACGACAAGCATATTCGCGAGCATCGACGATTCATATCAGCTTCTGGTGTTGCTAATACGCATGTCCCAGTTGGCATCAATGCGCAAGTGCAAGCAACTGGTTATGTAAACATCTGCAACTCTTCGACATATGTGTGTGTGTTCGACATTTGTACATTAAGTTAGGGTCGTTTCATGTCGTGTCGCTCAATAAAAAAATTTCAACACGGTCACCTTTCTTCCGCATGCATCGCATAACGGGGATTATCAGGTACGCGGGATCTGCTGATTTTTTTCATCATTGGACTTGAAAAGTGGATATTGGCAGATCGAGGTGGACAAACGAGATCGCGAGAAGACGGCGTTTGTGACCCCAGACGGACTGTGGGAGTTCAAAGTGCTCCCTTTAGATTTGTGCTCTGTCCCTGCTACCGTCCAGAGGATGATGGACACTGTGCTCTCCGGACTCAAGCGGCACTAGTTTCTGGTCTACCTCGACAGTGTAGCGGTTTTTTCCTCTTTCTTCGAGAAGCACATCGACCGACTGAAACAGTACTGGATGATAATCGCATGGCAACACTGACCAAAAAACCGGAAACGTGTCACTTTGAATTTCGTCAGCTTTGGTTCCTCGGGCACATAGTTAGTTCGGAGGGCGTCTGCCCCGGCCCGGAAAAGATTGCAGCAGTTGAAACTTTTGCTAAACCACAAAGCAGAAAGACCGTCAGACGATTCCTGGGACTATTTGCCTACTACAGATGCGTCGTCAAAAACTTTGCTAATGTCGCTGAGCCTTTGACACGGCTAACAAATAAAAGTATACGATTCTCTTGGCGGGCAGAACAAGAAGCAGCTTTCTCAAAGATGCGACGCCATTTGCAGTCTCCTCCAATACTTGCCCATTTCGACGAAGAGGCCGATACATACATACATATCGACGCTAGTAACGTTGGTCTCGGTGCCATTTTCGTTCACTACCAGAATGGAGAAGAAAAGGTTATCGCTTACATGAGCCGCACTATATCAAATGCGGAGCCTAATTACTTGGCCACAGAGATGGAGTGCCTCGCAGTTATATGGGCCATCAGCAAGATTCACCCATACCTCTACGGGAGACTGTTTCGAGCAATCAGCGATCATCGTTTGTTGTGTTGGCTGGCAAATATCAAGAACACTTCAGGAAGACTTGCTAGATCGAGCCTGCGTCTACAGAACTTGACATCACTATGGTCTACAAGCCCAATCTCAAGCACAATGACGTGGATTGCCTGTCTCGCGCACCTGTGGAGTTTCCATCATCTGATCAAGAACAAGACATCCCATTTCTTGGAGTTCTGAATGTGTCGGAGATGGCTACTCGTCAGCAAATGAACTCGGAACTACGCCCGCTTATCCAATTCTTGGGGGGTCATCAAATAGAGGTACCATGAGGTTTCTTCCGTGAATTTAAGTCCTATGTCCTTCGGAACGACGTGCTATACAAGTGCAACTCCGGAAATAGTGGTTAGACGTTCCTACTTCTTGTACCATCACCACTACGAGTGGAAATTTAATAGCCTGTGGACTCTGCAGAAGTATTTACAGTATGAATTTAAGAGCTAGTTTTCATTTCTACAGTGCCCTAACATCGTGACACAATGCAAGCTTCTCGTCAAGTGCTAGTGCGAGAAATCGTGAAACGCGCTCGACTGCTATGTACTGTGGCTTCATATGCAACCGACAAGCAGTCATTTTAAATGTTTTTGTGACGCTGAGTGTAAATTTTGGTATCTAAAGTCATCACAACAAGACAGATTGCAGCGATAAGTTTCTAATATTGCCTGATATTGTTTAGCGATAAGTCACTAGAATTGCCTGATTTGGCATACGAAACCTGACTTTATTATAAAAAATATTATATCTAATCACAATTTAATTTGCTTCTCACTTGCTCAGAGTCATCTTTGTATCCATAACATCCGCATAGAAGAGTAAACACGCATTTGAAAAGTGGCGCAGTACTCCTTTAGAACCTTGGCTGTGGAGGCCAATTCGAAGGTGCCATTGAAGCCCACGTACCGGGAAATCTTTAAATATAATGGCTGGAATGCCATTTTGACCAAAGAAAATAGCCCGCGGGGTAACGTTGCTAAGTTTCGCAATTCTTTCATCACTGGCACCAAGTCCAAAACCTAAATTCTTGGTTCAGCTGTATTCTGTTTTTTTGTCGAAATTCTTTTCCACTCTCTTTCTGTACTTAGCTTCACCCTCTTTAGTTCTCTCTTCTGTCAGGCTCATCATCATTCAACTCACAGCCACGTTGGCTGGTAAATATTTTGCTTTGCAGGAGCAGTGAAAAGTTCATTCATGAATGTTGATTTGTTCTTGTTTTTCTTCTTTAATTACTGCTGCAATAGCCCAATCGAAGCTACATTATGTAAAAATTCATAAGAAAAGATATGCACCCGAGAGATGCTTTTTAGGGCTGTCCATGATGAGCTACGTTATTTAAAGGCAGCTCTTTCATCCTCCTGAGAAGTCTGCATAGATGCTTAAGCATACCTCAATCAGCTGGCTTCACTAGCTCATTTACTGCTGCAATACATGCAGCGGTAAGCCTCAGTGTGTTCGCTTTTCGTTTGCCCATTTATTGGGTTTATGATTCTGTAAATCTGCTTCACTGTCTCTCAATTGGACTGGCTTTTTGTCATACTTCTTTCAGTTCATAAAGAAATCATACTGTTGATATCGCCTTTGCTGCTTTTGCTGCCACTATCCTTTTACAAGCCATAACTTTTGGATATGTTCACAAAATTTGAAGGTCATGCAAATGACCTCCAACAGCACAGAAAAGTGTTTTGATTGTACCATTTCTTGAGTCAGCTGCCTAAACTTGACCTTCTTATTCTGGCACTCGTGATATGACTGTACTTATCTTGTTGTTTCTTCTTTTATGCCGTTTCATGTGAACTGCTTGCTTAGCTTCATGTACGTCCACCGGATGCCGTCATGACCGCCCCAGTGACAGAGGTTAGGGTACAGATTAAATATTTTTAATCAGTGTGGGTGACACTGTGATCAATCCTGCTTGTGTCAGCTTTAAAGCTTCAGTTTCTTCTTAACGCTTGACAGCATTTCCTCTTTTTACACATATGCTAGTGGGATCCCCAATACGAATACTGCACCACCGTCTTTCGTTGAAGCTTCTAGGTGCCTTTATGATGGCCGGTGCTTCTTTCTCTGTTTTTGTGCAATTCTCTTCCGCTTCGTTAAACGTGCAGCTGCGGTAGCCAACCACAGAAAGTTAGCCCATACTTGGCAGTCTTTCATCTCACTATTAGAGTATCGCTTCTACTCACTATTGTGAGTCATGTGTATTCAGCTTGAACGGTACGGCACCCTAGTACAAGAATTGCGGAATTACGTCACATATTTTTTTTCATCAATGCAAAGCTTCCTCTGCTTTCATTCCTTGAATTCAGTCTTTGATTTAGCCACTTGTGCAGCTGTCGGTTCTTGTAGTCGATGTCGTGTCATTTCTCTGACTTGCTCTGTGATGCAGACACACATAAAACTGCAGACTTCTTCGCATGCAACTGTCCTGAAAAACAAATCAAAATGTCGCTAGAGAACAGGTTACTGAACTAAAAATATAAAACCATTTTGTTCTCTTCTTCTCCACTCAGAGACTGGCCCCCGAAGCATTGTGGATCAGTGACTGGAGCTGTAATGCTGCCGCGTACTGCTGTTCGGCTCAGTGTAGACAAGAAGAAGAACGTGTTTAATGAGAAGGAGGAGGATAGATCGGATTTGAAAGCGGGTTTTTGGCTTGCTACTCCTTGCGGGGGTAAGGGGTAAAGGGAAAGAAAGAGGAAGGTATAATAAGGAGTGATTTTAGTATAGCACAATGTGTCACTGCACACAATGTCTCGCTCGGTGTAGTACGCGCACAAAAATCTCTACGATAGCAGCTTCTCTAAAGACGGGAATCTAAACCTGTCTTGCTTATAAATGCGAGCAGGCCCTTTAAACTGCGTTGTGAGTGATCCACACGTTCTTAAGCACCCGAAAATTTCTCTTCCGAAAAAGGTCGGCATTCTAGGTCTACTGTAAGGCACTTAAGAGATTGTTCATCATCATCGTATAAAGGGCACATACACAAGATGTGATTAATAGTTTCTGGCGTGTTACACAAGTTGAAGTTAAAACTTTGCTTTTGTCAAATCATGCATAAGTCTCGTCGCGTGTATGCAACACCCAGGCGCAGTCTATGTCTTAGTCGGAACGGAAGGCGAAAAACACAAGAGTTAAGCCTGGTATAGTGCTTTTGGCGTTGATCCGGATCATTCCATAGTCCTTGCACAGAGGTATTCATACGTATAGACAGCAAGGCGTCTATGTCATATCGGGAAAAGTGAATTGATATCACTTCGCCACTAGTGTGCGCGATTTTCGCTTCGGCGTCAGCTTGTTAATTCCAAGCTATGCTACAATGACTGGGAATTCATCGCAACGCAATGGTCGGCCGTGATAACGCTGTGCTGTTATCACGGCCGACGGCGGTCATCCTTCTTCCTGTGAATCCAGCTATTTGGACTATCGCACCGCACCACCCCTTCGGCCAACCAGGGACAGCAGCGACATTGAACGAAACGCACAAAAGGCCCCATCAGTCACGTGCTCCCTTCAGTGGGCTCGGTGGCACCGTCCAGGATGCCATGAAAAACCACTTTCTTCTCGTAGAGACGCTGCTCGGACTAGAGGGGACCACTGCTAGCTGCGACCAGTTTTCGAGAATTCGGCAGTATGACTCGGGAACGTCGGCTATCCTGCATCGAGAACAGCACCCCGCTGTGCTGTTATCACGGCCGACGGCGGTAATCCTTCTTCCTGTGAATCCAGCTACTTGGACTATCGCACCGCACCGCCCCTTCGGCCAACCAGGGAACGCAGCGACATCGGACGAAACACACAAAAGGCCCCATCAGTCACGTGCTCCCTTCAGTGGGCTTGGTGGCACCGTCAAGGACGCCATGAAAAACCACTTTCTTCTTCTCGTACAGGTTAGAAGGGACTATCTATTTTCTAAGTGCCACAAAAGTGATGTTCTTTGCTTTGTGGTGCTGCCGAGCCCTGAGTGTATTTTGTGTTGCGTTTATGAATCGTTCAGCATTGCTCGCTCACTGTTGTTGTTGCTTAGTGGTGATATAGAAGAAAATCCTGGCCCAAACACGCTCGACGAGATCCTAAAAGTGGTTACAGAAATTAAAACTTCGCAACGAACATTGGAAGAAGGATTGCAAGGAGTACAATCCAGACTGGCAGAGATAAAAGGTACCCTAGCATCGATAAAACAGTACCATCAAAAAGTGGAGCAGTGCGAGTAGTATGTCGCCACAATGAGTAAGGACATCAGGACTCTGAGCAAAAAAATAGATGACATGGAAAACAGAAGCCGCAGGAATAACGTTATTTTTTACGGGTTGGAAAAAAGACTGAATGAAATTAGTACCAATTTAGAACAAGCGGTAGTGAAAGGAGTGTTCAAAGACAAACTCGGGGTAGAAACAAGATCAGTCGAGCGTGTACATCGCATTGGAAAGAAAAGACCAAACAGTACAAGACCTCTAATTATAAGGTTTTATAACTTCACAGAAAAGATGACCATTCTGCGTAACTGCAAGAAGCTCAAAAATAGCTCGATATCTATATCGGAAGACTTGTCGGCCTCAGTACGTGAAGTGCGCAGTAAACTTTGGCAGTCTTCTAAAGCAGAGCGCGATGCGGGCGATAAGGTAACACTACTGTATGATAAGCTCAAAGTGAACGATCAACTGTACCTATGGAATGATGAACAAAAATGCAGACTGCCTTTGAACAGTGTGCGTCGCGGCGGCGCTGCGAAGTCCAAGGACCACAACGCATGACGAGTACGGGTTGTGAATTCACTGTCGTTAATAAGTTTTAATGCAAGGTGTATTGTGAATAAAGTTGCAAAACTAGAAGATATACATCTCATTCATTTTCCTGACGTTGTGTGCATAACTGAAACATGGCTACACGGCGATATTCATGATTCATAAATAGTTTCTCCCTCCTATTCTCTTATACGCACCGACCGCGATAGTCGCGGTGGTGGAGTCGCTATCGCAGTGCAAAAGGGTTTATCGTTTCGTAAAGAGCAAGGCATTCCAGACCATGAAAGTGTGTGGTGCACTGCATATGCCCATGAATCGCCCGTGCTGATTAGTGGTATTTATAGGAAGCCAAACGCGTCTGACGAATACATCATAAAAATTCACGGCTTCCTTCATGGCAAGTTGAAAGACCGTACTAAGTTAAT
This sequence comes from Rhipicephalus microplus, assembly GCF_043290135.1. Classification (NCBI taxonomy): domain Eukaryota; kingdom Metazoa; phylum Arthropoda; class Arachnida; order Ixodida; family Ixodidae; genus Rhipicephalus; species Rhipicephalus microplus. Next base: position 20,516,303 of record NW_027464585.1, on the reverse strand, counting down.
TCTTGCCGGGTATTTTAATTTGCCCACTATTGGCTGCAATACACTGACAGCTGGTAGTAGAGATGTTTCTAGTTCTGAGCTGCTTTTGAACATAGCATTTAGTTTTCCATTATCTCAGCTTGTCACAGAACCAACGCGCATTCAGGGACATACGCTTTCAATGCTAGACCTTGCATTTATCTCTAACCATCTAACAGCTGATGTCACACTAGAAGAGGGCATATCTGATCATAAACTTGTTCTTCTAACAATCACTATCGGTCACAGCGTACCAGTTCCTAAATCACGCGTAGCTGTTAAAAACTACAACGGAGCTGATGATGTCAGCATTATTGACTACCTCGAAGTAGCGTTAGAAACGTTTTTCATTGAAAATCACCATACAGTGAATAATCTGTGGCTTAAACCAAAAGATATAATAAAATATTGTGAGGAAACATTTGTACCCACGCGACTCAAACGTACAAAACGCAGAAACCCGTGAATTACGCATAGTGTTATCCACCTGAAAAGAAGGCTGCAAAGAATGCGAAAGAAGAAACGTAATCCTGACGATATCCGCCGACTTTCGAATTAGCTAAAGGCATCTATTAGGAACGCAAGAGACGTTTTCTTTTCAACGACATTAACAAGTTTCATGACACAGCATCCACAAAAGTTTTGGTGCTATCTATCCAAACCCGCGGACCACGTTACTCAAATCGACACCAACGGGACTATTACGGATGAAGCTCTCACTATTGCCAACATGTTTAACAGGTACTTTCAGTCGGTTTTTACACGCACTTCTGCGTCTGCTCAAAACAAAACTGTGCTAGATTCTGCATTATCAATGTCGGAACTAGTCATAACTCATTGTGGAATACTTAACTTGTTGTTGCAGATTGACGTCAAGAAACGTTCAGGCCCTGACGATCTTTCAAATGCCTTTCTACGACGCTACGCAGAACAAATAACTCCCTTTCTACATGCAATTTTCATATCATCGCTTCAAACAGCCACACTGCCGACGGACTGGCTTCATGCCAGGGTCCTTCCTATTCATAAAGGAGGTAACAAATTACTTGTGACCCATTACAGGCCGATTTCACTGACTAGTTCTTGTTGCAAGCTAATGGAGCATATAGTCAACAAGGCAATCACCACTTATTTAGAAGATAACAACCTACTTTACTCCAAACAACACGGCTTTCGGAAAGGGCTCTCTACCATAACCCAACTTCTCGAAATAACACATAACTTTTCTACCGTAATTAACTCAGGACTTCAATGTGACGCAATATTCATAGGCTTCTCCAAAGCATTTGATAAGGTGCCCCATCAAAAACTAATTGACAAGCTGAAGATTATCGGGATTGAAACCAACACAGTACACTGGATAGGCGCCTACCTCTCAAACCGCAGTCAGCACGTTAAAGTAAACGACGCTGAATCTGAAGAGTTAGACGTTTACTCGGGGGTCCCACAAGGGTCTGTGCTAGGCCCGATTCTTTTCCTAATTTTCGTTAATGACATTCATTGTCATGTTGAACCTGACGTCACAGTTAGGCTGTTTGCTGACGACTGTGTCATTTATACCGCAGTACGAGCGATCGACGATCAGTTACGGCTTAATACCTCCCTAACTAACATTTCAAGATGGTTTCAAGAATGGGAAATGGAAATAAACGTAGGAAAAACCTCGTATATGCATATAACCCGAAAGAGAGCACCCTCAAAATTTGCGTATCATTTAAATGGACTACACGTAGCAGAGGCCGCGTCGGTGAAATATTTGGGTGTTACCATCACAAACACATTAAAATGGAATGTTCACATTAACCAGACGTGCACAAAAGCGTAGAGACAGCTAGGATATCTTCGCAGGAAACCCGCTCTAGCCCCTTCCAAAGTTAGACTAACAAGTTATAAATGCCTTGTACGACCAACCCTCAAATATGGCAGTATAATCTGGAATCCGCATCAAACTTACCTTCTTAACCAGCTGGAGGGAATACAAAATAAAGCGCTCCGAATTGTGTATTCTCAGTATTCTCGAGATGTCAACATAACCGCACTCGGCAATAGGGCAAGCATTCAAACACTGGCGATCCGGCGACGCATAGCTGCATTAAAATTTCTTTATCTGCTTTATCATGACAACATTAACATCAACAAACACGAGTACTTGAAAGCACCATATCAGCGCTCCGCCAGAACAAACCACGACAAGAGTATCAGGCCTTTCATCTCCCGTTGCAATTCATTTAAGTATTCCTACTTTCCGTCTGTAACAGAAATATGGAATAACCTGCCACGTGATATAGTGTCCTCAGAATCTCTCGAATCATTCACTGCCAATCTTGAAAAGTTTTTGGATCAGTAAGTTGCAGCGTTGTAGAATAATGGCGCACCTTTTTATTGAATGTACGTTTTGACTTGTATGCCACTCGATGTTTCAATTCTAAGATCTGTGTCTAATATGCACTCTTCCCTGTTAGCCTGTGGTGTTTTTATTCTATTTTATTTCTTGGTTCTTCGACTAGATCTACAGTTGTAATTTGTAATTGTTTAGAGTAGTCTGTACTGTTCATTCTTATTTTTCCCCGTGTTCATTTTTTTGTGGTCTAATGTGAAGATAACAATCTGTATAATTTCTTCCCACTCCTGTATGAGGCGGTTAAGGCTTACAGTATCAATAAATTAAATAAATAAAAATAAATAATGCCCACGATGAACAGCCTCATTCAACCTGTTCATTACGTCACACACCATATTTTGTGCAGTGTCTTGTTTCATGTTGTTACTAATTAGCTGAGGTGCCGGCTTGGAGTCGTCAAATAATGTCAAGTTTGTTGGAGTTTGCTGTAAAATGTTGTAAGCAGCTTGTCAATGCTGGTGGCAGTGAATGGTATTTGGTGTGCTATTTTGAAGCGTTGAGTGATCCCCATTTGAGGCCCAGTGAAAGCTGCAGCCGAGGAGGTCTGCGTGACAGAGCCATCTGCAAAAATGTCTACTGTATATCCGTACATATTGCCGCGAACCATGCATTGGGTTTGTTCATTTGTGTTCTGTTTTTTCGGCCTAGCTGCGCTGGACTGTCCTATCGCCGTTTTCACAGCGTTTTGAACAAACGCTATCGAACAACGCTTCAGGCGTTGTTCGATAGTGCCGCAAACCATGCATGGAAACAACGCTTCAAGCGTTGTATGTTAGAAACGCTGTTCGAACGAACAGCGTTTTTAACAAACGCTATCACGGCGTTCCTGATACAATTCGACTATTCGAGAAACCCTCGCGCCGAGGGATATAAATTCCCGAAGAGCCGATGCCGCGTCATTCGATCGCCGATGCTCACTAGCGTGCCCGTCGTTTTGCTGGCCGCTGCTTCGCCGCCTGTGTATTTTTTCAGTTGTTAGGGGAGCACAGGTTCGCTCCAATAAACTTGTTTTCCTCATAGACAACTGCGTCGTCCTCCGCTGCGTGACATCTGGCGGAGGTGCGGGGTACATGAACCCTAAGCCATTTCCAAGCCGACAAGCATGCCCAACTCGTGTCAGCCGCCGACAGCAAGGCCTTCAGCCAGAGTTTGGACCGCTCCCGGATAAAAAAAGGAAAGAAGACGTAAAAACCACGATGATCAACGCAGGCACCATGACCAGCGCTACCAACCCTCCCGTCCTTCTGCAACAACCTCGTGAGCCCCCATCATTCCGAGGATCTCCTGGTGAAGACCCGGAAGAGTGGCTGGAGAAGCTGGAGCGCATCCGAATCTTTAACAGGTGGGATGACGAAGAAACGTTTCGGCATGTCTTCTTCTATTTGGAGGATGCAGCTCGAACGTGGTTTGAGAACCATCAAGGCTCCCTAACCGACTGGACTGTTTTAAGAGCGAATTCCTAAAAACATTCGCTACGGTTGTGCGGAAAAAACGAGCCACCTTTTTGTTGGAGACGCGAATGCAACACCCTAACGAAGGTGTTGTACTGTTCGCTGAGGAGATGAAGATGCTGTTCCGGAGAGCTGACCCCGAAATGGCAGTAGAGAAGAAGGTGCGCTTTCTGATGCGGGGAGTTAAACAAGAGCTCTTCGCTGGACTCATCCGCAACCCCCCTAAGACCTTGGATATGCGTTCGCGGCAATACGACAGACCACTCAACATCCTTTCGGTGAACCCGGTAAACGCCCCTGGATTGGTGACGGAAGACTTGCGGGAGACCATCCGCGCCGTCATTTGCGAGGAACTGAGGAAATTGTTCCCAGCAACGCCGCAGCCCCAAAACGCCTCCCTCACTGACGTCGTCCGCGAGGAAGTTCAGCAAGCACTGGGGAATTCCACGCCGTCGGAAGCGTCTTGCGAACCACAAGCGATGACCTACTCCGCTGCTGCTCGTCGACCCCGACCCGTCCCAAGCCGTTATCAAGAAGCCCCGCCGTACCGCCGCCCAATGTCGCCCGCCCGATCCCCTGTAACCCGGAACCAGACGCCCAGGAAGACCGAGGTGTGGCGAACGCCAGATAATCGTCCGCTGTGCTACCACTGCAGAGAGGCCGACCACGTCTACCGCCGCTGCCCGTACAAGAGGCTGGGTTTGCGTGGGTTCTCCGTCGACGCACCCCGCCCGCGAGCCGGCCAGCGCCCATTTGAGATCGAAGAATACCTGTCGAACACCAGCCGTAGACCATCCCGTTTCAACCGTTCACCGTCGCCCTACCCGTACCAAACCCCCAACCGTCGCAGCCATGCTGACTTCGCCCGTGGAAGGTCCCCCAGCGCACTAGAGGGAAACTAAAAACAGCAACTTCTGGAGGTGAAGTTGCACAACGGCGAGAAAATGAAAACCCTCCAACGACGCAAGACCGTGACTCACGACATGCCCTCATCCCGACGACCCGACGACACCCTGACGAAACCCCCGAAAACGACGACAGCTACGCTACGCGACGCCAGATTTGGGTGCACGTTAAAGAACCCCAGGTGGTCGAAATTTCCGGAGCCCTCCACTACGGCGTCTCTCATAATCATATGGTGGTTTTGGGACGTTAAACTCCACATATCAAATCCATCTGCGCGACGCGTACCCGAAATAACGAAGCCTGCCGCTGAGAAGACGACGATGACGACGCATAGTGCCCGACCATCAACACGTGCAAGCCGCGATACGACGCCCCGACGCACCCGAAATTCGAGGAAAGCGGCATCCGACGTCCAGTTGTCCATCGACGGCCTTGACGTAGTCGCCCTCATCGACACGGGAGCCGACTACTCGGTCATGAGCGGGTCATTCGCGTCCAAGCTAAAGTTACGACCAGATGGGACGGTCCACACATACGCACAGCAGGAGGCCACCTCGTGACCCCAAGTGGAATGTGCACATCGCGCGTCACCATAGACGGTACTACGTATCCTTCGGAGTTCGTCATTTTGCCTAACTGCTCCCGCGACGTAATTCTCGGAATGGACTTTTTGACGGACAATAGCGCAATAATTGATCAGCAGACTAGGTCGATAACGTTTACTTCCGATCACTCCACGACGCCGCAGCCGTACCTCGGACACCGTGCTGCTGTAAGGATCGCCGACGATCACGTCACCCTGCCACCCCGCGCAAGCTTGATGATCGCCGTCTATTGTGAAGGTGCTGCTCCTGACTTCGACGCTATCGTGAAGACTCACCAAAGGTTGCTTCTAGACCGCGGTGTGTCTGTCGCAAGAGGCATTGCGCGGTTTAAGCAACGCAGATCCCACGTTTTTGTCACCAATTTCACCGAGGAGTACCAGCATCTAAACAAGGGCGCTGCAATTGCGTTCCTCGAAGAAACGCAAGAAGCGAGTCAAGTGATCGCGGTCGCCACCTTTGAACGCGCACGCGCAGATGCTTCCAGGCTGCCACATCCTTTCGACGTGAACCCGGCGCTGTCGCAAGAAAATCGGGACAGAAGACTGAAGTGTATCCGTCACTACAGCGAGTGTTTTTCGTCGAACTTGAAGTTACGTCAGACACCTTTGGCGAAGCACCGCATAATAAACGAAGATGGAGACCGACCTACCAGACAGTCACCGTACCGCGTTTCTTCACACGAGTGCGAAGCCATCCGGACTCAAGTTGATGACATGCTCAGCGACGACATAATACAGCCATCAAAAAGTCCGTGGGCTGCGCTGGTTGTACTCGTGAAGAAAAAAGATGGCACTTTAAGATTCTGCGTTAACTACCGGAGACTAAACAAAATCACCAAAAAGGACGTGTACACCCTGCCACGAATCGACGACGCCCTCGACCACCTCTGCCACGCCAAGTACTTCTCATCTATGGATATGAAGACCGGCTACTGGCAAATTGAAGTGGACGAGAAAGACCGAGAGAAGACTGAATTTAAAACCCCGGACGGTCTGTACGAGTTCAAGGTGATGCCGTTTGGGCTGTTCACGGCGCCCTCAACGTTTCAGAGAGTCATGGACACTGTGCTAGCAGGCCTGAAGTGGCACACTTGCCTCGTATACCTCAACGACGTTGTAGTATTCGCCCGGACTTTCGACAAAGACCTCACAAGGTTGGAATCTGTACTCGAGGTCATTCGTACGTCGGGGTTAACGCTGAAGTCTGAGAAGTGTCGGTTCGCGTACGAGGAACTCAAGTTCTTGGGTCACTCGTGAACGCCGCGGGAGTCCTACCTGACCCGGCAAAAACATCAGCCATTGCGAACTTCCCAAGGCCGAAAGATAAGAAGGGTGTGCGAAGGTTTCTCGGACTGTGCGCATAATACCGGCGCTTCGTCGCAAACTTCGCACTCATTGCAGAGCCACTCACGCGCCTGACGAAAGAAAGGACCCCTTTCAGCTGGGAAAACGACCAAGCAAAGACATTCTGCGAGCTGCAACAACGCCTGCAAAACCCGCCCGTGCTCGCTCATTTCGACGAAAACGCCGAAACGGAAATGCACACGGACGCCAGTGATATCGGTTTGGGTGCCGTCCTCGTCCAAAAGCAAAGCAGTTATGAAAAGGTAATCGCCTATGCAAGCCGTGGATGTCGAAGGAGGAGAGAAACTACTCTGCCTCCGAGAAAGAGTGCCTGGCTATCATATGGGCCATTTCGAAATTTCGCCCATACGTCTATGGTAGACCGTTTAAGGTTGTGACAGACCACCATGCGCTGTGTTGGCTCGCTAAGTCGAAGGACCCTTCTGGCCGTCTTGGGCGGTGGAGCTTGCGCCTGGAAGAGTTTGAAGTTACAATATTTTTCAAATCCGGCAGGAAACACTCCGACGCCGACTGCCTGTCCCACGCCCCCGTCGACCCACCACCACAGGACTCCGATGAAAACAGCGCGTTCTTCGGAGTCGTGACAGAGAGCGACCTAGCCGCCCAGCAGCGTGCCGACCCTGACCTCCGCGCCATGATCGACTACCTCGAAGGACGCAACGTCGCCGTGCCTAGGGCGTTCAAGCGCAACTTACCAGCATTCAGCCTCAAAAACTCCATCCTAGTGAAGAAAAATTTCAACCCCGGAACGAGAACGAATTATCTGCTTGTAATCCCCGCAGACCTTCGTGACGAAATTTTGGAAGCGTGCCATCACGACCCGTCTTCCGTACATCTCGGAACAGCTCGCACGATTACAAAACTCAAGGCGAAATACTTTTGGCCCCGCCTTATATCCGATGTCACCCACTACATCCGGATCTGCCGTGACTGCCAGCGACGAAAAACACCACCGACGAGACCAGCCGGACTTCTGCAGCCGATCGCCGTCCCAACGAGGCTCTTCCAACATATCGGAATGGACCTTCTGGGCCCGTTCCCTACATCCCGATCCGCGAACAAATGGATTGTCGTAGCGACAGACTACATGACGCGCTACGCAGAGACCACCGCTCTTCCTTGGGGAACTGCACAAGAAGTTGCAAAGTTCTTTATTAACCAAATTGTGCTGCGACATGGAGCCTCTCAGGTCCTAATCACGGACCGTGGAACGAACTTCACTGCGGAGCTCATGCAAGAAATCTTACGCTACAGCAACACAGATCACCGAAGAACGATGGCGTACCACCCCCAAACGAATGGACTAACGGAACGGCTCAATAAGACAAACGCGGATATGCTGTCTATGTACGTCGACGTTGAACATAAGACGTGGGACGAAGTCCTCCCGTACGTCACGTTTGCGTACAACACGGCTTGATCAAGAAACCACGCAGATGACACCGTTCGAGCTCGTCTATGAAAGACGACCGACTACGATGCTCGACGCCATGCTTCCGCACGTAGAAGACGACGACCTCAACGCCGACGTCCAAGGATACCTCCAACGTGCAGAGGAGGCCCGCCAGCTCGCTCGAGCTCGTATAACGGACCAGCAACTGGTGGATGCCGGACGCTACAATCTCCGACGCCGAGACGCCGAGTACCATCCTGGAGATCGTGTGTGGGTTTGGACTCCCATTCGACGACGTGGACTCAGTGAGAAACTTCTACGACGCTATTTCGGACCCTACCAGATTCTACGACGTGTTGGCGAACTAACGTACGAAGTGATCCCCGATGGGGACTCCCGTACATCACGACAACGCACGCGGCCCGAAGTCGTCCATGTGGTTCGCTTAAAACCTTTCTACGGATGATGACGAACTTTTAATTTGTGTGGACTGTCCCTTATGTTAGCATCGGGTCGATGCACTCTTAGAGGGGGGGGGGGGGGGGTTGTGCCGCGAACAATGCATTGGGTTTGTTTATTTGTGTTTTGTTTTTTCGGCTTGGCTGCGCCGGCCTGTGCTATCACCGTTTTCACAGCGTTTGGAACAAACGCTACCACAGCGTTTCGAACAAACACTATCGAACAACGCTTCAGGCGTTGTTCGATAGTGACGCGAACCATGCATGGAAACAACGCTTCAAGCGTTGTTTGTTAGAAACGCTGTACGAACGAACAGCGTTTCTAACAAATGCTAGCACGGCGTTCCCGATACAATTTGACTATTCGAGAAACCCTCGCGCTGAGGGATATAAATTCCCGCACAGCCGATGCCGCGTCATTCGATCGCCGACACTCGCTAGCGTGCCCGTCGGTTTGCTGGCCGCTGCTTCGCCGCCTGTGTATTTTTTCAGTTGTTAGGGGAGCACAGGTTCGCTCCAATAAACTTGTTTTCCTCATAGACAACTGCGTCGTCCTTTGCTGCGTGACAATATAAGTCAATATAAGACAAAGTGAAATACTTAAGCCAAGCAGTTGGTATTTCTGAATCCTTTGTTATTCCTGGGATCGAAAGTCGCACGATCGGCTTAGGAATCGTCCAAAGTGGTATGTCGGAGGTAACATGCGGTGCATCAGTTGGAGGCAGCAGATCTCGGCGCGACATAACGGCTGCAGAGTATGCAGCATTGGGTCATGTGTTAAAAGTGTCTGCTACTGTATGGTCTCTATGCCTTGTCAGTAGCCTCTGATGTACTCTTAGTGGTTCATGTTGAAGATGAAGACAAGCTGGACAAGCACGTGCTTCTGCAATAGTACCGCGTGTAAAAGTGCATCGAGGTACTCCTAGGCAAATTCTTAGGGCACCCGCCTGAGCTTCCTCGAGTATACGTACAGCCGATGTGCCAGCACGGGAGAGAACAGGAGCACTGTAGCGAAGGGATTCAATAAAAGTGCCTGGTATAGCTGCAGAATAGACGATTTCAATGGTCCCCATGATTTTCAGACATATGGCAAATGACCTGGACAAAGCTGTCTAGATTTTAAGCGATTAGATCTGCTTCGACTAAAACAAATCATGATAGATGATAACTCCGAGAAATTTGTGATGAGTTACCGGAGGTATTATGTTCCCATCGATCACTATGGGTAGCAAGCTATGGATTTTCTCGTGATTGGCAGGGTTGCACTTTTCGTTCATGACAGTTGCAGTCCACAGGTATTGAGGTCTGCCGACGTTGTCGATACCGCACGTTGTAGTTTCTTTTGTACTTGCAAACGTGTTAGACTCGTGCTTCAATGCAAAGGTCATCTGCGTACACGGACATCAAGATTTTGCTCCTAATTTAACGAGGCCAATAAATATGATAATAAATAATGTTGGGCTCAGGACTCCACTATGAGGCACGCCACGATAGACGGGATGCTCATTTGTGTCACCGTCAGTAGTAGACATGAACATAGTTCGTTCTCATAAATAGCTGGCTATTGATTGATGCATGCGGCAACCAATGCCATAGTCTTTAGGAGCAACTTGTATGGAGCCATGCAGTAAATTGTCGAATGCATCTTTGATATCAAGAAATACTGCAGCCGTTATTCGCCGTAACTGTTTCAGATGTTCAACGGTTGTCACCAAATCAATCACGCTGTAAGTTGATGACCTTTCTTTCCAGAAGCCAGTCATGCCGGCTGGATATACTCTGCTTCTCTAGCAACCATTCCGAGCGCACCAGAACCATTCGTTTCATGAGTTTTTTCTACAGATACGGCTAGCGCCACAGGTCTGTAGAATAGCATATCACGGGAAGACTTGCCAGGTTTTATCAATGCCACGAACTTGCTAGTTTCCAAGTGTACCGGTACAGCTCCAGATGCCCGATAAAAGTTGTACAAAGACAGCAGTTCTTCGGTTGCCCAATGACCAAGGTGGCGCACGGTAGCATAGGTGATTTTATCAGGCCCAGGTGTTCTGGAGCGTAACGAAGTGGACATAGCCGCACGAAGCTCTTGCAGCGTGAAAGAATGGTCGAGACGGACGTCTGCCGTAGGCGGTGCGCACCAAAGCAGTGAGCCATCCGTTGTTGCAGAGCCCAAAAAGTGCATGCGAAATTCTTCTGCGATCTGTTTTTGCTGGATGTTCTCATGATGGCCAATGGACGGAAATGACGCAGTTGCTGAGGAGAAGATAGCAGAGCTCGTACAACGTGCCCTTTCTTAGACAGTGGTTTTCGTGGGTCCACGGTGGTGCAAAATTACTTCCAGTTTTGGCGGCCAATCATTTTTAAGTACCTATGAATTTTCTTTTGCGCGTTACGCGAGGTCCTCAGGTCTGCGATTGATTTCGTTCGCCTGTATTTGCCTTCAGCTCAACGACAAACTGCTCGCAGCTCTGCGTATACCACATCAACGGCTTCCTGGAATTAGATGTTGTAACAACATGTGTAGTGGTCTGTACTGCTGTGGCTATTCTTTCTTCAATTTCTGTCGGAGAAAATATACAGCTACAAGACTTTTCTAGCTCTTCTTGGAAAGGGTCCCAATCTGGGCATCGCTTTCGAATACTTGCAAAGTTGGTATACCTTTGTAATGGTATGTAAGTATAAATGTGATCACTACCTTATGTTTCAACGTCTGCGCACCAGGCGGCGGATGTTGAAAGGCACCGAGAAGCGATAGCTAAGTCGAGACAGCCGCTGTACGTTGAGCCACGGAGATATGTCGGTGATCCGTCGTTTAGAATAAGAAGGCCATTGTTGCTTGTGAAGTCTAGGAGTTGTCTTTCCCGAGTAATTATGACGCTGCTGCCCCAAAGATGGTGATGTGCATTGAAGTCGCTTACAAAGACGTGAGGTCCATGACTCAAGTCAATGACATGCTTCAGGTATTCAGCGTCAAATCTGCTGCTCGGTGAAATGTAACTACCAATAATCGATACCATACGTCTTTTTAGCTTCAACGTGATGGAGAGGTACTCATTGCTGCTATGCATAGATATTTAGTTATGTGATTACGTGAGGTCACAGCTCACGAATAGTGTAACTTTGCTAGAGATTCCACTTATCTGGGAAGTCAATTCTTCATATCCAGGTACTCTGAACGGTAAAGTCATATTCGGCTCGCATATCACAGCAAGTACTGAAATAAGAACACCATCCCCCTTTGTGGACTTTTTCTGAAGGCGTTTAACACATAACTTCTCATTCTGCCAGACAGGAAACTGTTGTGCAACATAACTTTTGGTAACATTTGAAACTGTAAAATAAGTCCATGAATTGCGAGATCAAACCTGCTCCTATTGAGACTTCATATTGCTGCGCTCAAAACAAAGAACGAAGACGATGTGCGCGCCAACAGTCTCGTGAAAAAGGACGCTGAAGAAGACAACGTGCTTTTGTTGAGGTCTCTTGCTCTTGGTTCCTGAATAAAAACTCACGCCGTCGGTTCTCGGACTCAACGTCTCGGTGATATGCTTACGTTGAACCGTGACACTGGTGGAGGTGCTGGACTGCAAGCCTGCCGATGCACAACAGCCCATCTGGGAGCCGTTCATGTCCCGACACGCAGCCGCCTGTTACCGCACTAGTGCACCGCTTCAGTCGGCGGTTGCTAGGTTGCTCCTTAGCTGACCTTCTTGAACGAACGTTCTACCAGGCATTACGTACCTCTTCCAATGGCCTCTGCCAGCCAGCCACAGGTGGTCCAAGGGATACAAGGCAGCCCCGTTTCTAATCCTGCCCAGGTAACACTTCTTCAGCCACATGTACCTGATCGCTTCAGTGGTGTGCCGCATAAAGATGTTGAAGATTGGCTTGAGCATTACGAACGCATGGCCGACATCAAGTGGAACTCCCAACAGAAGCTTGCCCGCATGTACTTCACTCTCAATTACAGCGCTCACATGTGGCTTGAGAATCGTGAACGCCGTATATCGACATGAGTAGATTTTCATCATCAGCTGATTGGCATCTTTGCTAGCATTGACCGTAGAGAGCGGGCTTAGCAGTTGCTCAAGTTAAAGCTTCAAAAACCTAACGAAATGGTGGCAATGTGAAACGCGACGCAATGGTGGCCGAAGTCGTGATGCGCCTATGTCGTCGGGCTCATCCCAATATGTCGGAGGGAAAGAAGTGGTGCTACCCTATGCGCGGCGAGAAACAACAACTGCTCGCCGGACTTGTGCGCAGTGCCCCAACTACCGTGGGCAATTTTACAAGAAAAGCCACTTCCATTGATCGTGCTCTGCCCGAAGATCGAGACAGTATGATTGCTCGTCCACTACCACCCCAATCAACGCCGCTTCAGTGACTCTGGACAATCAGGACTCCCTACGTGACTTTATCAGAGATTTTGTCCAATAAAAAATTCAGAAGCTTTGGACTCCTCCAGTGGATACACCAGTAACCACCAGTGACGCCGTTGCCGCAGTCGTTCGTGACGAACTTAGGCATGCTTTTTCAGCAGCTGATCTCAGTAGCGAGCAGCGTCAAATGAGTTACGTCGACGCTGTCCGCCGTCCACCACCTTTCCCGCCTATTACATCATACTACCAGCCACCTCAATAAGAGCCGAGTACCTGTTCTGAAGCGATACTCTGAATTCCTGTATTTTCCCTCTCAGTGCTAGCTAACTATTTGGCTTCTTGTGTATCAGTTTCAGTCGTTCCTCCTTCAAGTCTAGGCGAATTCGAGACCGTATTATTCTATGGTCACTGCACCGTACCTTGCCAACCACTTCCACATCCTGCACGATGCCTGGGTTTGCACTCATTTTAAAGTCTATTTCGTTCTTATCTTCGCCATAAGGGCTCCTCCATGTCCACTTGCGGTTTCCTCGTTTTTGGTAGATGGTATTCAATATCCGTAAATTATTGCGTTCTGCGAATTCTACTAGTAGCTCTCCTCTGGCGTCCCTAGTACCAGTACCATAATCTCCTACTGCCTGGTCTCCAGCCTGCTTCTTCCCTACTTTTGCATTAAGGTCTCCCATCAGTATAGCACACTGCGTTTTTTTTTAAGTTTATTCAGACAGTCATGGTCTGGGATGAAGGGGCTAAAGGCAGATGCAACTGCCTGACAAAGGCCCCCCTAACCATACATTGCTCAGGGGTGAAAAGCCGCGGTACAAGCACAAATACAGGTAACAAGAAAAGGCAAAAAAACAAAAAAGAACAAACGCACAGGCGATCAAAACACAATAGGTAGAATAGTTATCTTCGGTACACACAAATGATGCCTGACATGAAAATGTTTATACAAGCCCTGATGATGATCAATGTTACAAAACAGTATAGAACAAAATAGGAAAAAAATCAAAACACAGCAACTGCACAATATAAAGAGAAGATTAGGAGCTAAACAAGAGGTAATCTTTAACTTTTTTCCGTAGGCTGTATGTCGAACAGTTGTCCTAGATCATATTGGCGATTTCTCGATTATTATTCAGAAAATGTGGCATTAAATAGGCTAGTGTCTGAGTACCATATTTAGTTCGGAACATAGGTGTTCTGAGTCTATTTTACCTTAGGTGATATTGTGAATGTACAGATATCGATGATGAGGACAGGATTTGCGGGGCAAGCTAAATTTGCCTATGTGTATGTATAGCAAGTCTTAGTTGGAATAGCTGATCTATTCTGAGTATATTAAGCTTTCAAAATAATGGCGCTGTGTGGTCATTTCGCTTAAGATTTTCAATGCAACGGACAGCTCTTTTTTGTAAAATAATAATCTATCACAATTTGCTTGAGTAGTGGTACCCCAGATTAGGAGACTGTATTGCAAATGAGAGTGAACGAGGGCGTAATATAACTGCAATTTCAACCATTTAGCACCAAGGAGCTAACTTTATACAGTATTGAAATTGACCTGCACATATTTGCATGAATCTTGTTTACGTGAGGTGTCCAGCTCAGATTCTCTTCAAAAACAACACCTAAAAATTTATAACTAGGAATCTGTTCGATAACGCAGTTTTGAAATATTATACAGGCATTATGATCTACAGGCTTATTACTGCTCTTCAAAATAATATATTTAGTTTTTTTACATTAAGTTGAAGTTGGTCTAGATGCAACCAGTGTGAAAGTTCAGTTAGCCATCTATTAGCTACATTTTAAGTTCAAGTAGATGTTTACCTGAAAAAAAAAGTACTCGTGTCGTCTGCATAGAGAATTATGCCAGGAGTTCGCGGTATGTTCACAATATCATTTATGTAAAGGAGAAAGAATAAAGGTCCAAGAATGGAACGTTGTGGAACGCCATTTTTTATTGGCTGAGATTGAGAAGAGTAGCCATTTAGACTAGTGAATTGTACCCTGTCAGATAAGTAACTGCGGATCAAATTTAATACGATACCTCTAATACCGTAGTAAGGAAGTTTGTGAAACAAAATGAAATGCTTTGTGGAATGAAACGCCTTTTTGAAGTCTAAAAATATTGCAAGAGTATATTGCTTATGATCCATGTTAATAAGTAATTTTTCTTTAATATCCAAGACTGCTATTTCAGTTGATTTCTTTTCACGGAACCCGAACTGTTGCCTTGCAAGCATTTGATGGTCACCAAGAAACTTCATTAGTCGTGATTTTAATGTATATTCTAAAACTTCGGAAATTAAAGGTAGCACGGACATAGGCCGGTAGTTATTCAACTCGTCGTGAGAGCCACCTTTGTGGATGACTACCACCTTAGCGATCTTCATGCCATCGGGAAAAATACCAGTGGCAAAAGCTTGATTGCAGATATGCTGCAGTGACCACACAGTAATTCGGCGACATGTTCAATTCGTTCTACCTTATTGTCATCGTAACCAGTGGAAGTATTTTTATTTAAAGACTTCAGGTACGTAAGTATATATAATTGACTACAAGGGGTCAAGAAAATAGAGTTCGCAGAGAAAGAAGAAATGTATTTTTACAGTCGTTGGCTGCGTCTCTTGTCTGAGCTGCTGCACCTGAGGTTAAGAAATGATTATTAAATTTATCCGCCAGACGAGCTTCTCTAAACTCAACACCGTCAATTGTTATGCTGAAGGAAGAGAATCTTTTCTTGTTCCTATGAGTGTACGTACCGAGTTCCATGCTTTCCTTGGATTGAAAGAGACCTCTGCAAATCGAGCCTGATAATACTGAATACGGGCTCTCTTCAAATCTGAGTTTAATTTGTTGCGAACTTTTTTATATTCATGTAATATAGATATGTCTCTTATCCTAATGAAGTTATGGTATAGTTTATCTCGTTCTCTGATTCTATTGTAAAGACCTCTGTTAATCCCTGGTTTCCTAGACTTTCCGTGCTTTTTATAGTATTGTAGTGGGAAGGTAGCATCATAACAGCTTTTTACATGTTGCAGGAACAGATCATACAATATATTAGGGTTTTGCTCACTGTAGACAATCTCCCAGTCGATACTCTCAATACTAGCATAAAATGCTCACAAGGCATTGGTATTGAAAGAGCGATATGGCACAGGAGCATCTTTAACAGTATTTTTTTCTTTCTTAGTTGCAGGAAAAAAACAGAATATGGACAAGTGATCGCTCAGATCAGTTGTTAGCACACCAGCACTGACGTCGTATCTATCATAATTAGTTATACATAAGTCTAGCATAGTTTCACTTTCTGCTGTTATTCTAGTAGGCAAACTTATAAAGTTCCTACACGAAAATGATTTGATTACATCTAAAAATTGTCTACTTTGTGGAGTAAGAAGTAACAAATCCATCCTAATATCACCGACAAGCACAATATACAAATTTCACAGGGACGCATATTCAAGCATTGAAGTCATAAAACACAGAAATTCTTGAATATCCCCTGATGGGGGCCAATAAACTGTGACAATCAGGGACATTACACACTGTACGGCAATGGATTCATGATGTGCGCTGACACAACAAAATTCGGGAAACACGGCATATGAACATCTTTTTGTATATATTGCGACACACCGCCACCCCTACGATTCGGTCTATGCACACTTTCATGCTTGTATCCTTCAATGAACACAACATCGGACGTGCAAGAGTACTATGTCTCAGTGAAGGCCGAAAAATTGAACGCATGATTTAAAGAATCAAACAGCACATCAGTTTGCTTGTTTCTCATACTACGTATGTTTAAATGAAAGATCGACATTCTGTCCGGCTCTTTAAAAGAAGGGCCCTGCAAAATTGATTTAAAAGTTTGAGCGTCATGATATATGGCTTCATGGAAGACAGCCATTGAGAGAGTAACTGAAAATTGAAGTTGCGTAAGTAGTTCAACGAATCTTATCTAGGTCGCTTTCGCTGTCAATGCGCAATGCTCGATCACCAGGCACCTTGCGCACAAAAAATTTGCCGGATTTTTGCCACGCGAACTGATATTGGTATTCCTCTGCCTTCGCCTCCATTAGCCAGAGAAGTTTCTTGTTTGGTGGCGTCAGATTGTCAAGGAAATACACGTTAGAGCTAACAGTTTTTAATTCGACCTTCTTAGCCATCCACTCGTCACGTGTTGCTCGTGACACGAAACGAACAAGCACAACAGGAACTTTGCCGGTTTTTGGTGGAAGTCTGTGTATGCCTTCGACTTCGGAGCTTGTCAGTTCAGGAAGGGTAAGCTTAACTGCTAAGTTATGGAGCTTACCGAGCAAGTTTTCATTCTGGATGACAGGCAGGCCGTGAATTACAATATTTTGGCGTCTACTGTATTGCTCTAAAGCATACACCTGCTTTTGCAGCTCATGGACGTTCTTAGTTGTGTCGGACAGCTGGGCAGAATGCACCTGTTTTTTGAGGACTGCAATTTCAGCTGATTGCTTTTGCATTTCAACTAGCACCGTATCATATTGATAGGCAACAGCCGGCACAGCCTGTCTGGAAGAAAGAGAAAGACGACGTTGGTGGCTGGTTGTTTATGAACTGTCGCCATCTTGTTCGCCGAGCACAGTGCCTCGTATTTAATTTATTAAATAAGTTACCCGTAACATTATTGGTGGAGGTGGACGACTCCCGTACCTCGATGGAGACGCGCAGCGGTCGCAACACCGGGGACTCTTCGGCTACTTCAACTGCCAGTGCCTCATCCCCACCGGCCTCTCGATCCGAGTCGACAACCTACGTCACCCTGCCACCCATGCGGGATCCTGGAACTTTCTCCGCTGACGGCACCATCGACGTTGACTCCTGGCTGCACCGGTACGAGCGAGTCAGTGCTACCCACCGCTGGGATCCCACGCTCATGCTCGCCAATGTTGTGTTCTACCTCGACGGCACGCCGCGGACATGGTTCGAAACCAACGAAGCCGAAATCACAAGCTGGGATCTTTTCAAATCGAAGATCCGTGATCTTTTCGGTGATTCATCTGGTCGTCAGCTCGCTGCCAAGAAGACTCTCGCCACTCGCGCCCAGACGTCTACTGAATCGTACGTCTCATACATTCTTGACGTCTTGGCGCTTTGTAGCAAGGTCGACCAGCGCATGTCAGAAGAAGAAAAAGTTAACCATGTCCTCAAAGGGATTGCTGACGATGCCTTCAACCTGCTGGTTTTTAACAATGTCACGAGAATCGACACGATCCTGACAGAGTGCCGCCGTCTAGAACAGGCTAAAGCCCGCCGCGTCACCCACGGCATCACGCGCCTGCCGAACACAGCTGCTACTTCCTCTTGTGATGACTCCGTCCGCCCAGTTCCCCGATGTGACAACCTCACCCGCATCATTCGTCGTGAGGTCGAGGCAGCCCAACCAGTAGCTACTCCATTTACAACGCCTGATCCTTCACCGACCACGATCTCACTGATACAAGCCGTCGTTCGTCAAGAATTATTGAACGTCGGCCTACACCCCATTCAACCAGTCTACTCTGCCGAGCCTTTTTATCGTCGTCCATCCGCTCCTCGATTTGGGTCCAACTACTCTCGACAGCGCAATTTGTCCGAATGGCGTACACCGGACGACAAGCCCATCTGCTTCAACTGCCGACGTGTCGGTCATATTGCTCGCCACTGCCGCAATCACTGGGCTCCACCGGCACGCTATGGGCCTCCTACCCAAGCCACTTCTGACCACCAGTCGTCCTCAACATTTGATTTTGGTTCCCCTATGCCGACCACATCCTCTTATTCTGCCGCACCTCTGACGAGACCTCGCTACGCCCGCTCACCATCCCCTGCTCGCCGTCAATCTCGTTCGCCCCCACAACGCCGTCCTGCTTCTCCGACCTATTCGCAGCGCCCCCGACCGGAAAACTAGGCAGTGCAGCTTCTGGAGGTGAAGCTGCATTGACGACGACCTCTCCAAGAAATCCTCGTGTAACATTACCGACGACCCGGAATCTGTTGAACGTTACATTAGACAATGTACCTGTGCGCGCATTGATCGATACCGGCGCGCATGTGTCCATAATGAGTGCTGCTCTTCGTCGCCGCCTAAACAAAGTTGTCACACCCGCCTTGAACCGAGCTGTTCGAGTCGCCGACGGGGGAACTGCCGCGATTATTGGCATGTGCTCTGCCCGTGTGACTATCGCCGATAGAAGCACTGCTGTTCTTTTCACCGTTATAGAAAATTGCCCTCATGAAGTAATTCTAGGCATGGAATTTCTAATCGCTCACTCGGCCCGTATAGATTGTTCAGCCGGCTGTCTTGACCTTGAAATGCCTCTACTTGCTGATCTGACCAACCCACCCCAAAGTCGCCTTTGCTGCATTGATTTCGCACGCCTTCCGCCTAACTGTGTCACACATATCGACCTCTTCTCTACACCATCTCTACCTGACGGCGATTACATGGTGGCACCAATTCATGCCGTGATGCTTACGCATGGCGTCGCTGTTCCGCACACCATTTTGACAATCGTTGGAAACCGCACATGCCTTCCTATTGTCAATTTTGCCCTCACTGCCCAAATTCTTCCACAAGGTATCTCCCTGGCCGAAATTACTGCTCTACAAGACCATACGGTTGAACCCTTCAGAGTGGATGATTGCTGCACCTCAGACAATGAACCAACTCTAACACGTTCATCAGGCGTCGACGTTGACCACATGGTACCATCAGACCTCGCTCCTGATCAAGCCGAAGCCCTTCGTCACGTCCTGGAGTCCTATAGTGACATTTTCGACTTCGCCAGCACGGCTTTAAGCCGAACGAGTGTTGTTACTCATCGCATCAATACCGGTGACGCGAGTCCCATTCACCGACGTCCATACCGTGTTTCCGCGTCCGAGCGCACAGTCATACAACAGGAAGTCGAAAAGATGCTTGCAAGAGACATAATCGAACCCTCTTGTAGCCCCTGGGCTTCTCCTGTCGTCCTGATCAGAAAGAAAGATGGAACATGACGCTTTTGTGTAGATTATAGGCATCTCAACAAAATTACGAAGAAAGATGTTTATCCGTTGCCTAGAATTGACGATGCCTTAGACTGCCTTTACGATGCTAAGTATTTTTCCACTATCGACCTTCGATCTGGCTATTGGCAGATCGCTGTGGATGAGATGGACCGTGAGAAGACCGCATTCGTCACTCCTGACGGGCTTTATCACTTCAAAGTTATGCCCTTTGGTCTCTGTAATGCGCCGGCCACATTCGAAAGAATGATGGACTCGTTGCTCCAAGGGTTTAAATGGTCAACCTGCTTATGTTATTTAGACGACGTTATCGTTTTCTCGCCCACATTCGACTCCCATCTCAAGCGTTTATCGGCGATTCTTTAAGTTTTTCGTCGAGCCGGACTTCAACTGAACTCGTCGAAATGCCACTTTGCTCGTCGTCAAATAACCGTACTTGGCCACATCGTCGATGCCGCAGGAGTCCGCCCGGATCCCGAGAAAATTCGCGCCGTCACGGACTTTCCTGTTCCGAAGTCAACAAAGGACGTTCGCAGTTTTGTGGGCTTGTGCTCCTACTTTAGACGGTTTGTTAAGGACTTCGCCATCATTGCACGCCCACTCACAAACCTCCTGAAGAAGGACACCCCGTTTTTCTGGGGCGCTGATCAAGGCTCATTTTTTTCCCAGCTCACGACGCTCCTTACAAAACCGCCGATTTTAGCCCATTTTGATCCATCAGCTCCAACCGAGGTTCGCACTGACGCTAGTGGGCATGGCATCGGGGCAATGCTAATGCAACATCAACGCGGACATGACCGTGTTATAGCACAAGCAAGCCGCCTACTATCTACAGCCGAGCGCAACTATTCAATCACGGAACGTGAGTGTCTCGCTCTCGTGTGGGCAGTCGCCAAGTTTCGCCCATACTTATACGGGCGTCCATTCCGGGTAGTCACCGACCATCACGCGCTCTGCTGGCTGGCCTCACTCAAGGATCCCATAGGACGCCTCGCTCGTTGGTCCCTACGATTACAAGAATACACGTTCACCGTAACGTACAAAACAGGGCGGTCACACCAAGATGCTGATTGTTTATCACGCTACCCCGTGGAAGAGGCTGCCCATACTGACACCTTTCCAGACCTTCTGTCTGTGACGCAGCTACTCAACCTTGGGCACGAACAACGCCTGGATGCTTCCCTGCGAACCATCATTGGCAAACTTGAGTCAAGGCCTCGCGACGCATCTCTACAAATGTTCCTGGTAAAAGACGGCATCCTGTATCGCCGTAACCTCGATCCATATGGCCATGACTTGCTCCCCGTCATACCAGCACATCTTCGTGCGACTATTCTCCACCAACTTCATGACGCTCCTTTGGCGGGCCACATGGGCGTCTCTCGCACATACGACCGTGTACGTCGTCGTTTCTTTTGGCCTGGTCTTGCCCGCTCTGTTCGACGCTACGTCGCCGCTTGTGAACCCTGCCAGCGCCGCAAAAAGCCATCTTCCCTACCAGCTGGATTCCTTCAGCCGATCGACATTCCCATCGAACCTTTTTTTCGAGTTGGCCTCGACCTGCTTGGCCCATTCCCGATCTCCAGCTCAGGCAACAAATGGATCGCTGTCGCCACTGACTATGCGACACGGTACGCTATCACACGAGCACTTCCGACGAGTTGCGCAACCGATGTGGCGGACTTTCTGGTATATGATATTATTTTAGTACACGGAGCTCCACGCCAACTTCTCACTGACCGGGGCCGCACCTTCCTATCAGCTGTCGTTGATGAAATTCTGCGCTCTTGCTCTGCCAAGCACAAGTTTGCCACTTCGTACCATCCACAAACGAACGGTCTTACGGAGCGCCTCAACCGCACCATAACCGACATGCTTTCTAAATACGTAGCGGCCGACCACCGGGACTGGGACGTTCATTTGCCATTTGGGACGTTCGCATATAATTCGTCACGTCACGACACTGCCGGCTATTCACCATTCCATCTTCTATACGGCCGAGAACCCGCCCTACCATTTGACACCTTGCTGCCCTCGGTCACTGAGTATGTCGGCGAAGCCATCGCGCGAGCCGACCACGCACGCCAACTCGCCCGCAGCCGCCTGCAGGCTTCACAGGAGCGCCAAAGACAGCTCTACGATTCCCATCATCGAAACGTGCACTTTTCACCGGGTTTCCTTGTCCTCCTCTGGTCCCCCACTCGGCGTGTAGGGCTTTCTGAAAAACTGCTGTCACGCTACACTGGACCATACCGCGTCGTTCGCCAGGTGACTGACGTTACATACGAGATCGTTCCAGCCGATTCAACGTCATCATCGTCACCTTCGAGTGACATCGTGCACATAGCTCGGCTCAAGCCCTATCACCCTCCTCCTACCGCATCCGCGTCGCTCAAGCACCGAGACGGTGCTTCTACCACCGGGGGGTTATGATACGCAACAGCCGGCACAGCCTGTCTGGAAGAAAGAGAAAGACGACGTTGGTGGCTGGTTGTTTATGAACTGTCGCCATCTTGTTCGCCAAGCACAGTGCCTCGTATTTAATTTATTAAATAAGTTACCCGTAACAATATTGATTAGACAAATGCTGAACTGACAGCTTCAATTTGTCGACTGTATCTTTTACTTTCGTTAGTGCATCCACCTTTCTTTGTATGTCTGGTATTTGGGCCAGCTTCCTATTAATTTCGATCAGTACTTTCTCGAACGGCGAATTATGCTCGCCGGCGTGGCTCTTATCGCCACGTGCACTTCGGGCCGCCGAAACCAGGCATGTCTCACACTTCCATGTTTTCTTTGCGGCATCATCTTTTTTGAAGGTCGTTTTGCTCATTCCCGAGCATGCTCCCAGGTGATAGCCATATTTGCATTCAGAGGAGGTTGGATATGAGCCGCTCTCTAAGAGAGGCTCATTACAGACTAAGCAGGCATCAGACTCGGACATCTCGGACGGAGAAAAATCACAGACTCAACAGTATCAGAGGTCACAAAAAGAAACTACAATGATAAGGAAATTCTTGCAACAGCGGTGGTGGCAAACAGCTTCAAATTAGAGAACTGTAAATACAGTTTACACCAACCTGCAAAGTCACACAGGAGCAGTTAGTGACGAGGCACTGTTCCGTAGCCACCACCGCTGAGCAAATGGTCCTCCGGTTTCTGGGTTGTGCCTTTTGAAGGTGCGTCTCGATGACGTAGTTCACAAAGGGGGCGTTGTCGATTCTTGATATTGTCACGGGGTCGTGACGTGGCCGAAGACAGGAGACTTCGTGTTGGGATTTAACTGTTTATTTGGGCGAACCTGTGCCCAGTAAACGGAAAGTCCGATTACAGCAGCAGTCTTGCACAGATAGCAGTCTCGGACTGATAGCGGCGAACAGAGCGTCGGCCCTCGTTCAAGAACTGACAAGCGGCTAAGCGTGTCGGCATTTATACTCTTGCCATTGAATGTTCTAGCGTTATCACTGGCAGTGGCGTAGGTTCCAGAACAATTTGTACCGTTCGCACAGTGGGCGTGATCTTATAGAAATGATCTACTACAGTCCGGAACCCTCTGGAAAACTGCTGGCGTGGTTTGCGCTGAGAATCGTGTGGTGTTTTGGGACGATAACAAAAACTTGGGAAATGGAACGTGGCATTGCCCCCCTCTGAAAAAAGGCATCGTCCCGATGCTTTAACTAAAGATGAAGGCACAATAATAATGCAAGAAAGTAGAATGAATTAATTACGATGAAACAATAATACAAAAAACACTGTTTCAGTTTGTTAACGCGCATGAAACGGCTTGAGGCGCGCGACATGCATGACTTCAGGTCGCGATCGGCGTCGTTGAGAGTTCGTGATGCCGTCGGGGACAACCTCGTAATCAAGTGGGCCGAGACGTCGAACCACCCTGTACGGTCCGAAGTAGCGTCGCAGAAGCTTTTCACTTAGTTCACGTCGGCGTATCGGCGTCCACACCCAAACACGTTCACCGGGCTGGTATTCCACGAAGCGTCGTTGAAGGTTGTAACGGTGGTTGTCTGTCGTCTGTTGATTCTTGATACAGAGACGCGCAAGTTGTCGGGCTTCTTCGGCACGTTGAAGGTACTCGCTCACATCGAGGCTTTCTTCGTCGGTGACGTTGGGTAACGTGGCATCGAGCGTCGTTGCCGGGCTTCTTCCGTAGACCAATTTGTATGAAGATATCTGCGTCGTCTCCTGCACCGCCGTGTTGTATGCGAAGGTGACATACGAAAGAATGGCGTCGCACGTCTTGTGTTCGACATCGACGTACATTGACAGCATGTCGGCGATCGTCTTGTTAAGCCGCTCGGTAGGCCGTTGGTCTGTTGGTGGTACGCTGTCGTCCAGCGGTGGTTTGTTTGGCTGTATACCAAGATCGCTTCAGTTAAGTCGGCAGTGAATGCCGTTCCTCTGTCGGTGATAAGGACCTCTGGGGCGCCGTGACGTAGGACGATACTTTCGACGAAGAACTTAGCTACCATAGATGCACTGCCTTTTGGCAGGGCTTTTGTCTCGGCGTAGCGGGTGAGGTAGTCGGTAGCTACCACGATCCACTTGTTTCCGAAAGCCGATGTCGGGATCGGCCCTAGTAGGTCCATACCAATCTGCTGGAAAGGTCGGCAAGGTGGATCAATTGGCTGCAGAAGTCCCGCTGGTCTTGTCGGCGGTGTCTTGCGTCGCTGACAGTCCCGGCATGCCCTCACATAACTAGTGACGTCGGTGGTAAGACGTGGCCAGTAGTACCTTTCTTGTATCCTCGCGAGCGTGCGAGAAACACCGAGGTGCCCTGCCATCGGATCGTCGTGCAGGGCCTGCAGGAGTTCTGGTCGCAGAGCTGAAGGCACCACAAGGAGGTACTTAGCTCGAAGCGGTGAAAAGTTTTTCTTTTGTAGAAGACCGTTTCGTAGGAAGAACGACGCAAGTGCGCGCTTGAATACCTTCGGGACTTCAGCGGCCCTGCCTTCGAGGTATTCTATTAGGGCCTCAAGTTCCGGGTCGGCCTGCTGTCGTTCAGCGAAGTCGTCTGTAGTTATCGTTCCCAAGAAGTAGTCGTCATCCGGGTCGTCGGGTGGCGGTTGGTCGACAGGCGCACGAGAGAGACAGTCGGCGTCGGAGTGTTTTTTGCCGGACTTGTAAATGACAGTAATGTCATATTTTTGAAGTCTCAGGCTCCATCGTGCGAGGCGACCTGAAGGGTCCTTCAAGGTGGCTAGCCAACACAAGACGTGGTGGTCGCTCACAACTTTGAAGGGCCTGCCATAGAGGTAGGGGCGAAATTTCGACGTAGCCCAGATGATGGCGAGGCACTCCTTTTCCGTTGTGGAATAATTTGCTTCGGCTTTGGATAGCGATCGGCTGGCGTAACTAATAACCTTTTCAAGTCCGTCAGCCCTCTGCACAAGAACGGCGCCAAAACCTACGCTGCTTGCGTCAGTATGTATTTGTGTCTCGGCGAATTCGTCGAAATGAGCAAGTAACGGAGGCGTCTGGAGGCGATGTTTAAGCTCTTGGAAAGCGTGTTCCTGTGGCGTTTCCCACTTGAATTCCACGTCGGCCTTGGTAAGGTTAGTGAGAGGATCGGCGATGCGGGCGAAGTTTTTCACGAACCGCCTATAATAGGCGCACAGGCCCAGAAATCGGCGCACGGCCTTCGTGTCAGTGGGCGGCGGGAAGTTGGCGATGGCGGCTGTTTTCCATGGATCGGGACGAACTCCAGACTTGCTGATAACGTGCCCCAGAAATAAGAGCTCCTCATACGCAAATCTGCAGTTTTCTGGCTTCAGTGTGAGCCCGGACGTCTTGATGGCTTGAAGCACAGTTTCAAGGCGCCGAAGATGCTCGTCGAAACTTGAGGAAAACACGACGACGTCGTCCAAGTACACAAGGCAAGTCTGCCACTTCAATCCTGCCAGTACTGTATCCATAACGCGTTGAAAAGTTGCAGGCGTTGAGCAAAGGCCGAAGGTCATCACCTTAAACTCAAAGAGGCCGTCCGGTGTTATAAACGGCGTCTTCTCTCGGTCTCTTTCGTCGACTTCGATTTGCCAATAGCCAGTCTTGAGGTCCATTGACGAAAAGTACTTGGCGTTATGGAGCCGATCAAGTGCGTCGTCTATTCGTGGGAGAGGATACACGTCTTTTCTTGTGATTTTGTTCAGGCGGCGATAATCGACGCAGAAACGTAGGGTCCCATTCTTTTTCTTCACTAACACCACGGGGGTTGCCCATGGGCTCTTGGACGGCTGGATAATGTCATCCCGCAGCATTTTATCAACTTGTCTCTTCATGGCCTCAAGGTCTCGCGTCGAAACCCTCTACGGACTCTGATGGAGTGGTCTGGCATTTTCTTTGTTTATGATGCGATGTTTTGTGATTGGGGTCTGCCGAATTTTTGATGACTACGAAAAGCAATCTTCGTATTGCAGGAGCAGGGCCTTGAGCTGTTCTTGCTTATCGTTCGGAAGTCTGGGATTGACGTCAAAAGCTATGGGAGGGGCTTGGTTCCTCTGAGCAGGTTCCGCAGAGTCGGCGAGGGTTAAAGCACTGGTGGCTTCGACAATTTCTTCGATGTATGCGACCGTTGTTCCCTTTTTCACATGTTTGTACTCATTGCTGAAATTCGTGAGCTTAACCGTTGCTTTGCCTCTCCGCAGCTCTGCAATTCCTCTTGCGACGCAAATATTTCGGGTGACCAACAGATGCTGACTGCCTTCAACGACGCTTTCCAAGTCAGGTGATTTAGGAGCGCTGACTGAAATAATGACTCTTGAGCGAGGCGGAATCGTGACTTGTTCTTCCAGCACATTCAAGGCATGGTGTCCTGACGGCGTGCGCGATGATAGTGCTTCTTCTGTGGATAACGTTATCGACTTTGTTTTTAGGTTGATGACAGCACCATGGAGGCATAAGAAGTCCATGCCAAGGATGACATCTCTCGAGCAACGTTGTAGGACTACGAAGTCTGTAGGATAAATACAGCCGTTAATGGTGACTCTCGCTGTGCAGATTCCTGCAGGCGTTACGAGATGACCTCCAGCTGTGCGGATTTCAGGGCCTTTCCAAGCTGTCCTAACTTTCTTTAACTTCGCGGCGAACGACTCACTGATGACAGAATAGTCAGCTCCAGTATCGACGAGAGCAGTCACACTGTGGCCGTCGATAAAAACGTCGAGGTCGCTAGTTCGCCGTGTCGCATTACAGTTAAAGCGTGGCGTCGGGTCACGGCTGCGTCGGCTTGTTGCGCTGCTTCCATGTTGCGTCGTCAGGCCACCTTCGGTAAGTGAGCTTTTGCCGTCAGGGCTTAACCTTATTGGCGTTGTGTTCGGAAAGCTCCGTCGCGGCGTCGTCTTCGTCGGAGGATCTTCGGTAGTTCGTCGCACAGCAACCGCACCTCCACCGGTTTCCGCCCTTAGTTTCCCAGATACGGGCTAGGAGACCGGCCCCGCGTTGGGCCGGAGTACTGCCGGGGGTGCGGTGACATGCGGCGGCTGGGCGACGGCAAACGGGAAGGACTTCGTGGTGTCCATTGAGTTCCTGTCAGGTAGTCGGCGATATCACGTGGTCGTTCCCCTGGCTGCGGACGTGGTGCATCGACGGCGAAGCCACGAAGTCCCATCTGTCGGTACTGGCAACGGCGGTAAGTGTGCCCGGCCTCGCCGCAGTGGTAGCACAGTGGGCGGTGGTTAGGGGTGCGCCAAACGTCGGTTTTCCTCGGCGCACTGCGCTGGCCCGCTGGCGAACGGTAGGTCGTCGGTGGGGGTGGTGGCAGCGGAAGTGCGACGGGGCGGCGTTTCGGCGTGAACGGGGAGGAGCGTTGTGGCGCACTGCAGCGGCGTAGCTCATAGTTTCGGGCTCGGGCAGCGGTGTTTGGGGAATTCAAAGCGATTGCCGAACTTCTTCTCGCACAATGTCGGCAATCAAATCCAGTTGAGGTTGAGCCGAAGGCAACAGTTTGCGCAGCTCTTCCCGCACAATCGCTCGGATCGTTTCACGCAGGTTGTCGGAGTCACTGGCTTGAGCAGCAGCGCATTCTGGAGTCAGGCGACGATTATACTGTCTTGTGCGCATGTCCAGGGTTTTTTCGATGGTGGTCGCCTCGGATACAAATTCTTGGACGGTGTTCGGTGGATTCCTCATTAGTCTAGCGAAGAGCTCCTGTTTGACCCCTCGCATGAGGAAACGAACTTTCTTCTCCTCAGGCATGTTTGGGTCAGCGTGACAAAATAGGCGGGTCATCTCCTCTGTAAAAATTCCAACCCTTTCATTTGGTAGCTGTACCCGGGTCTTTAGTAGAGCAGCGGCCCTCTCTTTGCGAGCGACGCTTGCGAACGTTTGCAGAAATGCGCCGCAGAAGACATCCCACGTTCGGAGCGTGGACTCCCGATTCTCTAGCCAGGTCCTTGCGGTGTCTTCCATGTAGAAAAACACACGACGGAGCTTTTCTTCGTTGTCCCAGTGGTTGAGGGTGGCCACACGGTCGTATGTTTCTAGCCAGGTTTCCGGGTCTTCAAACGATTACCCATGAAACGTTGGTGGTTCCTAGGGTTGATGAATGACGATCGCGGGCTGGGACGCTCCGGTTGTGATAGTCGCTGCAGTAGAGGTCATTGCCTTGGCTTTCCGCGCCTTGTTTTGTAAAAGCCCGTACTCCGGTGGGAGACCTTGCTGTCGGCGGCTTGTCCACTGCTCTTGGTTGGCGTCGGTGTCTTCTCCGCGACGTGGGCTGGGTTCACGGCTTGACGGGGGCGTGCGGTACATGAACGAAGCAGCACCTCCACCAGATGTCACGGGGTCTTGACGTGGCCGAAGACAGGAGACTTCGTGTTGGGATTTAACTGTTTATTTGGGCGAACCTGTGCCCAGTATACGGAACTCCAATTACAGCAGCAGTCTTGCACAGATAGCAGTCTCGGACTGATAGCGGCGAACAGAGCGTCGGCCGTCGTTCAACAACAGACAAGCGGCGAAGCGCGTCGGCGTTTATACTCTTGCCATCGAATGTTCTAGCGTTATCGCTGGCAGTGGCGTAGGTTGCAAAACAATCTGTACCGTTCGCACAGTGAACGTGATCTTATCGAAATGATCTACTGCAGTCCGGAACCTTCTGGAAAACTGCCGGCGCGGTTTGCGCTGAGAATCGTGTGGTGTTTTGGGACGATAACGAAAACTTGGGAAACGGAACGTGGCAATATGGACCCGGAATTCTCGATATGGCGTCGAAGAAGGTAAGGTGGCAGCAGGCGCCGATCCGCAAACACGCTTTCGCCGGGGCTGCAAAGTCAGACAGGAGCAGTCAGTGACGAGCTACTGTTCCGTAGCCGCCACCGCTGAGCAAATGGTCCTCCGGTGTCTGGGTTGTGCCTTTTGAAGGTGCGTCTCGTTGACGCAATTCACAAAGGGGGCGTTGTCGATTCTTGATATGGACCCGGGATTTTGATATGGCGTCGAAGAAGGTGAGGTGGCAGCAGGCGCCGATCCGCAAACAAGATTTCACCGGGGCTGCAAAGTCAGAGAGGAGCCGTTAGTGACGAGCTACTGTTCCGTAGCCGCCACCGCTGAACAAAAATTATTTTTACCTTACTCATTGCCAATTCCATGTCTTTGTAGAAGCTTTCCACTGAAGTGTCATCATAGCTGGATGTGGGCGCGTAAGCCAGTACCACCTTCTACTTGTATCGCTCCTTCAGTTTAATTACGATTCCTACCACCCTTTCATTTTTGCAATTATATTGCTCTATGTTTTAAGCTATGTTCCTGTGAACTAGCAACCCCACTCCCAGTTCTCTTCTGTCAGCCAAGCCCCAATAGCAAAGGACTTGCCCATTCTGTAGCACCGTATATGTCTCATCTGTCCTCCTAACCTCACTGACGCCTATTATCTCCCAGTTAACACCCTCTAGCTTCTCGAATAGTACAGCTAGAATTCCCTCACTAGATAAGGTTCTAGCGTTAAAAGTTGTCAAGTTCAGGTGAGACTTCCCTCACTAGATAAGGTTCTAGCGTTAAACGTGGCCAAGTTCACGTTCAGTATCATTACGGAGTTTGCAGTGGAAATTGGCGGCAGGGTAGGTAGGTAGGTAATCAACTTTATTGATTCACGAAGGAATCATTTGAGGGGGGGTGTGGTTGCGGAATTGGAATCAGGATGACGACGAGCCGTCGGGCCGCTCTAGGTGGTCGTACACTGCTGTGCTTCGGCAACCCTTCTGGCCCAGCTCACTGTCCGGAGCTGTAAACCCGGTTGCGAGCTGCGCAGAGCAGCCTCCCATCGCTCCTGGTGTTCTTACCCTTGCCACAGAGGCTTGGGTTTGTTTGGACAATTCAGAAATATGTGCTGGAAGTCGGCTCTGGTGCTAGGACATAAGTTGCAATGAGGCGAGGTTTCGCCATGTGTAAAAAGGGAGAGAAGAAAAAGAGTCGTTACTGTGGCCGTTTGAAGTCTGCGCCACAAAGCCTGGTCACTTTTGGAGAGAGATTTATGTGGCGGGGGATACGTTAGGCGGGAATTTCGGTAAAATAGCGTGATATCGTGATAGCTGAGGAGTCGATCCCTGGCACCTCGAAGCGAAGGCAGGTCGCTGTGAGCCCAGTTGGCGAGTGCTCGGGCTTGGGTGGGAGCGGCCATGTTGCCTGGGTGTCCACAGTGCGCAGGGACCCAGAGGAGGGTGATGAGGCGATCAGGCGGAAGAGATGATTCAAGAATTTTAGCAGCCGGAGAATGAATTCGGGAAGTGGCGAAATTACGAATTGCAGTTTTTGAATCAGAAAAAAAATATACTCAGCGGAGGAGTGAACAATGGCTAAAGCAATTGCCGCCTCCTCTCCTTCCAGTGATTCTGTCGAATTTGGAAGGGACGCACTAGCGACCAGTTTTTGAAATCCATCTACGACGGCTACCACGAAAGCTCGATGATGTACATATTCGGCCGCGTCTACATAGACTGCGGGAGAATTAGGAGGGAAGCGCTTCTGAAGGGACTTGACTCGAGCTTCCCGTCGTGGCCGATTATGTTCTGGTTAAGAATTTTTGGGGAGTGGCGGAATTAATAGATTGCTGCTAACAGTGACGGGAACTGCGTGCGTCGCCATGGTGTGACCAGGAACGTTGATTCCAAGTCGGTGCAGGAGTACCTGTCCTGTTTCTGTGAGTGATAGTCTTTGATATTGGCTGAAAAGATGCGCCTCTACAAGCTCTACCGGAGTGTTGTGCACCCCAAGTTGAAGTAGTTTATCCGTGGCTGTTGATTTAGGGCGATGGAGCGCAGTTTTATAGTCATTACGAATGAGTCTGTTAAGTTGCTCGATCTCCGTAAGTGAGAGATAGAGGTCGAGGATAGAATAGGTAATTCTGCATAGGCAAAAGGCCTCTATGAGGCGGCGTGTGTCTGCTTCCCTCATGCCGCGATGACGATTGGATATGCGCTTAATGACGGAAGCTGTAGTTTAAACTGAGGTGCGGATTAACTTTATGGTGTCAGCGTTCGAGCCATTGTCGGAAATATTGAGGCCTAAAATATTGATTTTATTGACCATGCGAATAGGGGTGTCATCAAGCATTACTTGAATGTGACATATGTATCTTGCTTTTTAAAGTATAATTACTAGGAGTTCCGATTTAGCTGCCGAGCAGGTGAGCCCAATATTGTTGGCGTGTTTAACAACAATGTCAGCGGCCAACTGAAGCTTCGATTCGATTTCGCCATGGTTGCCAGTATTGACCCTGATGGTGATGTCATCCGCGTACAAGGAGTGATTGATGGAAGAAAGTTTGGCAAGTTCCCGTGCAAGCAGTATGAGAGTAACGTTAAAAAGGAACGGGGATAAAACCAATCCCTGGGGCGTTCCCTTGCTACTTAGCATGAAGGGATTGGTTTTGAAAGTGCCCAACTGTAGGAAGACGGACCTATTGCTTTTTATTTTAACTGTCTATTTTAACTGTCCTACTCATGTTGGTAGTTATTTCGATTTCTTTGTCCTTTAGTGCATATATCCGATTTTTGCTTATCCCAAGTTTCCTCTCAGCTGCTTTGACGCTCCCTCTGTTTTTCAGAGCATGTTAAATTCTCTCCATGATATACCATCTTACATTGCGTACCTTACGCCTATTATTCAACTTCGAAAGCTCTGCCAGTTCTAGTTTGCCCGTTGTACTTGTGACTTTCATGATTTGACGCTTCTTAATGAGACTTTTTATTTGCTGGGAAAGCTTACCAGTGTCCTATCTAACTACCCTGCTGCCAACTTCCACTGCGAACTCCGTATTGATACTGAACCTGAACTTGGCCACGCTTAACGCTAGAACCTTATCTAGTGAGGGAAGTCTAACCTGAACTTGACAACTTTTAACGCTAGAACCTTATCTAACGAGGGAATTCTAGCTGTATTATTTGAGGAGCTAGAGGCTGTTACATGGGATATAAAGGGGCTCAGGGAGTTTAGGAGGACAGATGAGGCCTATACGGTGCTACAGATTGGGCACGCCCTTTGCTATCGGGGCTTGGCTGACAGAAGGGAACTGGGGGTGGGGTTCCTAATTCACATAAACATAGCTGGCAAAATAAACGAATACTATTGCGTTAATGAAAGGGTGGTAGCTCGTAATTAAACTGAATAAAAGATACAACGTGAAGGTAGTACAGGCTTACGCGCCTACATCCAGCCATGATGACGCTTCAGTTGAAAGCTTCTATGAAGACGTGGAATCGGCAATGAGTAAGGCAAAAACACAGTATACTATAGTGATGGGCGACTTTAAATGAAAGGTAGGGAAGAAGCAGGCTGGAGACCAGGCAGTAGGAGATTATGGCATCGGCACTAGAAACGCCAGAGGAGAGCTACTAGTAGAATTCGCACAACGCAATAATTTGGAGATCTTGAATACCTTCTACCGAAAACAAGGAAACTGCAAGTGGACATGGAGGAGACCTAATGGCGAAAATAAGAACGAAATAGACTTTATAATGACTGCACACCCAGGAATCGAGCAGGATGTGGAAGTGGTTGGCAAGGTACGATGCAGTGACCATAGAATGGTACGGTCTCGAATTCGCCTGGACTTGAAGAAGGAACGACAGAAACTGATACGCAAAAAGACAATAAATGAGGTAGCACTGAGAGCGAAGGGACAGGAATTCAGAATCTCGCTTCAGGACAAGTACTCGGCTCTTATAGAGGAAACCAGCCTTAGCATTGTTGCAATGAATGATAATCTGACGAGTATTATTACGAAGTGTGCAGTGGAAGTTGGTACGGTAGTTATACAGGACACTGGTAAGCTTTCCCAGCAAATAAAAAGTCTCATTAAGAAGCGTCAAATCATGAAAGTCTCAAGTACAACGGGCAAAATAGAACTGGCAGAGCTTTCGAAGTAGAATAATAGGCGTAAGTAACGCAATGTAAGATGGTATATTATAGAGAGAATTGAACATGCTCTGATAAACGGAGGGAGCGTCAAAGCAGCTGAGAAGAAACTTGGGATTAGCAAAAATCGGATATATGCACTAAAGAACAAACAAATCGAAATAACTACCAACATGAGTAGGACAGTTAAAATAGTGCAAGAGTTTTACAGAGATATGTACAGTAGCCTGGACCACCATGACCTTAATACTATAAGAACTAGTAGTAACCCAGATGACACCCCACAAGTAATGATAGAAGAAGTTGGAAAAGCTTTGGAGAGCATGCAAAGAGGCAAAGCTGCTGGTGAGGATCAGGTAACATCAGATCTGCTGAAAGATGGAGGACAGATTGTGTTAAAAAAACTAGCCACCCTGTTTACGAGGTGTCTCCTGGCGGGAAGAGTACCAGAGTCTTGGAAGAATGCTAACATCATCTTAATACATACGAAAGAAGATGACAAGGACTTGAAGAATTACAGGCCGATCAGCTTGTTTTCTGTAGTATACAAGCTATTTACAAAGGTAATTGCTAAGAGAGTAAAGAAAACATTGGAATTCAATCAACCAAAAGAACAAGCAGGATTTCGAACACGTTACTCAGCACTCGACCACAATCATACTATCAATCAGGTAATTGAGAATGCCGAGAATATAACCAACCACTATACCTATCCTTCATAGATTGTGAGAAGGCGTTCGATTCAGTAGAAATATCAGCCATCATGCACACACTGCGGAATCAGGGCGTCGATTAAATATGAACAAACATCCTGGAAGAGATCTACAGAGGATCAACTTCTACCATTGTGCTTCATGAAGAGAGCAATACAATACCAATCAAGAAGGGTGTAAGGCAGGAGGACACAATCTCCCCAATGCTATTCACCGCACGCTTACGAGAGGTTTTCAGAAGCCTAGAATGGGAACAGTTAGCGATAAGAGTTAATGGAGAGTACCTTAGTAACCTGCGCTTCGCCGATGACATTGCATTGCTGAGTAACTCAGGGGACGAATTGCAACTCATAATTACGGAGTTAGACAAGGAGAGCAGAAAGGTGGCTTTCAATATCACACTGCAGAAAACGAAAGTAATATACAACAACCTCAGAAGAGAGCAGCACTTCGAGATAAGTAATAGTGCACTTCAAATTGTAAAACACTTTGTCTACTTAGGGCAGGTAATAACCGCGGAGCCGAACCACGAGATTGAAGTAACTGGAAGAATAAGAATGGGGTTGAGCACATTTGGTAAGCAGTCTAAAATTATGATAGGTATATTGCCACCATCTCTTAAGAGGAAGGTATATAACAGCTGTATCTTGCCGCTACTTAGCTAGAGAGCAGAAACCTGGAAAATTACAAAGTGGGTTCAGCTTACATTGAGGACGACGCAGCGAGCAATAGAAAGAAAATTGGTAGCTGTAACCTTAAGAGACAAAAAGAGAGCAGAGTGGATTAGGGAAAAAACGGGGGTTAAGGATAATATTGTTGAAATCAAGAAGAGAAATTGGACATGAGCCAGGCATGTGGCGCGTAGACAGGATAACCACTGCTCATTTAGGGTGACTAATTAAATTCCCAGAGAAGGCAAGCGAGTTAGGTGGAGGCAGAAGGTTAGGTGGGCAGATGAAATTAAGAAGTTTTCGAGTATAATTGGGCAGCAGCAAGCACAGGACCGGGTTAACTGGCGGAACATGGGAGAGGCCTTTGTCCTGCAGTGGAAGTAGTCAGGCTCATGATGATGATGATGATGGCCAGCCACCTACAGCCGAACCTTCGTCGGAACCTTTGCAGGAGGCTTTCAGACGTCGGCCCATGTCTCCGATGTCTTCATGCCACCAGCCACCACTTGCCGCGCCTTCCTCAGCTCCACAAGAAGACATAGGACGCCCACGAATTTGCAGAAGGGAGGCTTGGCGCACTGTCGATCGGCGCCCGCTTTGCTTCAACTGTGGTGGTGCCTGCCACACTTTCTAAAAATATCGAAAAAAAGGGTGTCTTTTTGTCCCACAATAATCGTCATCAGGTTTGCGTGCGCTTACTTTCTTGAAAACTCGGTGCTGGCCACTTTCCTATTGATAATGCAACGTAACCCTGATAATGGGCATGTCCATCTTGACCGATACGTACCGGGCGCTGGGCGATAGCGCAGGGATGTAACGCAATATAGATAACGATTATTGTTGTGGGACAAAAAGACACCCTTTTCACTCACTCTTTTTTAGAGTGTATAGCTCACTATTGTTGGTACCGCGACACACCGCTTCGTCCGTCTCGGCCCGGGTACATCAGTCGCTATGCCAATGCCGACTACAATGTTCGCCATGACGACCCTGGTCTTCGAGAACCTCCAACAACGTGGTCTCCTTATCACGAGTCGCTTCATAATCACCAGCCCAATTCCGCCGACAGGTCACGCTCTCCATCCCCTGCTCCGACATCGTCGCCAAATTGACGTACTTTTGCTGACTTTCGGGGAACAAGGTCACCCAGCCTTTACCGGGGAAACTAAAGGGGCGACCTCTCGGGGTAAGGTCGCCCGACCACAAGATGACTAAAAGTCCCCACTACTGCCGCTACAGAACGACTCGACGCTGACAAATACTAACAACGGCAAATTGGTGAGCGCCGACCTCAATGTAATTATTGATGGAGAGCAAGTGACGGTCTTAATAGATACGGGTGCTTTTTTCCATAATAAGTCACAAGATTGCCAATCATTTCAGAAAAGTAAAAAAACGCCATGTACAGGACCACATATAGGAACAGCGGGTGGTCAATTGCTCCTCCCTAATGAAAGATGCACAGCAAGAATCAGCATAGGAGATTCTTCTTTCGTCGCGACTTCCATCGTTTTCCCAGAGTGCCGCAAATATTTAACGATAGGAATGGACTTCCTCAGGGAGGATGGCGCACTAATCAACATCCAGAACCGCGTGGTTTCGTTTTACGAGAGTGCTCGTCTGACTGATTCTTCATCACCAGAGCACAAAACCTTTCGCCTCAAAGACCACAATACAGTCGTGGCGCCTCGATCTTGTATCCTTGTTTCAGCAGCATGTTCGACGGTGAAGGAGTCGCCAGCGTACTAACCTCGCTGCTTTTAACTCACGGGATTTCAGTAGCAGGAGGAATAGCCAACGTCACCAACGGCCGAACGAACTTGCTGTTAACCAATTTCACCTCCTAGCAACGGCGCCTTCCAAAAGGCACAACTTTGGCGTATTTTGACGAGGTTGCAGATGTTTGGGACTGCTTTTCAGCACTCAAAGCAACACCTACACAACACCGACATGACCTAGTACCTAACCTTGACATCAGTCCTACTTTAACTCAGCAACAGCGGGAACGCCTGCTTGTGTTGATAGCCGAGTTCCACGACTGTTTTTCGTCGACTTCAAAAGTTGGCTGGACGTCCTTGACCAAGCATCGAATCTTCACAGAAGACACGGCTAGATCAATCTATCAAAATCCGTACTTTGTGGCTTCAAAGGACGAGAAGTGATAGAACAGCAGGTAACAAAAATGCTTGAAGACTAAGTCATTCAATCGTCGAAAAGCCCTTGAGCATCGCCTGTTATTCTAATCTGAAGAAGGACGGCAGCCTGCGTTTCTGTTTCGACTATCGAAAGCTAAATCAGGTTACAAAAAAAGTTGTGTACCCGCTTCCCCGCATAGATGATTCGATCGACAGGCTTCGAAACGCACGTTACTTCTCTTCCGTGGACTTAAAGAGCGGAAATTTTCTAATTGAAGTAAACCCCAGGGATTGTGAAAAAACCGCTTTCGTAACGCCAGACGGACTGTACGAATTTAAGGTTTTACTATTTGTCTTGTGCTCCGCGCGTGCTACTTTCCAGCGTCTCGTGGATACCATTTTCTCTGGGCTTAAATGAAGAACCTGTCTAGTATACTTTGACGACGCCATTGTGTTTTTTACAACGTTTGACGAACAACTTGAAAAATTGCAGGTGGTCTTGCAGGCCATACGGGTCCCAGGCTTGACGCTCAAGCTGGAGAGATATCACTTCAGCTTTGAGAAATTACGGTTATTTGCCATGTCGCATGACTTACGCAGGAGTTCGTCCACATCCCGAGAAAGTTGCCGCCGTCGCACAGCTTCCAACACCATCACATAAAAAGGCAGTCAGGCGTTGTCTGTGTCTCTGTAAGTTTTATCGGTGGTGTATTCCAGATTTTAGGCGCATTGCCTCGCCTTTAACTCGTCTCTCGAGGGATGACGTTGCATTTGTTTGCGGCGACGAACAGAAAGCTGCTTTCAATGACTTGCGGCAACGCCAACACACCACCTTCGCGCTTGCCCATTTTTGATGCGACAGCCCCTACAGTGCTCCATACTCACGCAAGCAATGTTTGCCTCGGAGCTATGGTTGTGCAGCGCCAGGACGATGAGGAAAGAGTGATCGCTTGCGCAAGCAGTACTCTGTCACGCACAGAAGCAGATTACACGACCACTGAAAAGTAATGCCTCGCTGATGTGTGGGCAGGTATGAAACTTCGCCGATACTCGTACGGCCGCTCATTCAAGGTTATCAGTGACCACAATTCGTTGTGTCGGTTAACAATACTGAAAGATCCTTCCAGGCGATAGGCATGCTTGAGCCTTAGACTACAGGAATTTCATATAACCATGGTGTATAAGTCGTAAAAACGACACCTAGACGCCGACTGCCTGTCTCGATCACCAATAAAGTCGGCTACTTCGTTTGATGAAGAGGGAGCGTTCCTGAGAATCCTCGACACGTTAACCATTGTAGATCACCAGCATGATAGTCCTGAGCTACTTGGCTAGATTATTTAACTGGAATCGACAAAGCCAGCATGCGCCCAAAGCATTTGCGAGAGGACTATCATCATTCTGCCTTCGAAACAATGTCCTTTACAAAATGAGGTTCTCGTCAGACGGGTCCACCTACCTTCTTGTCGTCCCTACCACTCTTAATTCTGAGGTATTGTAAGCGTGCCACAACAAGGTCACATTTGGACATTAAGGCTACTTGCGCGCACTGGGAAGTGGGCAGAAATCGAGGGATGTATTACTGGCCTAGACTCACTGCTGCCGTGGATCATCATGTTAGGGCCTGCCTTGATTGCCAGCGGCACAAGTCACCTCCGACAAAACCAGCTGGTTCGCTACACCCTGTTCAGATCACGACAACGCCATTTTACAAGATCGTAATAGACCTTTTGAGCCCACTTTCCACCTCTAGTGTTGGTAACCACTGGGTTATAGTGGCGACCGACCACTTTACTCGCTACGCCGAAACAAGAGCCATCCAGAGAGGCACAGCAGAGGAGGTGGCCCGGTTGTTTATAAAGAACATTGTACTGAGACACGGTGCGCCATCGATCGTTATAACAAATCACGTAACCACATTCACGGCTGCGCTTTTAGATCATGTGTTGGTGCTCAGCGGTACTATTCATCGCAAGTAGAGGGCTTACCATCCGCAATTCAACGGGTTTACCGAGCGACTCAACAAGACTCTGGAAGACATGGTTTCAATGTATGTGTACATCGAACACAAAAACTGGGACGAAATTCTCCCTTACAAAATGTTTGCATACAATACGGCTAACCAAGAAACCACACGGATGACCCCATTCAGCTTTGGTCACCGAAGATAAGTAAGGATGATGTTGGACGCGATGCTGCCACACAAATGCGATGACAACGAAACGAGTGCTGACGCGTTTACTCAACGCGCAGAGGAAGCCAGGCAGCTCGCACGTCTGCGAATATACCAACAGCAAGAGCACGACGCAGGTTGCTATAACCTAGGTCACACACCTGTAACGTACGAATCCGCGGACAGGGTATGGGTGTGGAAGCCTGTACGAAGACGGGGGCAATTCGAAAAGTTGCTCAGAAGATACTTCGGACCTTATCGAGTGCTGCGATGACTAAGTGACGTTACCTACAAAATCGTCCCGGATAGCCCTAACTGTACAAGGCGTCGCCAGCACCGACCGGAACATGTGCACGTAGTGTGCATTGAGCCGTACGTCAGCGAGTGACTTTGCGAGGCACCGTCGCTTTTAAAAAGTGACTTTGTGCATGAATCGCTGGCTACGCTATGGCATCGGGGCGATGCTCTTTTAAGGGGAGACAATTTCCGCGCTCGAAACAGAAAACGAAGACGATGTGCGCACCAACAGTCTCGTGAAAAGGGACACTGAAGAATACGATGTGCTTTTGTTGAGGTCTCTTACTCTTGGCTCCTGCATCAACACACACGCCGTCAGTTCTCAGACTCAACGTCTCGGTGATCTGCTTAAGTTGAACCGCGACAATACATACATTGAATAAAAATTTGCCAATAAAGTTTGTAGTGCTGAGTGTTTTCACTTTCACGTATTTTTAAACAAGCAAAATCTGTCCTGGTCAGTCATCTGGAAGAACAGTTACACCACAGTACTGTCTGTCATCAGAGGCGAAATCAAAGTCAAACTCACCTCAACTTTTTGAGGGCTAGGTGTACTTTTCACTGTGCAATGACTTCAGTTTCTAGCAAGTTTATAATCCGAAAAAATGAAATTTTTTTGCTGATTATAAGACAACTTAAAATAATAAAAGTTTATAGGGTAAGCCATTCGGCCTTTCATGTCAATTTATCTGCTCTGTTATGGCTAGGTAGATCAAATAGCCAAATATGTTTATCTGTTTCAAAATTAATAAACGAATAAGGGTTAGTTAATACAGG
Source organism: Rhipicephalus microplus (assembly GCF_043290135.1). NCBI lineage: Eukaryota > Metazoa > Arthropoda > Arachnida > Ixodida > Ixodidae > Rhipicephalus > Rhipicephalus microplus. The sequence goes on along the minus strand of NW_027464585.1, from coordinate 20,476,162 downwards.
GGAAGTCCCATTGCACAGGATTGAAAGGCAACCTCTTCTGAAAAATATACATGCTGATAAGCATAGCAAAATGGCAACAAAAAAGCGGGAAGTCATTTTGAGGGGAATAATTAAAAGGCGAACTCGTAATGTGTATTCTAGTAGAAATGATAATCAAAAAGTTTTTAGACAATATACATGGCTACAAAAAATGGCAGTAAAATCTTAAATAAAAGCGACTTTATTTAAAGATACACCAGACAAGCCAAGTCTACCTTAAGGTGTTCAATGACCATTGTCTTAGCGCATAGTGGTACTGAATTCCAAAAATATATGGCAGCATATATGGTATTGTGTTTGTTGTAGTTAGTGCATGTATGTGGTACAAAAATTGCTGTTAGAGGCAAACCGGTGTCATTTGCATTTACCAATTAGAATTTTTCTAGTACATTCGCAGTTACAAAACCATTAAGACACGTAAATACAAGAATAACCAGTTTATATTCGAGTAAACTACACACTGTTGTAAACTTTGCTGTTAAAAAAGTGGGGACACGCTGGTATATAGAGTACTGAATATTACGATGCGCATCGCTTGGTTTAGAAACGAATTGGAAAGGCATGAGTTGGACAAGTATTCACCCATGACGTGATGCAGTGTGTAGTATGACTGTGGATAATGGCGTAGTATAGTTTAAGCAATGTTGAAGCATGGCCGTGCCTCGATAGTGTTCTGATACCATGAGCTTATAAGAAAATTGTGTTGATGGTACTTTAGATGAGCATCTAGGAGTACTCACACGCATATGAACTTAGTTGCACAAAGATGTCTGCGGCTGTTGATAGTAATAGCAAAGGTATGTGAAAGAGCGTAATGACTAGAATGGAACAGATTGAACTGTGTTTTATTTCTGTGAATTGGTAAACTATTAGCTGTGCCCCAGTTCTTTTACAGTAATGGTGTCCAAGGACTTTTCCTGTGCAAATATAGGAGCTCTTTAGATACCATTGCTAATCCGAGATGATGGGGGACCAAAAGCAGGCAATTGCAACCAACACGTCATTGCCTCATTTTGAAATTAGTTTCAAAACATTCCCTTTTATACTGTGCTAAACAGTTTGGAATGGAAGCTGCTCCAAGGATGAATGGGCTTTGTACCATAGTCTCCATTAACAAGGCACTTTTATACTGCTCTGCTTCACCAATGGATTCACATTAAAACAAAGAAAAGGTAGCTGTTGATATTAGATTTCATATTCTTACAGTATTACATACACGTACTTCTAAAAAATGAAATTTCAGCTTTCTGAATTCATAGATGTAAACATCTCTTGGAGAAACAAAAACTAATATTGCCATGTGGTCATAATGTTGAAGACTGCAATAGTTTGCGGGATTGAAAACAAACTTTTTATTTCAGTGAACCTTAGCTTGAATATTGGAAAGTCAAACTACAAGCAATACCTAAAGCCTGCCCTGATCGGTCGTAATTAAGTCTGCCCTGGTCGGTCATAATTAATCTGACAAGCAGTACAGCAAGCCTGGTTTGATACATGTGCTATCGCAGATTCCAGGGTTATTGCTGGTGGCTGCATAAGATCTAGACCATTCATGTCCTATCCGCAAACTCAACAGGGTAATCTCAAGTTATCGCGGAGCTCCTGGAACACTGCTGCGTCGAGTGTTGCTTAGAGTCTTTGTTGGTGAAACTCGATTTTATCGAAATAAAACACACTTGCCATATGCGTGTAATTAGTTGTCAGGCTTGTTATTTATATGCTGAGCTTATCCTAAATAAAATATTTTCATCTCCAAATGCGGAAAAAAACATCTGAGTGTAGTGTGTTGTGCTACATGTGTTATTACCGTGAGAAATATATAAAGCAACTCATGTAGCTGTAGTAACAATATATGTGGACTTCACGTTCCGCAAGCAGTTCGTGATGGCAAGTTGCTTTTTTTCATTTTGAACACATCTTGTGACAGCCTTAATTATTTGTCTCATGCCCAGCATTCTTTGGCAAAAACACTCAACATTGCATTTTTTTCTTTGTTTTATGACAACAATTAAATGTGTTGCGAGAATTGGCATTTATTTTTATTTTGGGTTTTGACAAAGCACCCAGAATTTGTAGGCATTAAACTTAACTTGAGCTAGAAAAGGGGTCCTTCCAAAGCTTCTCAGAAAGTATGATGATGATGATGATGATGATGATGGTAGATTTTAGTGGCGCAAGGGCAACTCAGGCGAAAGAGCACCAAACACAGGGTGTTTCATTGGTTCAATTATAGAAAAAATCTCAGGGTGGCAAGAGTAAAAGAGTGGGGCATAGGGATTAAACTTAAGTGTAATGACTATGTGTGATGAGTTTAAAAAGGTCTAAACCTATGGGTTTTAAAAAGTCACGCAGTGGCGGCAGTGGTCCTTGTCAGGACAAGGAGTGCGTGCTGCATGACATCTGGTAAAGAAGTCTCAGTGTTTCTCTCAGTATTGAGAGAGGGCTGAGATTAGTGAGAATATGTATTTAAGTGCAGGAATCCGACATCAGCTAAGAACTTTAAAACTACTTTCATGGGAAACATGGAATGTCCCCTAGAAAGAATAAAGGGTGAGGCGGTATGTGGCATTTGTATAGCTTTGGGAAGTGATGCAGTCTTTGTGGTTCAAAGTACGGTCACATAATTGAAACGTGAAGGACAGATAGCAGATCACCACATTTTTCACAACACGGTGCAGGAGAGTTGCTTAAAAGGTGCGAGTGTGTTGCGTGTGTATGACCGATTCTGAGTCTACACAGTGCAACTTCTTGATGCCTGTTACGTTTTTCAGAAGTATATCTACCAATTCTTGGCTTTACTGTGTGCAATTTGTTTTCAATTGCTGCGTTCCATTCCTCTTGCCATTGCTTACGCATTCAGTTTCTGATTAGCGGCCTCAAGTCCTCATATGGGATGACGACTACGTCTACTGTTGGGCGGAGTGCAGCGGATTTCGCAAGTCGGTCCGCTGCCTCATTGCCAGCTATGTTGCAGTGTCCCGGAATTCAGCATAGCGTGATTTTCAGGTTGGATCTGTAGGCTGACATGAGGCAGTTTAGAAGGATATTAGTCACTGGATTTTTATGTGTCTTTGCGGAAGACAACGCAGTCGCTGCACTGAGGGAATCTGTGTATATGATGGAGGCTGGTTCTTTCTTCTTTAAGATGTGCCTTATAGCTAGCAGTATGCCATAGCACTCAGCAGTAAATATGCTGGTATGCTCATTCAATGTTGCAGATTCAGAGTACGCCGGGCCGTATGCAGCACATGCGACGTCCGAGGACTTGAAAGCTTCAGTGTAGTACTCTGCACACCTGTATTTTGCCTGCAAGTACATGAAATGCTGATCGATTGCGACTGGGAGGCCATGCTTTCCTACCTCTAGGAATGACAAGCCGCAATTGATAGCTCGCATTTCCCATGGTGCCACGGTGTCCTTGTGGGAACTTAGTTGAAGATTGGAGACAGGTATATTAAGATTTTCAAAGTGTGAGGCCACTCTGATGGGATACGTTGGCGTGGCTGATGGTCGCCTCAAGAACAGGTGGGCAATTGATGTATCCTGCAATAGCTCGCGAGATGGGTGGTCGATATGAGAGAGCACTTTGGTTGCATACTTGATGCTTGTGAACTGCCGTCGTCGTTCTAATGACCACCAATCTGTCTCAATATGCAGGCTGGCTATTGGGCTGGTACGGAAAGCGCCACTAGCCAGACGAAGCCCATGGTGATGCACTGAATCGAGCATCTTAAGTGCGGATCTTGATGCGGATTCGTACACAACCGAGCCATAATCAATACGTGAGAGCACAACACTACCGAGAAGGTTTAATAGACCGTCACGATCTGTACCCCATGACTGATGCAAGAGAATCTTGAGCAAGTTCGAGGCTTTCAAGCATTTCAGTCGCAGCTGCTTGATGTGTAGGACAAAGCTGAGCTTTTCATCCATCGCAACACCTAAAAATTTATGATCCTTCTTAGTAGCAATGCTGTGTCCGTTCATTGAAATGTTGGGGGGCGGCCTTATACCACGTAGTTTTGAAAAGAGTAGGCAGACAGTCTTGTCACAGTTAAACTTAAAACCATTTTTGTCTGCCCAGCTTGAGAGCTTATTTACTGCCAACTGAATCTGACGTTCGCAGATGGCTAAGATGTACGATTTGAAGCTGATCTGAATGTCATCCACATATACAGAGTAGGAAATTGTTTTAAGCAGTATAGTGTTTATGTAGTTCATTTTTACGATGAATAGTGTGCAACTAAGTACGCCACCTTGGGGGACACCATTTTTCTGAGTAAACCGCCTTGAAAGGACATTTGCAACCCGAACCACGAACGTACGTTCAGAGAAGTAGCTTTGAATAGTATTCAGCATGTTCCCTGACACTTCAAGGGATTGCAAGTCACGAAGAATGCCATAACGCCATGTCGTGTCATAAGCCTTCTCCAAGTCGAAAAAATACAGAAGGGCAGTGTTGTTTGTGAATGAAGGCATCCTTGACGTAGGATTCGAATTCTACGAGTTGGTCAGCTGTCGACCGGCCTGATCTGAATCCAGCTTGACGGCGGTCAAGGAGGCCATTATATTCAAGGTAATACATGAGGCGGCGGTTTACTATTTTTTCAAATACCTTGCACAAGCAGCTAGTCAAGGCGATGGGCCTATAAATAGCGACAAGTGTGGCTTCCTTTCCTTGTTTGAGGATGGGTATTATAACTGCGTCTTTTCAGGCCTTGGGTAGACGCCCGGAGGACCATACAGTGTTGAACAGTAAGAGAATGACATCAAGCATGTGTTCGTGTAAGTGTTTCAGCACGCCATATGTAATCTTGTCTTGGCCTGCAGCTGAGTTGCCACATGTTGCCAGCACTGCCTTCAATTCGTCGATGGTAAACAGAGTATTGTAGCCTCCAGCAGATGGCCTTCTATCACGGATAGGCTTACGTTTCTCAGCAAGCTTCTGTCGTTTAAAGGACTCTGTATAATGTGCGGAGCTGAAGATATACTCAAAGTGTTGGCCTATGGCATCTGCCTGGTGTTCCAGCGTATCACCAGCAGTACTGACGAGAGGGACCAGATGAGTGTTGTGCCCTTGAAGTGCTCTTACTCTGTTGTACACCATATGCGTATCAGTATAGGAGTAAACTGACGAGAGAAAAAACTGCCAGCTCTGCCTCTTTGATTCTCGTCAGATACGCCTACCATTTGCTTTTGCACGCTTGAAATTCATCAGGTTATCAGCTGTCGGGTACCTCCGAAATTTCGACCAAGCTTTGTTTTGGTTCTCCCGAGCTTTTTTGCACTCCGCATTCCACCAGCGCCGTCGTTTGTTTCGCGTCTTCTCAGATGTCTGTGGAATCGATCGCTCTGCGGCCTGTATGATATGAAGCCTGTATGATATGATACGACCAATGCTTCACAGTCATCAATGTTTAGGTTTTCAATAGAAGAACGCGACAGTTCTGTAAGTTCTCGGAATTTTGTCCAGTCAGCATCCTGTTCTCTTAACCTGAATACATTTGTGGTCGTCTTACTTGTACTTCCTGTGTGTGTGTGTATTAGGCAGCCAGGAAAATGATCACTTCCATAGAGGTTATGAATAACAGACCAATCTGTGGTTACCATGAGTGAAGGGGAGCCGATAGCAAGATCTATGGCTGTGTACGAGTTGCATGCTGCGTTAAAGTACGTTGGTTCTTTTTTGTTAAATATACAGGAGCCGGAGTACAAGAGGAAGTTTTCGATTAAGGAGCCTCGAAAATCTGTTCTGCATCCCCATAGCGGGTTGTGCGCATTAAAATCTCCGACCAAAAGGAATGGATGCGGGAGCTGGTCGACTAGGGTTTCAAACTCTTTAGTAGACAGGTGGTAGTCTGGAAGGATATATAACGAGCACACAGTTGTCATTCGTCCAAAAATAAGGGTTCGTATTGCCACTGCCTCTACGTCGGTGACCAGAGTGAGGTTTTCGGACGGTAGTGGTTTCTGCACCACGATAGCGACACCGCCGGATGAATGGGCAGTGCCATGTCTGTCCTTTCGGTATACCGCATATCTTCTTAGAAAGTTAGTGTGTGTTGAGTTTAAGTGTGTCTCCTGCAGGCAAGGTATGTTAGGTTGGTGTTGCGCAAGTATTTCATAAATGTCATACAGGTTCTTCAGTAGACCTCTGCAGTTCCAGTAGATGATACTCTCGGCAGCCATTTTTGAGAAGGAAGAAAGGTAGGAGGGTTATTCAGACTTCGCCGTGTTTGTCAGGCGCCTGTACTGGAGGGTGTTTCTTCCCTCTGAGGCGTTCTGTTGGGCTCCGCTTCAATAAGATGGATTCCGTGAGCGTCGGAGACGCTGAGGACGCCGGTGTCACATCCATTGCCCCGTGTGAACACTCGGAGGCTGACGGAGGTTTTTCAAGAGGGACAGGTGCCCTCTCAGTTGTCTGCGTCGTCACCGTGGTCTCACGGTGGTTGTCCTGCGGGGTTTGGATTGTCTGTTTTGTCTCCGAGGTCTGATGGAGGTGGACCTGCGAGACTTTGAACGTTGGTGCAGCCTGCGGCTGCTTGGTGGGGGGCCGAGATGTGCACGCATCAGCAAAGCTGTACTGCGTGCCCACCGTCACTAGACGCTGCCCGGCCCCCCGGCGCGCTGCGTCAGCGTATGTTCTTCCGGAGAAGAGCGACACCTTCTTTCGGGCTTCAGAAAATGTGATATTTTCCATTACTTTTATCTGGATGATTTCCTTTTTCTTTTTAAAAATTTCACATGTCCGCGAGTATGCTGCCTGCGGCCCATGACAGGGCACTCTGCGTGGAAGTACAGCTCTCGGTAGGGTGCTCATGGTCACCACATTTTGCACATGTTTGTTTTCCGCGACAGGTGTTCGACCCATGTCCATATTTCTGGCATTTGTAGCACCTTCTAGGATTGGGTATGTAGGGGCGGACTTTGCAGTGAAGGAACGCAGCTTTCACGGATTATGGCAGGATGGAGCGGTTAAAAGTTGGTACTATATGAGGCGTTACCACTTCTTCATTGTTTCGCCTGATGGTTATCCGCCGGATTCTGACTACGCCTTGCTCTCGAAAGCCTTCTAGGAGGTCATCTTCAGTTTTACGCATCAGATCACGTTGTGAAATGACGCCTTGAACAGTGTTAAGACTGCGATGGGGGGTGATAGATACGTCCAGGTGGGCGAACTGCTTCTGTTTAAGGAGAGTGTTTGCATGTTGTTTCTGGCTTACTTCAACAAGAAGATCACCGGATGACAGTTTCCTTGCGTCGTACTTTTTGCCTATTAGGTTAGCAAGGGTTTTAGCTATAAGGAAAACCGACAGTCCTGCAACAGAGACGTTATCTGCCAGAGAGTGTATGACTAGAAATCGTGAGAAGTGGTCAAAATCGCTCCCAGTTCGTTTGGAGATTTCATCGGAGCGGTTCCTTTTCAGGGACTGATCATTGGGAAGGGGGAAAGATTTTGCTATGTGGTTGATTGATTGATTTGTGAGGTTTAACGTCCCAAAACCACTATATGATTATGAGACACGCCGTAGTGGAGGGCTCCGGAAATTTTGACCACCTGGGGTTCTTTAACGTGCGTCCAAATCTGAGCACACGGGCCTACAACATTTCCGCCTCCATCGGAAATGCAGCCGTCACAGCCAGGAATCGAACCCGCGACCTGCGGGTCAGCAGCAGAGTACCTTAGCCACTAGACCACCACGGTGGGGCGTTTTTTTGCCATGTGGTGCATTTTATGTTCGGCGGCAATGGTGACCACCCACCACCGAGCCCAGCAAGGGGACGCTACAAGGTAGAACACTTGAAGGCGCCAGTCATACATCACCGCTATAACCAGATATAACTACCCAAGGTCGGGTAACTACACAAGGTTAACCCTAGCCACCAGGAAGTTTGGAAATAAACGGAAGAGAGTAGAAGACAGGACAGATAGATAGTGAGAGATAAAGGCGAAGATGTAGGCAGAAAGAGATAGGAAAAGGCGACTGCCAATTTCCCCTGTGTGGGTCAGCGCAGGGGTGCCGTCTACGTGAAGCCGGGGCCAAAGGGGTGTGTTGCCTCTGCCGGGGGGCCTTAACGGTTCAATCACCCAGCGTCGGCTCAACCCCCAGGATCCCCTTTTCCCCGGACACGGCAAAGCCACGCACGGCTAGGCGTGGGAGGGAGTAGAAACTCCCCCGTTAGCTCGGGTCCGTGGTGTCGCTACACACCAAACACCTACTTGCGCAGGCGCCCCTGCGGGGGCTTCTCAGAAAGTACATTTTATTTATATGCACATTAATAAATTAGGCAGCTTGCCGCCCATGATTTAGCCAAGAATATGACCAATGTATTGACACTCACTGCATTTTCTGTCGGGCATGTGCTGAATTGGAAAACGTACTTTTTGTAATTGACTGTGTTAGCTTTCTTCCTATCTCAGCAGAGTCTTTTGTGCTGTCTTTGTGCTTTAAAAAATATTGCACAAATTATTGAATAATAAATAAGGTCTTATGAACAGTGTTATGCTTAGTTAACTGACATAAGCTTTTTGTAATTGACTGTGTTAGCTTTCTTCCTATCTCAACAGAGTCTTTTGTGCTGTCTTAATTTGTGCTTTAAAAATTATTGCACAAATTATTGAATAATAAATAAGGTCTTATGAACACTGTTATGCTTAGTTAACTGACATAAGCTAAGAGTAAAAAGATGTGCTATAAACTGATCCTTGTTGCTTATGGACTACAACATTCAGAGCAACTTTCACTAAATACGCTTACTTTGTTACTTGCATGTCATGAATTCGCATCACTTGTAGTTAGGTACGTTTTTTTTTTCAATTTACGTACCTTGAGGCACGTGCAAGGGTGTGTTCAAGGCGAGATGAAATACAGCACGAAACAAAAAAGCACTGGTGATTTGTAAAGATGCCCAATCACACTACCACAAGAAGATGGAGGGTCATTGGTAGTGACAACATTACTAGGGGTGTCAAAATATTTGAAAAACAAACGAAATAGCAGTCGCTAGTCGAATTGAACGGGACGTATATGGAATACCTGATATAATTAACGTAATCGGCCAATATGGGACAACCCTGAAGCAGCAAAGCATAGAATCAGCTGAGTGTTTATTTTCTTCCTTAATCTCTGAATTACCACAATAATGCTACCTGAGTATTGGCAACACTGTTGATGTTATAGCCATTACCAGATAAAGAATGTTTGCGGCAAAGTGCACTTTCACCCTGTTTCACTAGGGTGGAGCTGCATCGCATTAATCATTTCCTGTCTTCATCATTGAAATTAGGGACTGTGGCTGCATTCACCTTCACGAATAAAAACACAAGCAAGTCTTTTATTCGCGTAAATTGATCTTGCAGCTTTCAAGACTTGATTTTTACATGCTCTCTGTAGAGTATATGCCCGAATATATGTTGTGATAGTTTTGTCTATTATAACAAAACTTTAGCTGAATGAATGGTGTTCCGTTCAAAATTTTTCAGATTTTATGCCAAAATTTTACTTAAAGGCTGGCAACAGAATATCAACCTGAATAATGTAGTTGCGGTGGTACTTCGACATGCAGTTGAATAGTATTTCGAAAGCTGTGGTTGCCGCTGTGTACAAGCTTACTACAGTTTTCTTATTTGTACTAATACTTGGTGACAGTTCGTGCATCCTTATTTCAAATAAGCTGTTGTGGAGTCTTAGAGTTATTGATTATTTTAAAGAGGTTCTCAGACTATGCCAAAATTATCAGAAGAGGATTTGGTTCGTTTAGGCGTTCTATTTGGTTGTACCGCTTTTGGATTGGTATTGAATTCGCTTTTGAAATTCACTAATAACAAAACGCTTTCTTGCGTGCGTCTTGTATAGTATGACATCGGGCTGTCAATGCTTCTTCGCTATACATGTGTGCTTCGCGGTGAAATGAGCAAAAAAAAACGCCGCCCGGAGGCGGATTCGTTGTATACACAGCATACAGTAGATTTCGAAGTGTATTTGGCCTAAAGGGAATACGCTGTCATCCGCGTCCTTCTCTTCAAATAATAGCGTGGCGTCTCGCTCTTGATGTGAACGGAATTCATTCGCGTGTTTATAGAGTGACACTATGAAGATATTCGTTAGCAGGTCTATAGGGAGCTGCTACAGATATTCGTGCTTCTGCTTTCGCATCACTATCATAATCAGTAGTGGTGGCCTTCACTACGAGTAGTCTAAGATATGCCTGAGTGAGTGCAAGCTGATCCTATAATGTGTGGCCGATCGATTGACGTGCGTCACGTAGGCACTCAAGCGCTTCGACACCAGCTGTTCGATCTGCAACAATGGTTTATCGAGTTACGATTATTGTTATATAGTCCGCACATGAACTCTTTACACCGTCATCCTCTAGTTTTTATGGCATATCTGTGTCGACTTCGATGATTCCGGCGATTGTTGCAAACTGAGCGACGAGTATTTCAGCAGCGTGGTCACCGGCGTGCGCACAGCGTTTCTGTAGCACCTTGGTCGCACCAGCAACTATAGCGCCGTCTTCTCATTCATCGTAGACCGTTCGCCAGTACACGTGCGTGCGTCAACTTCACGCCGCGGTGAAGGTGAGAACAAAGTTGACGCATGCACGTGTACTGGCGAACGGTCTACGATGAATGAGAAGACGGCGCTATAGTTGCCGGTGTGACCAAGGTGCTACAGAAACGCTGTGCGCACGCCGGTGACCACGCTGCTGAAATACTCGCCGCTCCGTTTGCAACGATCGCCGGAATCATCGAAGTCGACGCAGATATGCCGTAAAAACTAGAGGATGACGGTGTAAAGAGTTCATGTGCGGACTATATAACAATAATCGTAACTCAATAAACCATTGTTGCAGCTCGAACAGCTGGTGTCGAAGCACTTGAGTGCCTACGTGACGCACGTCAATCGATCGGCCACATATTATAGGATCAGCTTGCACTCACTCAGGCATATCTTAGACTACTCGTAGTGAATGCCACCACTACTGATTATGATAGCGATGCGAAAGCAGAAGCACAAATATCTGTAGCAGCTCCCTATAGACCTGCTAACGAATATCTTCGTAGTGTCACTCTATAAACACGCGAATTAATTCCGTTCACATCAAGAGCGAGATGCCACGCTATTATGTGAAGAGAAGGACGCGGATGACAGCGTATTCCCTCTAGGCCAAATACACTTCGAAATCTACTGTATGCTGTGTATACAACGAGCCCGCTTCCAGGCGGCGTTTTTTTTTTTTTGCTTATTTCACCGCGAAGCACACATGTATAGCGAAGAAGCATTGACAGCCCGATGTCATACTATACAAGACGCACGCAAGAAAGCGTTTTGTTAGTAGTGAATTTCAAAAGCGAATTCAATACCATTCCAAAAGCGGTACAACCAAATAGAATGCCTAAACGACCCTAATCCTCTTCTGATAATTTTGGCATAGTCAGAAAACCTCTTTAAAATAATCAATAACTCTGAGACTCCACAACAGTTTATTTGAAATAAGGATGCACGAACTGTCACCAAGTAATAGTACAAATAAGAAAACTGTAGTAAGCTTGTATACAGCGGCAACCAGAGCTTTCTAAATACTATTCAACTGCATGTCGAAGTACCACCGCAACTACATTATTCAAGTCGATATTCTGTTGCCAGCCTTTAAGTAAAATTTTGGCATAAAATCTGAAAAATTTTGAACGGAACACCATTCATTCAGCTAAAGTTTTATTAGAATAGACAAAACTATCACAACATATATTCGGGCATATACTCTACAGAGAGCATGTAAAAATCAAGTCTTGAAAGCTGCAAGATCAATTTACGCGAATAAAAGACTTGCGTGTGTTTTTATTCGTGAAGGTGAATGCAGCCACAGTCTCTAATTTCAATGATGAAGACAGGAAATGATTAATGCGATGCAGCTCCACCCTAGTGAAACAGGGTGAAAGTGCACTTTGCCGCAAACATTCTTTATCTGGTAATGGCTATAACATCAATAGTGTTGCCAATACTCAGGTAGCATTATTGTGGTAATTCAGAGATTAAGGAAGAAAATAAACACTCAGCTGATTCTATGCTTTGCTGCTTCAGGGTTGTCTCATATTGGCCGATTACGTTAATTATATTAGGTATTCCATATATGTCTCGTTCAATTCGACTAGCGACTGCTATTTCATTTGTTTTTCAAATATTTTGACACCCCTAGTAATGTTGTCACTACCAATGACCCCCCATTTTCTTGTGGTAGTGTGATTGGGCATCTGTACAAATCACCAGTGCTTTTTTTGTTTCGTGCTGTATTTCATCTCGCTTTGAACACACTCTTGCACGTGCCTCAAGGTACGTAAATTGAAAAAAAAACGTCGTTAGGTCGTTATTTATCCCGGTAGCAAAGGGGGAGGAAGTAAATCACTAGCCCAGTTGTGGCTGAACTGTCAAGGCGTCAAGAGAGACTTAAGATACCGGTTGGGTATCCACATAACATGACACTGCAGAAACTTGTGGTAGGAGGACAGGTTCCGAGGTAGGGCTCAGGTCTAGAATTATCGCAGCACTGTCTTTGAACTGCACCAGACTGGAGCGGACTACAACGCCATGAGCTAGACAGTGGCTGGAAGGGGTGATAAGGACGTCACCATTGGCAATATTTGGAGGAGTGATGGTGATGAGTTACTCCTGACCTGGGAGCAGGAGGGAATCGGAAGCTGTGAATAACGCAGTGATTTCTCGTCAGCGCGTTCGCTGCAGTGATCGGTCATGGTCATCTGGACAACACGTTGGTGGCAAGAAATTATTGCAGATGCTGATGAAAGTCCCAACCTAAAATTAGTTCATGAGCACGTGAAATAAAGACAGCGAAGGTGATGTGATGAAAAATACCATTGATGAAGACACGCGCTGTACATTGGGCCGATGGTTTAATTATTGCTCCATTGGCTCCAATCAAAGATGATTCAAGGTAGGGTGTCTTCACTTTTCGCAATCGAGAACACAAGTCAGCAGACATAACTGAAACAGTTGCTCCCGCGTCCGCCAAAGCCAACACCCACACACCTTGCACAGTCACCAATAATATGTTTGACGGTCGTTCACGAGGGCTTGGGTCGTTTTGCCGCGATGCAGTTTTTCCTCCAAAAGCTGCACTGTTTAGTTTTCTGATCACTGGGCAGCCAGTTGAGAGACAGGCCGAAGTGGTGAAACAGAGCGTCGGAGTGGCGAAGGGGAGCGTGGTCGGGAGGCACGTGTAGTTTTGGTCGTGTTGGAAATACGCACAGGAGACGGGAACGGTGGTCACATCTCACGGTTCTGTCGTCAACGTCAAGACGACGAAAGGCGGGGCTATGGTCACTTCAAGAGGGATGAGTTTGCCACTGCTTCACAGCATCGCCACCCATATCAACTGTACCAACGCCGCTCACCATCTCCACAGCACTTCGACGCAGCCAGTACATTCCGCTCCTCACACGGTCGTTCCCCGTCACCAATGCGCCGTTTCTTGTCACCACTTCGTCCGGCTACCACGGCGTCTGATCACCGCCCGGAAAACTAAACAGTGAAGCTTCAGAAGGGAAAGCTGCATTTGGCGGACTGCATCGAACTCCTCCGGAAGGCCCTTCAAATGTACTTTCAGTGTGTGTTGAGGGTATATGGAATGAAGCCTTGGTGGACACAGGTGCATCGCTCTCAGTTATTAGTGTGGACTTGTGTTCCCGTTTGCGCAAAGTGAAGACACTGTATGATGGCCCTCCTCTTCGCTGTGCTAATGCGGTTTTCGTTCAGCCTTCTGGTGTTTGCACAGCACAAGTTTTTATTGAGGGCATCCTTCACCATATACAGTTCCTCGTTCTGTCATCGTGTACTAATGCGCTCATTTTAGGGTGGGACTTTCTCTCCTCAGCTTCAACCGTGTTATCTTGCCGTCACAGGATGATTCGTATGTCAGATACTGCGCTTTCTTCCGATAAAGATGCTCATACCCAGCGCTTCGTCACCGCTGATGACTGTTTTATTCCTCCAAGCAATGAGCATATTCTGACCCTAACATCAGATAAGATCAGTACTGGTGTTGTGTTCCTAGCACCGTGTGGATGCTACATCTCTGGTGGGCTTACCATCACTCCTAGCCTGGTGCGCTTTCATGATGGCAGAGCATTAGTTACCGCAGTTAAACCTACTTCTTTGCCTGTTGCACTGCCCCAGGGCACCAGTGTGGTTTGCTTCACAGACACCGAACCACTTTCTCTGGAGCCCCTTCACGCAGACGCACCATCTTTCTTTACGAGTACTGATGACGATGCTACGACGGCTGCTTTAACAGCCACAATAAATCCTGATCTCACGTCCGCGCAAAATCAAGAACTTTTGGGTATCCTTCAAAAACAGTTCTTCATTTGATGTAAATTTCAAGCTTTTGGGTTGCACTTCCATCACCGTACATCGAATTGAAACAGAAGGCAGTACAATTGTACACCGCCGCCCATATCGAGTATCATCCGCAGAGCGGAAAATCATCGAGAACAACGTTGCTGATATGCTCAAACGAGATATTATCCGGCCTTCGTCCAGCTCGTGGTCATTCCCTGTAGTGCTAGTCCGAAAGAAGGACGGTTCGGTGCGATTCTGCGCCAATTATTGAGCACCTAATAAGATCACGCGAAAAGACGTGTACCCGATCCCACGAGTCGACGACGCACTTGACTGTCTGCAAGGCGCTGAATTTTTCATCAGCCTAGATTTACGATCTGGTTATTGGCAAATACCTATGTACGAAGCGGACAAAAAAACTGCATTTGCAACACCAGACTGGCTGTATGAATCCAATGTGATGCCATTCGGTTTATGTAATGCTCCTGCCACGTTTCAACGCATGATTGACACAGTTCTACGCGGCCTAAAATGGAAAACATGTCTTTGTTATCCAGATGACATCGTCATTTTCTCAACTTCTTTTCGTCAGCACATTGATCGTTTAGACGAAGTTTTGACGTGTATTTCTATTGCTGGACTTCAGCTAAACACAAAGAAATGCCATTTCACCAACGAGAATATCAAGGTGTTGGGCCACCTGGTCAGCAAAGATGGCGTTCGCCCGGATCCTGACAAGCTTGCTTCCATGATACGCTTCCCTCGGCCAGAAAATCAGAAACACCTACGAAGTTTCCTGGGCCTGGCGTCCTACTTCCGCCGCTTCATCAGCAATTTTGCTACCATCGCGTCGCCACTGCATAAGCTGCTGACATCCGGATCAACTTTCGCTTGGAACTACGACTGCGAGCGTGCCTTTCAAGCCCTAAAGCATGCTTTAACATCCGAATCCGACCTTGTTCTGTGCCATTTCGACGAGAACGCACCTACATGTCTCCACACCGATGCGAGCGGCCATGGCATTGGTGCGGTTCTTCTACAGCGGGAGGCCACTTCACGGGAAAGAGTTATTGCGTATGCTAGTCGTGCTCTTACGGCTGCTGAACAGTACTACTCCATAACTGAGCAGGAGTGCCTTGCTGTCGTTTGGGCCGTACAACAATTTCGACCGTATCTTTACGGACGCCACTTCACAGTCATTACAGACCATCACACCTTGTCCTGGCTATTGCCACTGAAAAACTTGTCTGGTCGCCTCGGTCGTTGGGTGCTCCGCCTACAACAGTACGATTTTGACGTCATCTATAAGTCTGGCAAAAAACACCAGGATACAGATGCTCTCTCTCGCTGTCCCCTTCCACTGTCATCATCGAGTACGTCAGGTGATTGCTCGTCTGGTGGGCAAAACTCTGCGTCACCCCTCACATTATCACAACTTGCGGTTATCGACACCCCGGCTTTAAATCACTACACCGAATTCGCCACACGCCAGCGTGATGATCCATATTGCAATAGCATTATTCAACGCCTGAATGGTATATCATCTACTCCTAATGCTAGATTGCGCCGACAACTACAGCAATTTAGGCTCGATAACAATGTGCTCCATCGTTATGTTTACACTACTGATGGACACCGCTGGGTTCCAGTACTTCCGCGTTCTCTACGTCACCAAGTCCTCGAAGCCTTTCACGACGACCCATGTGCAGGCCACTTGGGATTTCACAAAACACAAAGCCGCATCAGGAAACGTTTCTTTTGGCCTGGCATCTCTACCTTTGTGGCCAAATACGTTGCATCTTGCCATCTGTGTTCACGGTGGATGCGGCCAACTTCGTCTGCTGCCGGCCTTCTGTAACCCATCCCGTGTCCCGAGACTCCTTTCGCCATCGTTGGCATAGACCTACTGGGACCTCTCCCCATCATACCAGCAGGTAATCGTTGAATTGTGACTGCTGTCGATCACTTGACACGGTACGCAGAGACTGCTGCACTACGCACAACTTCTGCTTCAGACGTCGCAGACCTCTTTCTCAACGCCATTGTATTGCGCCACGGTGCACCTCGCGTCCTCCTGAGTGATCGCGGCAAAACGTTCCTGTCCACTATAATCGAAACCCTGCTCACAACCTGTGGTACAGTACATAAGACGAGGTCAGACTACCGCCCCCAAACTAATGGGCTGACAGAGAGATTTCATCGGACACTAACAGACATGCTATCGATTTTGCCTTCTGTGACGTTTGCCCATAACACCGCTGTTTAAAGAACTACTGGCTACTCGCCTTTCTACCTCGTGTACGGCCATTCACCGACATTCACCATCGACGTCTCTGTCCTAAATGTTCCAACTGACGCCTCGGCAACCGTATCAGAGCAGTTCATCACAAGGCTCGAGGAATGTCGGAAACGGGCTCGCCTTAATACAGAAGCCGATCAGCAAGATCGCAAGCAGCGCTACGACAGCTCTGATCGCGACGTCTCCTTCAGTCCTGGGGATGAAGTGTTGCTTTAGACGCCCATTCGTACTCCATAATTGTGCAATAAATTTCAGTCACGCTTCATTGGACCCTATACAATCAATGAACAAACGTCACCAGTGAACTACCGTGGCGATCCTAGCGACCTTTCTTCGAATCGTTGCTGTCGTGGTTCGGAGATTGTCAACGTATCGCGTCTGAAGCCATTTGTTCGACGTTCAGTTTCCGTCTAAGACGCGTCCGGGCTGGCCGCTCAAGCGTGGGGGGGGAATAAGTGTGAGCATTTTTTTTTCTTTATTCTTTATTCAATGATTTCCCCGCTTAGCCCAAAGGCGCTGCAGCAGGGGGGTTACAATGTCGAGAAAAACACATCTTCATTATTACAGCACACTTGTTCATTTAATAAGTGATTTCATTCTCTAATGAAACGAACAAAAAACGATTTAGCATACAAATTAGATCTGGTACGGTACTCTAAAATCTTGAAACAATGATCATTTCGCGAAGATATATAATGAAGACTGTGAAAGTACTTTTCTTTTCGAATGCCGGTTTTACCATGAAATATTTAATACAGGAGCTTTAGCCGCAGTTTCTTTCGAAGCGCTGAGAGTAATTCCCACCCTAGTTCAATTTTCATATTTGTGCAACTGTCATTTCTTGAGTACCGGCTTAGGACAAACCTTGCAGCTCTATTTTGTATTTTTTCAAGTTTGTAACCTAAAGTACTTTGCCAGGGGTCCCACACGGCACAGGCGTATTCAAGCATAGGGTGAATGTATGTTGAATACGACGTTGATTTCAAACATGCCGGAACTTGTGTCAGGCTGCGCTGTATAAAATTTAGTGACTTGGCGGCCTTCGCAACAACTGAATCAACGTGTGCATTCCATAAACAGTCGACTGAAAAAGTTACACCTAAATATTTAAAATGCGGTTTTTGTGTTACTATACTATTACAGATTACATACTCTGAAGCTAACTTGGTTTTTTTACGCGTGAAAGTAACATGAATGCATTTATTGCCATTTAATGTCATTTTCCACATTGAACACCATTCTTGGATGCACGATAAGTCGCTTTGGAGCAGGGCGACATCACTCTCATTTCTGATGTTTCTGTACAAGACACAGTCATCTGCAAACAACCGTATATTAGAATCAATTCCTGAGCAAATGTCATTCATATATATATTAAAAATAAAAGTGGCCCTTGGACTGAGCCCTGTGGCACCCCTGAAGTGATGTTTACAAAACTTGATTTTTCGCCATTAAATACTACACACTGTTGGCGGCTCATGCGCGTCATTTTATCATATGTACATACTAATCATCATCAGCCTGACATGTGTTGTGGGGCAGAGGCTTGTCAAGTAAAAGAAGTGTCCTGAAGCCAAAACGTTGCCTTACAATATATATATATATATATATATATATATATATATATATATATATATATATATATATATATATATATATATATATATATATACACTTTAAAGAGTCTGGCTTCGGTTGCCATAGTATTAAGGAAAATTAAGTATACACCTCAAAAACTGTTTATTGGTGACATTTCGATCAGAGACCGATCTTCATCAGACCCTCTGATGAAGATCGGTCTCCAATCGAAACGTCACCAATAAACAGTTTTTTAGAGGTGTATACTTATTTTTCCTATATATATATATATATATATATATATATATATATATATATATATATATATATATATATATGTGTGTGTGTGTGTGTGTCTGTGTGTGTTTTACTGTTAAGCAACCCGAATAATGGCTAGTCCCTCAGGGTGGGTGTGAGCCAAAGATTTAGAGTCTATATTTACTGTCAAAACTGTCACAGTGACTTGTCCAAGTTCGTTTTCTTTTCGAGACCTCAGAAGTTCCTTGGTCGCTTTCAGTCAGTTGCCATGTCGTCTGTGGGCGGCACACAAAAATAGGTCCAACAGACACTTGTCTATTGTCACGGTGCACTATAACGAACGCGAGTGCCTTTGTCTGAACGTCATACACCATACAGTCACACAAAATGTGGTGTAGCGTCTCCTCGCAACGACAAGCATTGCAGAGAGCGTTGTCAGCTATCCCTATGCCAGAGGAGTGAGATTTCGTGAACGACACACCTAGTGTACCCCATAAATTAGCCTGGCATTGCTTGGCGGAGTCCACTTGGCATGTAGAGATTCCTCAAACAGCACAAGCAGTGTTGAGGATTGATTCGTTTGTTCTGACTACATGGTGTGCACAATACAGTAAGCTTGATCTTCTGTGTAAGCCTTATAAAACTGCTGGAAGCGTGAGACCCTGCGGATGGTATGACACTTTGCATACCTTCAAGAGCTGCCTGATTGACCTTAACGGCTTGTTCGTATTGTATGACGCCGCAACGACTTAGAACTCACTGAAACGTGATGGGGTGCCCTGTCTCGTGTGTTTTACTAAGACTTGAAGTTTCAAGTATGAACTGCTCGTATGGCTCACGAAGCAGTGCTGATACACAGATTGTAGGGCTGCCTAGAAGTCGCTGAAAATCAACTATTGTGGAGCTGGTTCCCGAGTGACAAATAAAATGTAGCGCACAGAACAGAGCTGTCAACCTGGTGGGTTGGTCAGTCATAAAGCTGAGGGTAATAGCTTTTGTTAGCCCCAACATGGTGGTCTTGTGGCTAAGGTACTCGGCTGCTGACCCGCAGGTCGCGGGATCAAATTCCGACTGCGGGGGCTGCATTCCCGATGGAGGCGGAAATTTTGTAGTCCCGTGTGCTCAGATTTGGGGACATGTTAAAGAAGCCTAGATGGTCGATATTTCCGGAGACTTCCACTACTGCGTCTCTCATAATCATATGGTGGTTTTCGGACGTTAAACTCTACATATCAATCAATAGCTCTTGTTGGCAAAACGACTGCACCGGACAAACACTGCATGTTTGTTGCACCGTCAGTAGCTACATTTACCCTGTGCACGTACTGGGCATGTAAAAAAAGTGTCGTCTTTCAGCTGGTTTATAGCCACGTGAACATGTACTAACGCAAATAGATCCCAAATTTTCTACCTGAAAAGCCGTGCTGAAATTTTGTGTACGTGCGCAGTACCATGTATTTGCCCTGAGCTCAGCATTGCACTTGAAGGGTTGAAAGCCATGTGCCGAGCATCAGTTTTGTCAAATTTCTAGTATTTCTGAACTGCTAGTGGATTCGCTCGATTATCTTGTACCTGTAACGTGCTCTGTTTATTTTCCCCACTAAAAGGGTCGATATCTTGCCAGCAGTCTTTCTGACATCCAAAAAATATTTATTTGAGAATTTTGTCATTCCTGCACTTCTAATCACTTGATGCCTTCGCCTAGAGTACATAAAGCCTTTTTCATGAGTGTGTCATCCTTGGCTATTTCAGCTGTTGAACGCTGAAAATCATGGCATCCTATGTAGTAGTCTGATGAATATAAAGCCACAACATCATAATATACTGCCAAGAGCAGGTATATTCGTGCACTTCGGGAGATGAATAATCGTGCACGTCGGGGGATGTTTTTCAACGGCGCAACTGGGTGCCCTTCTTATTTGAATGGGTTGCGCCGTAAAGTGACCCCCCTACTCGCACAGCAGTTCTGCTCAAATGTATATCGCCGCACCAGCAGTGGCTTGGTACCACCGCCGAAATGCGGCGGTTTTCTTCAGGTAGTTCCATTATCAAAATGGCCAAGCATCGGTGGGTCGCAAGCCCACCGCTGTGCTACGCGCACTGACGCCAACAAAGACAAGTGACCCTGAATGCAACCTCAGCGTGGCAGTGCCACGCCAGCGAGAACCACTACACGAGAACCATGGGGCGAAGTGAACTGCCCGCTGATGCCTCCCTCTCAGCCGTGTGAGCATCCGACTCCACTCACACGTTGCCAGAGGCGGACCTCTAGGAGGTGGGGAGGGCATGATCCGAGGTCGCGGCTCCAACTAAGCTGGATTACAAGGGCCCGCCATCACCCTTACCATCCAGGCACCTGGGTCATGGAATGGACTGGAAACTTCTCTGCTAGGCATGCAAGGACAGACTCCTTATGAGCGGCATCCACATACGCTGGATTACAGAGGGACGCAAGCACCTCCTGCCAAAGCTGCCAAGCTTTCGCAGGAGTTCTTGTCTTCTTGTCGATAAGAACTTGATATTACTAATCATAATATTCTCAGTAGTCCATACTTCAAATGAAGAATTCAGTGCGTTTCAAGGTTCATGCGCTCGAAAAGACGAATTTAAATCAAACGAATCTGTGTTGAACGAAAGCCGCCTTTACACTTCAAGGGACGTCAGCAGGCAACTATGCGTTGGTTCCCTTCACTTTTATGTGTCGTTTTTCAGAAACAAATAAAGACAGCACCACTAACGCCTTTATACTCGCTGCAACGAAAATTCACGACGGCTTGTGACTCCTGCAGGATCGGGGGTGATCTCTATACTGGTCCCCTCCGCCATTTTTGTTGTCAATCTGAGAAAACAGATACCACAACCACCACCTGTACAATCACCGCAACAATAATTCGCAACTTTTTCTAACTTGTACAGCGCACCACACATATTTTATGCGCAGACACGAGTTGTTTCCTTTTACTGAAGCTTCCAATGGGCAATTCTGCACAACGGCAAACTGGAAGTACGCTATAGCAACACCTGGCTTCATTGTGCTTATGCGTCCAGGGAGCTTTGTGATGTTAGAGCCAAACGCCTAAAACGTTGAACTAAGGGAAGCAGAATGCTGAAAACTCAATACATCTTTTCTTAAAACAATACAGCTGTGGCGAGACTCGGCACAGCGCGCGTTACGTTTCACTGTAAGTTAGACTTTCATCAGAGCACCAAAATACGGCAGGGCAACTGCAAGTATGTATATTTTTTATTAGAGTATAACTTACAAAACAAGGCTCATCTCTCTGTCATATTAAACGGTGTAGCACGAAAGTAGAACGTCTCTTCAGAGATGCGGTTGATTGGTTCTACGGAATTGATGTATCACTGCTTGTACAACGTCTACTGGTGTCTTGCCGACGCAGCATCGTTTCGCGTCCAAGCAACCACAATGATGCCCGGGGGCACATTTTTATCCAAACAGCTGAATTCATGACCATGATTTAACCCTTGTGGTAGTTGAAGCTGTTAACATACACCTGGTCACAGCATATGATAACTTACGAAGGCGGCATCAGCAAACATATGGTGAACACGTCAATTCGATATGTAATCTTTCAAACATCCTTACACCATGGAGTACGCTACCAAGTGATAGAGGAACCTGTGTTCATGCATGTATCACACTGTGCTTCAGGGGCGTGAGACGAAGAAATCTTAAGCTGAATCTACAAACCTCTCTTTTACTATAGCGCGAAAGTTGCCCGTAGACATCATTGCCTGTTTTCGATGCTCGTTACATTAGTTAATTACAAAACTTCCATTGATTTGATGCGGGTTTCGCGCATAAATCATTATTGTAGTTTCTGTTTGTATTCGTCACCACGCAATTTATTTACGTAATGGCCTTCACCAGCTTACGTCAAAGAAGCCTTGACAAATTCGACGTGAAACACTTTCATGTTCAATTATGCTTAATGAGATGGTGCTCATCAAACAGGCGATGCAAGCAGTCATCGCAAACAGTGAGGCTCTGCAAGTCGGCTCCATGTGGACTTACTCTCTTTATGAGATAAACTTTACACTCTCTCTGTTGAAGGGGCTTCTCATGCCTACAAGTTTCCCCATGCTTATTTGGGATGGCTTTAATAGTCTTCAACATGGTAGGGGAACTTCATATCACGTTTTACCGCAATAGAGAGGATGCTGTCAATATCGACTGAAGAGATACAGCACTGCGACTACGGATACGAAGCTTCAGAGGCATTTCGAAGGGCACATGCGCGTGCACTGATTGGCGCAAGGCTTTCATCAAACGTTGTATCGGAATGTGCAGTCATTGTCTACGTGGCACCGATCATGTACCATTGGCTTGTCAGCTTCGCACTGGCGATGGAAGCAGCGGGTGATCTGTCATAACACTGGCCATGACACTGGAACTATGAGGTGCGAATTTCATCTATTACTCTGTCAGAGCCAACACGGGAAAGATCCAGCCCTGACAGCGTTCAGTTTTCGAACTGCTTTTTTTATTATCACGCTGCACCCGCCGCGCGGCCCAAATGCCCTCTTCTTATTCCTTGACGAGCGGCGCATTGAGGCGCTACACGGCTCCCTCCCGTAGAGCGAGAGCCGTAGGAATCACCAGAGGAGTCGCCCAGTGGACATGCTTGGATGTTGGCATCCAGACTTTATATTGAAACCCCGCGGGCGCGAGAGCGGCGATATACGCAGGTTTCAGTCGGTCAGCCACGACGTCTTCACGGCCATTGATGTCCAGCGTGAACGTCTTAGGTGTACGCGGAATGGAGTACGCGGAATGGGCCATCATAGGCTGGTGTTAGTGGTGGCCGTATTTGGTGACGCCGAACCAAGACGTGACTGCAGTCATGCAGATCCCGCTTGACGAAGACAGACTGGGGGTGTCGGTCGGCAGGAATCACTGGAGCAAGGTCCCGAACATGGTGCGCAGCTCTTGAATGTACGTGGAAGCATCTTGAGTGGAAGGGGGCGATGATGGCTCGAAGATTCTCCTGGAAGACGCAGGGAAATGCCATAGACTAGTTTGGCTGATGAGCAGCCGAGATGCACTATCAATGCTGATCGGATGCCCAGAAGTACGAAGGGGAGGTGGTCGAGCCAACGTGTCCTTGGCCGATGAGCAGTGAGGGCAGCTTTCAGTTGTCGATGAAGCCGTTCGACCATGCCATTGGCGGAAGGATGGTAGGCAGTGGTGTGGATATGTCGAATGCGCAGGATATTGGCAAGTGTGTTGAAAAGGGCCGATTGAAACTGATGACCGCGATCAGTGGTGACGACAGAAGGGCATCCAAAGCGCGACACCCAGCCTTTTGTGAAAGCCTTGGCAACTGTTGGTGCTGTAATGTCGAAAATGGGAAACGCTTCCGGCCATCTGGTGAAGCGATCTACACATGTCAGCAGGTAACAGGCTCCTTGCGATGACGGAAGAGGACCGACGATGTCGAGATGGACGTGAGAAAACCTTGCGTCTGGATGCCGAAACGGGGATGTTGCCGTGACAGTGTGACGGTGAACTATAATGCCCTGGCACTCAAGGCAGGTTCGCGCCCAGCGTCGGACATCAGCATTGATGCTTGGCCAAAGGAAACGAGATGTGACTAGCTTCCAGGTCGCACGAATACCAGGATGGCTCATGCTGTGCAATTGATGAAAAATTGCATGACGAAAAGCTGAAGGTACGAAGGTCCGAGGGACACCAGTAGACGTTTCGCACGTTATTATGAGGTAGAAAATGAAAGCGGGCACTACGTGAACGATAGAGACGTGGATGAAGAGCGAAGACGATGCAGCTCAGGATCGTTGCTTTGGGCAGCTGCTAGCTCTTCCTTTTCTAGTGGTAGCTGGGTCGACAAGGCATCAAGGCGGGATAGTGCATCAGCAGCAGCATTTTCCGGCCTATGTACGTGTCTGAGAGCCACGGTGAACTCGGAAATAAAGGATAGTTGACAGATCTCCCGTGCAGTATAATTGCTGTGATTGCGATGGAAGGCAAACGTCAGGGGCTTGTGGTCTGTAACGACGTAAAAGTCCCGGCCCTCCAATAAATGACGAAAATGTTTGATTGCGAAGTATACCGCGAGGAGTTCTTGGGCAAATGTACTGTATTTTGCCTCTGGTGGCTTCAGTTTTTGCGAGAAAAACCCAAGGTGCTGCCAACCGGATACGTGCTGCTCGAGAACGGCGCCAACTGCCACACATAATGCATCGGTGATAAGATCAATTGGGGCATCAGGGACGGGATGTATGAGCATGGTAGCGTCTGCCAGAGCCTTCTTGGCAGTGCCGAAGGCAGATGCAGCGTTCTTGGCCCACTCCAGTGGCGCAGCCGGGTCTTTCTTTTTAGCCAATAAGTCGGTCAAGGGCTTTAGGAGTGTGGCGCACTTTGAAAGAAAGCGGCGATGGAAGTTCAGTAGGCCCAGAAATGCTCGGAGTCTCTTCAGTGAAGTCGAGGGTGGAAAGTCTTGAATAGCCTCCACTTTGCTGGCGAGTGGTTGGATACCCTTTGGAGTGTCAAGGTGTCCTAGGAACTCTATTGTAGCGACGCCGAAGAGGCACTCATTGGGATTAATTACGAGGCCGTAATCATCGAGGCGGTGGAACAGCGTGCGCAGGTGGGCTTCATGCTCAGGGCCGGATGAGCTTGATACAAGGAGGTCATCAAGGTAGGCAAATACGAAATCGAGACCTCGCGTGACCTCGTTGATAGTGCGCTGAAAGTTCTGTGCAGAGTTGCGCAATCCAAAAGGCATCCTCAGATATTCAAACAAACTGAATGGGGTGGTGATGGCCGTCTTCGGAATGTAGGCGGGTTCTACATTCCGAAGAAAGCCTTCACGAAGTCAATCTTAGAGAAGATTGTGCACCCAGCCAAATTTGATGTGAAATCCTGTATTTGAGGAAGTGAATAGCGGTCTGGGAAGGTGTGAGCATTGAGAACGCGGTAATCCCCACATGGTCTCCAGTCGCCAGGATCTTTTTTCGGCACCATGTGGAGTGGCGACGCCCAGTTGCTGGAGGAAGGCCGCACAATGCCCAGTTCAAACATGTGCTCAAACTCACGGCGGGCGATGGCGAGGCGTTCTCCAGATAGTCGACGGGGTCGTGTAAAAACGGGAGGTCCAGTGGTCACAATGTGGTGAGTGATGGAATGCTTCACTGGTGACTCTCTGGTGTGCGGCTTCGTGATGCTGGGAAAGTCGTCGAGTATTTTTGCATACGGCGAAGCAGGTGTGAAAGCTCGCAGTCCCGTTAAGAAGGAAGTACAGAGTACACCAATGGCGGAAAGGCGGGTGTTGAGATCAATGAGGCGATGAGCATGCATCTCCTCAGCAAGGTTGAAAAAACTGAGGAAGTCAGCTCCAAGAACAGCTTGCGAGACGTCAGCGAGGATGAAAATCCAGCCGAACGTACGGCGTAGTCCAAGGTCAAGTGTAAGAGAGCGTTGGCCGTATGTGCGAATGGTGGAATTGTTGACCGCTTGGGGTGGGCAGGTCTGTTCGTTGCGACGGCGATCTGCACACGAGGCCGGAATGACGCTAACCTGGGCTCCTGTGTCGACTAGGAAGCAAGCGCCAGTGATCTTATCAGAAACATAGAAAACGCGGCATGACTTTCGACCAGTACCACTTGCCGCCGTCAGTGGCCTGTCGTCGCATTTCCCGACCAGGAGCACGGGCGAGTGCACTTGCGAGCAGAGGCACCTAATCGGCCGTGGTACCAGCACACGGTTGAGGATGAAACGTCCCGCGGCGTGTCGGGTGGCCGAAGTTCCGGAGAACGTGGGGGCGTCGAGGAGCGACTGTGTATCTGGAACCAGGATGACGGTCGACGATGCGCAGGTACAAAGTCATCGAGGCGCCTGACAAGAGCGTCCAAACGGTTCTCGATGCTCGCGAGCGCCGGGTGTGCAGCGGTGGCCGGTGGCGGTGTGGTAACAGCGTTGAGGCTCTGTGCCCGCGAGTAGTCCGCCACTCGGTCAGCCATTTCAGCGAGTGTGTCTACTGGGACATCTCCTGCAGCTACGAGGACCGGGACCATGCTCTGTGGTAAGCGCTGGAGGAACAACTCACGTAACAGCTTGTCCTCTTGAGGGGCGGAGGGGCCGCCAAGGAGCTGGCGCAAGCGTCGCAGGAGCTGTGATGGGCGACGGTCACCGAGCTCTGTAGCCGTGACGAGCTGTTGGAGTCTGTTGTGTTCGGACTCAGAGTTGCGGCAAATGATAGCTGCCTTCAACGTGTCGTAGGGATGGCTCGGGTGCGGCGACGCTAAAATATCAGCTAAATCGTCGGCTACGTTCAGAGGTAAGCAGGATACCAGATGCCAGTGCCTGGTCTGTTGGCTCGTGTTTTGTCGTAGACGGAAGTGCGTCTCGACTTGCAGAAACCATGTGCTGGGGCTCTTGGGCCAAAGTGGTGGCAGGTTGACATGTTGAATCGCAGCGAATGCAGCACCGCTAGGTCTGGCGTCTTCTTGGGCGTCAGGACGGGTAGGATTGGTGGCAAAGCCGGCGGGATCCATGTGGGATTATTGGGGCTGTGTGTTCTTTATCGGGTCACCATTAACTGTCGGAGCTAACACCGGAAAGATCCAGCCCTGACAGCGTTCAGTTTTTGAACTGCTTTTTTTATTATTGCGCTGCTCCCGCCACGTGGCCCAAATGCCCTCTTCTTCTTCTTTGACGAGCGGCGCATTGAGGCGCTACAACTCTGATGACGATACGCTGAAGATTAAACAGAACATACATAATATTATGAGTATTGGTGTTAAACTTAGTTAAATAAATACACTTTATTTAAGCCCCAAATCTCTATGATGCCCAATAAGTCCTCTGACTAGTTCTCCGAACCTCGGTTCAGCGGCGCTCACCTCGCAGTCGTGACTTCTTGAGCTACTTCGCACGCTCATCGGCTCAGTTTGCCCCAGTCAGGTGCTCGACTGCCTTGTGTCCAGGACTGCTAGACCATGAAATAATCGTCATACTTGTTGCCCTTTGTGTAGCTCCCTTTTTTCATTGCGTCACATCCTAATCTTTGTTACTCGCGAGGCAAATGATCTGTATGAAAAGGCTAAGTGGTGGCGGATGCTGTGTATGAACTGCCGACAAGGCACAACAGGCACCGCCTTGAGTTAGGCTATTGGTGGGCCTCCGATGGAAGACTGGTGCTTACATGCTCGGAACAACCGTAGGGTGCTGAATCCCCTCTGAGGAGCCTCACGCAAACGTTGTTGAGATGAAAGTCCACTCCTAAGTATTGCTGCATCGCGACCTCCGGCACAGAGCAATATCTCCTGTTGTTAGCGCAGACCTGATGAGTCAACTTTGCTTGACAAGAGGCACACAGACAATGGCCGCTCATTCTTGTATTCCACGTTCGATGATAGCCTTGTGCTTCTGAAGGCACCCGTTTGCAAGCTGTTTGTGGTGCTGCGATCTTTAGCGCACATTGCATTCACACTTGAGAAGTTAAGCGAAACCGAAAACGTCAGAGCGGATGGAAAAGCATGACCACGCGTGTCGAAAATGTTCAGATTCGTTCTGGGTCTGACGCCGCCGCTGCCATCGCTACCTTGAGAACTGATTAGATTTTGCCTGCTTTCTGTGCATTGTTTTTGTACCGAATTCTGGTAATTCACGTGAAACACTAAAAAAAAGCAGCTCACACGTTTTCAAACGTTGTTTTGGGAGATAAGCCAGCAGAAACGACACGAGCAAGCGCACCAGTGGCAGCGGCGGCGGTGAATTCAGCTGCCTGTACACAAACGCGAGACACGTTGGGGCATGCGGACTCCCTGCTGACGCATTGCCTAATTTCAGAGTTCTCAAAAATCGTAATTCAAAGCAGGCTCATGATGAACACGTCCTTGTTAAGGACGTCAAGCTTCATCATGCTGCACGGGTAGTACGTAATTTGAGCCGATGCGAGCCACTGCCGACGCCTTTGCTGCTATGTTAAATGTGCTGCCGGCAGGTCGTATGACGTGGTTTGGTCTAGCCGTGAAGTGGGATTCAGACCCGCTTTCGTGAGGCAAAAAACTTCGCCTCAGACCAGTTTTGGCGCGCCAGCCGCGTGACGTAGTTTTCCCGCGACTTGGGCAGCGAAAAGAGAAAGTTCCCTGATACTTTTGCCAGATTGGCTCTTTTAGCGTGCTCTTAGCTTCATTACGCGCCCTTAGCGTGTGTTGTGGCTATTTTGAATATTCCTTCAGTTCTAGTGGCTCCAAACGGCTAACGGTGCACGGTTCACCGCAAACAGGTGGGCTACAGCTGCCCACCGGCTCATTATGGCGTAGCCAGGAGATAGCCGTGCAGTCGAACTGCATTCGCCACAGACAAAATTGATTTACAATACTTTTTAACAAGCAATAATCTATTCACGTACTTCATCAAATGAAAACTGAAGACTAAGAAAAAAATCACCGTCACCATCATTGCTTAGCGACTTTTAGCTAAAACTGGCAACATTTTGGAAGCGCTCTGGCACGATTGGTTGAGTTCCAGCAACATTGGCTGATGTGGTGAGTTTGAGCGTGCTACGTGCGTACATTCTATAGAGACAACGTAACTCTCTAGCTTTAACTAGCATTAACGGTAGAATTGTTGGGTATTGCCATGAAAACATCGGCCTTGCAAACAAAACGTTTGTTCAGGCGTCCAAGCAACTACAACTAATAGGACTGCGGCATTTCGTAAATCTAATGATGTGTACACTATTCATTTTGATATTGCAAGCAATGCTTATATATTCTCTCTTTCGTATTCTGCAGGGGTTGTATTCTATGACATCATTTGTTATGGTGCAACATTTAACACACAGTGATCATGAAACACCAGTGCGAAAACCGAGAGAGAAAAAATCAGGGACTTACAGAGAGCTGTTTGCACGGTTAAGTATAATCTGAATCTACTGATTACGCAGTTGCATTACCCTCAACATGGACATCTTTTTCGCTGCGACAGAATCATTTGACACCGAGAGCGCATTGGAAACACTCGTTGCTGTGTTCACCGTTGTTGCAGCGCGGATGTGCAGAGTGCACATCCGCGAAAAGAAATACTTTTATTGTTTAAATGATACTCTGGCTCTTGTAACTATCAGGACAACTTGAAAGCTGGAATGAAAATCCTTAATCTAAGCCAGTGAGCGAAATAGCGTTGACTCACACCGATAGATTTCTTCCAAAAAGCGATGAACATATGTCACTTTACAACAAACGTGTCATTTTAGGCGTTCGCTAGAATAACTTTTTAGGGGCCATTTGGCACTGGCGCGCTTTTTACAGGTTACTGTTCACTATAAGGAAGGAAATGAGCCTGCGAGATGCAAACAGGATTTGACCGTCCCAGTCAGCTCTAACTAAACGTATTCCAAGAATACTTCTTTGTCCTAGTCTGCTACATCAACTGCGCAGACTCGCTGACTGTTTTTCTTTCCCACTTTGTTTATTGGGATGGCAGCCTACTTTTTATATCTTGGTGTTCGGATGGCTTTATTATTGCTCTCTTGTAATTGCATTTATCCATATAGGTAGTCCTCTCATCACGAACGTTGCGCACAGACTCCCATAAAAAAAGACTTGCGCACGACATTAGTTGAGACCCTTGCCACTGCTAATGAACATTACATAATTAATTACATGTCCATGCTTCTGGGCTCAGCTAGATTGGAGAAATTAAGTATGTCGGTGAAATATCGTGACGCTAACATGACTTTATCAAAGTAAAGTTCATGAGAATTGTCACTCCTATAGCATCGCTTCTGCTTGCTAGTTGCTCTCTCGAAATAACCGGAAGAGGTATCTTATTGGGCTCGAGGCCTGATCCTGAAAAATTGGCACCACTTTTGGCATGACATAATTGACAGTATCAGTCGTATCAGTGGGAGCATCGTCAGCTTCGGAAGCGCCAACTTGCGCCTAATATGGATTGTTAGAATGACATATTCACTGCAATTCTGAATTGCCTTCCACTGCGTGTTGAACGCTTGAACAATACAATATGCAGTCGCCACTGTGAAAGTGCCTCACACATTAGGCCTGTGCTTTGAGCTGCAATAAATAACGAGTGCAATAGAGCCTGCTGTCCACCGTCACACGCGCCCGCAGTCCAAGAAGCTGCATGAGGCTTGGATTGTGCCGTTTAGAACTGGTAAACGGCCATCAGCTAATAAACGCGCGCGCGTTCAGCCCTTCTGCTAGCAGGATCTATAAACGGGGCTCCCATGTTCGGTGAATAAGAGAAAGCACTCGCTGACGCCCGGTCATGCTGGCCTGCTGTGGACACCTTTCTCCTTACGATTTTGCATGTATGGTACTTACGTTGATGTAGAGCAAAAACGAGTTGCCCTGTAACAACCTCACTTGTTTCTTACGAAGCAGCGCTTATTGATTTCAGGAAAGTGGCCCATTTTTTGTTTAGATACATCAATTTGTCACCAAGATTGCTCGAGAACTCACAAAACAATGTTGCTGATTGACAATTTCTCATTGTGGTCTATTGAAAGTTTTAAAACAAGTGTTTTATGGCGGCACCCATGAAGACATCAGTGACGTATATCTGTCATGAATATGACGTTCTTAAAAGGTACACGAGAACAAGACAATGAAGAACACGAATACCTACGAATTGAACCCAAGGCTTTTGAAAGAGGGCGACAAAGTGACTCAGGCATCAATGCAATAACAGAGGGTTTTTTTAGGCGCACCGTATAACTCACTCTTCTTCGCTGTGAGCCTGTCTTCGCTTGTGGGTGGTTACGCTGCTTGAGAGTGGAGAGGAGAAGTACTGCCCTATGACTCTAACAACACCTTAAGAAAACCTTGCGGGAGTATCAGCATTATGGCGCTTCGATGCAAGCAATTGAATGAATGCTGGCATCAGAGCGGCTTACAAATACTTCCGACAAGTTCGACAACTTGCCGTCAAGTGGACCTTACCTGCTACGCCGCCTATATTCCATTTCACAAACTTCTGGCAGTGGTGCCTGAGGTAGATCTCTCTTTTCCAGTTAGGGGTGAACACAGCTAATGTCCCTTATCTATTTTATCAATACACAGGAAAGGTGTTCTGGCTAAAATTGATTTGAAAGACCAGTTGATCGCGCTTGCGATCTCGCATGCACGTGCGTTATTTTTCTATTTTATCTCTCTCTACACCCACGTTCTTTCCTCTATTTTCCCACCTGCCTAGTGAACCGGATAGTGCAAATTCGTTAAGCTTCCAGCCTTCCTCGTCTCTCTGTCATGAATTCAGAACTATTTTGTCCACTGCAAACACATAAAGTCACCTTCTAATTAGGGTTCATATTTTAAAGCACCATAAGTGTATTAATCTCTCATGAAATAAATTAAAAAATTATGGTTGATTCCTCCGTCACACCAATCAGTGTAACACGAAAATGAAATATCTCCTAACATTAGTAGTAGTTCAATTTGAGCCTATACATTGTATGTTGTAGTTTCACAGCAAAATCACTGTTCAACGTAAATACATTTGTGATACATCTTAATCCTCATCACTGGCGTTCATTATATTTGATCAATTATTGACCAGACCTGTCCTAATGGTCCTGCATATTTGTGGTGACCGTATTAAACGAGATAGCGGAACGAGAGAAAGTGGTGTAACAGCCACAATAGCGTCACTGTAGTCTGCAAACGTAGGAATAATTATAGGCTCCACTCAAGAGGCCTGTTGGACGCCAAGTTAAGGGGGGGACCGCCAGAGCACCCAAACGTAAGTCGCTAGATAGATTGATAGACAGATAGATGCGCTCTAAGTCGTCTTAGTTAGCTAAGAAATGCTTCGCACTTTGAACAGCCCGGAATGGCGCCTTTGCAATATTGTCACGTTTACACGACATACTTGATATAATGGACCTGTTGAGTCGACTAGCCAAGCAGAAGCTTAGATAGATCGTCTTCGTCCTTTTCACTCATGAATTTCACCCAAGCAGATCATGTGGCACCAGTCCTCCCCGTTGAAAGCATCGACTCCATTCTCGTAAAGAAAGAAAAAAAGTGAAGCCATACACACGCAGATCTAGAGAACCAAAAGAAGCAGAGTGCCAGTACTCGCAGCGCAAGTAAAGAAGTTTCGCCAACACGTACGCCAAGCGCAAAAAGAAACAGCATAAAAAACTTCGCAAATCCCAAGTACAATGGGAATCGATGCATTGCGAAGCATGAAAGAGAAATGTTGATATATGTCTCTTTAAATCAGCACAACGTTACGAGGTGGAGGTAAATATCATGTTCGAATTTGTTGTTTATCTTCGTATTCTATTCACGTCACGTGATACCAAATTTAGAATATGTGGAGCTACCGAAACGGCTGTGAGCGCGCCATGATTGTGGTATGTTGTCATGTTCTTGCATAACACGCGTGTCAGGATTATCATGTTTGCAACAGTCATACATTTTGTCATCAACTGACGTCACGTAACACCGAATTATGTATATGTAGAGCTAGCAAAACGGCCGCGAGCGCATCATGAAGCGTCCAATATACTCCAATGTAGCGTTGACGCACGAGCACGCTGGGCACAGCGACGCTACGTTAGCAAAACGCGAGCACTCCATAGTCTGACACCAGGCGCGACCAGCGTCGGTCAGCGCCGCCCGACGGCAACCGGTGCGAAGTGCGACATGCTGCCTTTTGCACTGATGCATTACCCAAACAACAATACGTGTCCCTTTTTTAAGTGTGAATACACTTTATAAGCGACCCCAAACCATCCACCGCCGTCGGCGGCGTCCGCAGTCTTCTCTCTATCTTTAAAAGAAAGAGGACTTGGCGGGCCGCAGCGCGACGCTCTACCGTATAAGCCACGGACGCGACGCTGATATCGGTGTCAGTAACGCGCCTTATACCCCCTCCCCCTTCGCTCGCTCCTCCGCCCTCCTCGCACGCTGCAGCTGCGCGCGCACCCCCCTCTCTCGCGCGCCCGCCTTCTCTTTCAGTCTCCCGTCAAGAGCGGGTTGTGAGGGGGAGTAAAGATAAATCCGTTGGCATTCGCCAGTGAGTTAACGTAAACTCCCCCGTGTGATCAAATTGCGATTCCCCGGAACCATTACACCATAAAGGCACCATAGTGTGAATAATAAATAGAATAGTGCGAATTAATAAATACCCCTCTTAGCATCACCCCGTGTATTCGCACTTAACCATGTTCACCCTCGGGGAAATGCTTGGGAGTTTTTTTGTAACGGAGGGACTCTGGACGCGCTGACGCGCGCATGCGTCAAAGCAACGCAGCGCGGCACGCGCCTTCGAGTAAATGCGGCGTTGCAACGCCGGCATGACGCGATGAAATGAACGCCGGCAAGCACGCACACTGCGTCACGTCAAAATGTATTGGTGCCATGACTGTGCTTTATAGTCATGTTCTCACATGACACGCATCTCATGATTATGATGTTTGCACCAGTCGCACACCTTCGTCATCCATTGGCGACACATATTACAAAGCTTGGCATAAGTGACGGTAGCGAAATGTCCGCGAGAGCATCATGAGTGTGGCATGCAGTCATGTTGTTACATGACACGCATGTCATGATTATCCTGTTTGGATGTGTCATTTACCTATGTCGTCCGTTAGCGTCGCGTATTACCGAGTTTGGTACATGTGAAGCTAGCGAAACGGTTGCGAGCGCATCATGAGCGTATCATGTCATGTCGTTTCATGTAGTCATATCATGTCATGTTGTTACATGACATGCCTCTCAAGTTTATCATGTTCGCACATGTATTATACCTTCATTATCTATTTATGTCCCGTAATACCAAATTTGGTATAAGGGAAGTTAATGAGACGGCCGCCAGCACATCATGAGCGTGGCATGTAGTCATGTTGTTACATCACACGCATCCCATGATTCTCATGTTGGCACCAGTCACATACATTCGACATCCATTCGCGTACCGTAATACCAAATTTGGTATGTGACGCTAGCGGAAAGGCCGCGAACGCATGAGCGTGGCATGTAGTCATGTTGTTACATGAGACGTATGTCAAAGTCTCATGTTACGGTCGGTCGCTTGTGTTTGGCATGCTATCATGTGATACCATACCAGTTTGCCAACATTCCATGTCAACGAAACCACCACAAGACCATCAGGACGCTGAAATATAAATCATGGCATTCATGACATACATATCACTATTTTCATGTTATGACTAGTCATATATGTTCTTCATACAGTCATGTTATGCCATACCAAGTTTGGTATGGATACCATTATCGAAACGGCCATGAGAGCTAGAAGCCGTAGGCGGCTAGATAGATAGATAGATAGATAGATAGATAGATAGATAGATAGATAGATAGATAGATAGATAGATAGATAGATGGATAGATAGATAGATAGATAGATAGATAGATAGATAGATAGATAGATAGATAGATAGATAGATAGATAGATAGATAGATAGATAGATAGATAGATAGATAGATAGATAGATACGCTCAAAGTCGCCGAAGTTCACTAAGGAATGCTTTGCATTTAAAACGCAGACGCAACGCAAAGTCAAGGCGTGTCGTAACACGTGAAACCACAAGGGCTACCATGTGAAGTAGGACTTTGGCCGAAGGACTTGCACGGTTTCCGGCCGAAGCTGTTGACGAGAAGACGCTGTGGCATCCGGAAATACCTCGTATATAAGATCTGTGACACGTCTAAGAACCTAGTACGGTCCAAAGTAACGGCTTAGGATTTTTTTGGATAAGCCTGGTCACCAGACAGGGATGCACACCCACACTCGGTACCCAGGGTGGTAGGTGACGTTTCGATGGCAGAGGTTGTAACGCCGTGCGTCGGCATCTTGTTGGTGACTGGTGTTTATGCGAGCTAGCTGACGAGCTCCTTCGGCGTATTGAGTGGATTGCTCAGCATCTGGAGCAAGTTCATTGCTTTGGTCGCACGGAAGCATAGCATTGAGCATGGTCTACACGTTGCGTTCATAAACAAGTCGGAAAGGCGGAAATTACGTTGTTTATTGCGTTGCCGTATTGCATGCAAACGTGATGCATGAAAGAATCTCGCCCAGGTTTTGTGTGGTACGTCCACGTACGTTGACAGCATATCTGCTATAGTCTTGTTAAGGCTCTCTGTCAGTTCATTGGATTGCGGGTGATAAGCCATCATTTTTTTATGACTTGTGCAGCTCAATTTAAAAATGTCTTCCATCATTCGTGCTGTAAGCGACGTCCCTCTGTCCGTAATCGGCATAGTGGGGCACCTTTCCGTAGGACGATTTCGTACACGAAGAACAGCGCGACTTCAGAGGCCGTGCCACGGGATAACACTTTTGTTTCAGAAAAACGAGTAAAGTAATCTGTCACAACTATAATTTATTTGTTCCCAGCGGACTACGAATAGAAGGTTCCGAGAAAGTTCATTTCTACGAAGTTAAACGATGTCCGTGGTGGTGCGATCGGCTGGAGCAGGCCCGCTGGTCTCACAGGTGGAGTCTTGTGGCGCTGGCTCTCGCGGCAGCCTTTTGTATAGCGATGTACACTACCTGATAGTCACGGCCAGTAATACTGTTGGCGTACTCTGGCGAGAGTTCACGAATAGCCCAAATGTCCCGACGGGGGCTCGTCGTGGCACGCAAGGAGGATCTCATCACGCTTGTTGGTAGGAACAACGAGTAGGAAGGCTTTGTCGCTACCACGGGTTTTTTCTTGTAAAGAATGCCTCTTGATAGACAGAAAGAGGACAGCTCGCGAGCAATGTGTTGAGGGACCTGAGAGTTCTGGCCTTCTAGAGAATCAATAGGTGAGCGTATTTCTTCATCTTCCCGCTGTTTTAACATGAATTCCGAATCGCTAACTGCTCCAAGAAAGCCGTCTTTATCCTCGCAGCCCCTGACAGCGTGTCCCACAGCCGCTCGAGAAAGCGCGTCGGCATCTCCGTGTTTGCGCCCTGACCTGTACACAATCGTAATGTCGAACTCCTGCAAACGCAAACTCCACCGAGCGAGACGGCCGAATGGATTTCAGAGATTGGCCAGTCAGCAGAGCGAGTGGTGGTCAGTCACCACTTTGAATAGACAGCCGTAGAGGTAAGGCCGAAATTTGGTCGTCGCTTCCACAACTGCGAGGCATTCTTTTTCTGATGTCGAATAGTTGGTCTCGACTCGAGAAAGAGTACGACTGGCGTAAGCTATTACATGCTCAACGCTGCCGTGTCGTTGTGCAAGAACAGCGCCACGTCTGACGATGCTGGCATCTGTATAAATTTCTGTAGCAGCGTCCTCGTTGAAATGGACAAGAACAGGGGCTGTTTGCATCATCTATTGTAACACTGTGAACGCTGTATCTTTTTCTGTGCTCCAAGTAAAGGGCACGTCATCTCGGGTGAGTCTCGTAAGAAGTTCAGCTATCTTCGAGAAGTTGGCGATAAATCGGCGATAATACGCGCACAAGCCGAGGAAATGGGGTACTGCTCTTAAGTCTGATGGAACAGGGAATGCTGCGACGGCAGCAGTTTTGTCTGGATCAGGTCGCACTCCATCCGCACTAATGACTTCGCCTAGAAATTTCAGCTCTTCATAGCTGAAATGGCATTTTGTGGCTTCAGCGTGAGTTCAGCTGTGCGAATGGCTTCCAGAACTTTTCATTTCATTTTCATTTCATTTTATTATACCCCTCAGGGCCAGAGGCATTACAGAGGGGGAGTGGTAAAAGCACAAAAAGGTAACAAAATAAAAGGAACAAAATATGCAAGTACAATAGAGACGCACTATAAGTTAGAAAGAGCCTGAGTATACAATATTAGCTACAGAATTGCGAAAATGTTTACAGTTATTAATGTTTACAATGTCAGCGGGAAGGCCATTCCAATCGCGAGAGGTTCGTGGTAGAAATGATTGATAAAAGTACTCAGTATTACATGAAGCGAATCCAACTTTGTGACGATGATCAGTGCGATGGGATACATAAGATGGTTGAGGGATGAGTCGATCGCGCAGATCAGGATGATGATACATTTTATGAAACAAGGCAATGCGTGACACTTTTCTGCGCAGTGATAATGATGGGAGGGAAAGGTCTGATTTCATAGAAGTTATGCTGGCGGTGCGACTGTAATTAGCGCGAATGAAACGTACAGAGTTGTTCTGAACCACCTCTAGAGCAGTAATTAAGTTGATATGGGTGGGATCCCACACCGATGTGGCATACTCTAATTTCGATCGGATTAGTGTTTTATAGAGCAGGAGTTTCAAGGAGGAAGGAACGTGATAAAAATTTCGACGAAGATAGCCTAACATGCGGTTAGCTTTGTTAATTAAGTGCTCGATATGAGCAGACCAGTTTAGGTTTGCAGTAATGTAAACACCGAGGTATTTATATGAAGTTACTGATTCTAAATGAATGTTATCAATGTGGTATGGTGGTGGACGGGAAGTTTTTCTGGAAACACGCATGACTTTACATTTATTAATATTTAGTTGCATTAGCCATTCACTGCACCAGTCTGCGATTGCGCCAAGATCAGACTGAAGTGAGGCAACATCATTAGAGTTCGTTATCTCTCTAAAAACAACACAGTCATCCGCGAATAGGAGAATATTAGAGTTAACAACGGAAGGAAGATCATTAATATAAATTAGGAATAATAAAGTCCCAAGGACTGAACCTTGAGGAACTCCCGAATAGACATCTGTAAACTCTGAGTTAAAGCCATTAAAAGAAACAAATTGTGAGCGGTTTAAAAGGAAGCACTCAATCCATTTCAGTAAATTAATACCAATATTAAGCGTGTTTAGTTTAAGCAGTAGCAATTTATGACAAACCTTGTCGAATGCCTTAGAAAAATCTAAAAATATGCAGTCAATGATCGATGATCGATCTAGTACTTGATGTAGCGCATGAGTAAAGGTTATTAGCTGAGTTTCACATGAGTATTGTTTTCTAAAACCGTGTTGTGCTGAACAGAAAAAAGAGTTGGATTCTAGAAAACCGACAAGGTTAGTGAAAATAATATGCTCAAACATTTTACAACATGTGCTGGTTAAGGAAATGGGGCGATAGTTAAGTGGAGATGACTTGCTTCCAGACTTGTGAATTGGAATGACCTTCCCAATTTTCCACTCATTTGGAAGAATGGACTGATCAAGAGACTGTTGAAAAAGTTTAGTTAAGATTAACGCAGCGTAGGCCGAAGTGTTTTTCAAGAACTTGTTACTAATATTATCACAGCCGGGAGCTGAATGAAGGCTAAGTCCACCAATGAGCTCAAGAACACCAAGTGTACTGATTAGTATAGGTGGCATACTTTCAAAGGTATGGCTGTTTGTTGTGGGGTTATTAACAGCAGAATGGGCAGAAAAGTTCTCAGCAAATGTACGGTTAAAAACTGAGGCACAAATATCAGATGAAATGGGGTCGCCAGAGGAATCGGTCAGTGTGATAGCGTCATCGGTTGAGGGATTAAAAGTTCGCCAGAATTTTCTCAGACGCTTCAGATGTTCTTCGAGTTCTCGAAAAAGATGATCACATCATTGAGGTGAACAAGCCAGCTTTGCCACTTCAAGCCAGCGAGAACAGTGTCCATCATCTTCTAAAAAGTGGCTGGAGCAGAACAGAGGCCGAAGGGAAGATCTCAGAATCCGTAAAGTTTGTCTGGAGTCACAAACGCGTTTTTTTCTATGTCTCGTTCATCCACTTCAATTTGCCAATAGCCACTCTTTCAATCGATGGACGAAAAATACTTCGCGCGTCGTAAGCTGTCAAGAGAGTCATCCACCTGCGGAAGCGGGTAGACGTCTTTTTTCGTGAGGCTATTAAGATTCCTATAGTCGATACAGAATCGCAGCGTTCCGTCTTTTTTCTTCACTAGAATGACTGGCGAGAACCAAGGGCTGCTGGATGGTTGAATAATCCCGTCATCGAGCATCTCTTTTACTTGTGTCTGAATAGCATCGCGTTCTTTCACAGAAACGCGATAAGGCTGCTGCTGGATGGGGTGGACGTCATCGTGGGTAATAATTCTATGCTTCGTGAGGTGTGTTTGACGGACTTTGGGAGAAGAGGCGAAGCAGGATTGAAACTCCCTGAAGTGAAGCCTTTCTCTCGTCTGACAGCGTCGAATTAACGTCGATGTGGTCTAGAAATTCCTCATCCTCGTGCGTTTCCTCCGACGCGAAGCGCTCCGTGACGTCGGCAACAGGGTCCCCATAGGCTATGGTAGTTCCGCAGAAAAGTTGCCGGTGCTCGTAATTTAAGTTCGTACCTAGTGTCTGTGACTGTTCATCACGGACACACACAACACTTCGGGCAGCGCATACACCTTGGAGCAGCAGAAGTGATAGGTTGCTTTCAGCCACCACGTCACCGTCTCGGAGGTCTTCACAAGTGACTTCAATGGAAACAGTCGCTCGAGGCAGCAGCGTCACACTGTCGTCTGAAACATGCAGTGCCGGTCTATGGCAGTTATCGGCGTCTCAATCTGTTGCTCCTTGAGTCGAAAAGGTCACGATGCGTTCACGGAGATTTGTGCTGGTACCGTATTCAAGAAGGAAATCCATGCCAATAATCAGCTGACGTGAACAGTCGCGAAGAACGAGGGAGCTAAGTACAAACGTTGACGCACGAATTTTCACTTTTGCCGTACAGCGACCCAGTGGTGTTACAACGTGTCCTCCAGCTGTTCGAATTCGCGTTCCATTTCATGGCATAATCACTTTCCTGAGATCTTTTGCTGGCTTCCCTCTGATAATCGAATAGTCTGCACCAGTGCCAACCCACGCATTGACCTGAAAACTGTATATCAGCACAGGTGTGTCAAGTAACACGCGGTCACTGTGTTCATATGTAGATGTCGGCGCTCGTTCGGTACTGCGACCAATCTCTGACGAAATTCCTTCGGCATTGCGTGCAAGCGTCGATGGTAGGTCTTCCGCACTTTGAGTCCCAGCGGCCTTGCTCCCGAAAGCCGCTGCTTTCAGTTTTCCCGATGAGGGCTCAGGGAGCGTTGCCGTGCCGTCACCTCGAAACGTGGCCCAGTGGCTCCGGGTCTCCTCGGAGATGGTGACCGCGATTGCCGTCGTGTAAAGGGTGCACGCTGTTCCGCGAGATATTCTTCAATATCCCTTAACCTTTGACCAATTTGGGGACGAGGGGAATGGACGGAAAATCTGCGCAGTTTAAGTTGCCGGTGTGGGCATTCGCGGTAAATGTGACCAGCCTTACGACAATGACAGCAGAAGGGTCGTCTGTCCGGCATACGCCAGAGATCAGACTTGCGCGTCCGTGCCCGGTGACCATCGGTGTCCAAAACAGCATGAACTGACTGAATCGCGACTGGAGGCATGATTGTCTGGATCGGGACGTATGGCATTGTCTAAATCGGGACGCGTAGCACTGTCTATGTCGGGACTCTTTGACCAGAAAGAGGCTTGGCAGATCGCAAGGCTTCCGCGCACGTACGACGGCGACTGTCAATAGACACAGGAGCTGTTTTTGGATCAACCGATATTGGCGGAAAACATTGGGCGTGCAGCACCTGCTGGACCTCGTCAAGGATAACACTGATGATAGAACCGACACAAATTTACCTTGTCCCGTTGATCTTTTCCATATTTTCGCATATAACAGAGCGGATGACCTCGCGAATCTATTCTTGGCTCTTGCTTTCAGGGGTGTGAAAATTTCGGGAGTTGAAGCAGCATTCACTTGACGGTCAAATATGGCAGACCATTGGTGCAGTACTTGCTTCATTGTTGCCGTTTTAGTAAGAAACTAAGCAACACTCGTTCGTCCGTGCGTCAATTCATCCGTACGTGCGCCCGTTCGTGCGTCCGTCTGTTCGTGCGTCCATTCGTCCGTTTGTTCGTCAGTGTGTCTGTCCGTCTGCTTGCCTGTCTGTCTGTCCGTGCGGTCGTCCTTTCATCCAGCGAACACTTCAGGTACCGCCATCTTGTTCATTTTTATCACATATTCTTCATATACAAGTCCCTCCATTTAGCAGACAATTCAAGGAATAAACGAGAGTAGGTACCACAATTATGAAGTCAGCGCTTTGTTAAAACCGTGAGTGGGATAATGACGCCGTGCAATGTTTTTCGTATCTTGTGGACATGTGGAGATGTGCCCGAGGGCGGGTTTATGCCGCCGGTATGTGGTTATGTGCCACAGGTTACGCACAACGACCACGGGGGACGCACAAGCCGCCCCATAAGTCACTTATCCACTAAACTACACTTTTCTGCATTCAAGGACCCTCAGCCTGTGCCCTCGCAAGCGCTGTGTGCAGTCGTTCATCATTTTCGTTTTTGCTATGGCACATAATACCACATAATTTGGCACATATTAGCACAAACCCGAACTTGCAGTCACTAACCTGTTCATGACGTTGGCCTGGTACGCGACAATGCTGTCAAAAGATATATATATATATATATATATATATATATATATATATATATATATATATATATATATATATATATATATATTGAATAAGGGTTTATTGGCGACTGTTACGACGGTGGTCCTACGATGAAACACGATCGGACAAGAGCAACGGTCAAGCAGATGCCGGCGATGATCAGCACGAGCCGAGCGAGAGAAGCCCAGCACCGAGTGCCCAAGCGGTGGCGATGTTGCTTGCCAACGATGCGTTTTCTTTTTCACCATTTGCCCCCGCCAAAAAAGAGCCATCCTGGCGACCTAAGGGTCCGGAGGCAGAGGGCTATGATATGGCTTAAGGCGGGCGACGTGGACGATGTCACGTCCACGCCGGCGCATGTCGCCAGATGGGGAAAGTGGCTCGATGAGAAAATTTACCGGCGAGGTTTGCTTCAAAACGCGGTATGGGCCCTCGTACTTTGGAACGAGTTTTGAGGAAATGCCGGGGGTTTTGTATTGAACAGCCAGCCATACAAGTGATCCCGGGGAAAAGCGGGGGCTTTGTGAAGAGCCGGTGTTGCTTTCTTTCTGGCGCTGTTGTTCTTGTGACGTAAAGGTGCGTGCGAGTTCACGGCACTCTTCTGCATTTCGGGCAGCTTCGGACACAGATGGCCATTCGGATGCGTCACGGCGGTATGGAAGGAGAGTGTCGATGGTGTGGGATGGTTCGCGTCCATAAGGAAGAAAGAAAGGTGAAAATCTAGTGGTAGACTGTGCCGTGGTGTTATATGCGAACGTGATAAATGGAAGAATGCGATCCCAGTTATTATGATCGGATGTCACATACATAGCGAGCATATCGCCAAGGTTGCGGTTAAATCTTTCCGTGAGCCCGTTAGTCTGCGGGTGGTATGCCGTGGTCTTGCGATGAACAACATGGCATTCAGAAAGCAGAGACGTGACGACTTCTGATAGGAAGGCTCGACCTCGGTTGCTTAGTAGTTCTCGAGGTGCACCATGTCGTAGTATGAAGCGATGAAGGATGAAGGATGCTACGTCCCGCGCAGTGGCACTTGGAAGGGCGGCGGTCTCAGCGTAGCGTGTTAAATGGTCCACAGCGACTATAATCCACCGATTTTCATCTGATGTTGTCGGTAGAGGGCCACAAAGATCAATTATGATCCGATCGAAAGGTTTGGCAGGGCACGGAAGCGGTTTAAGCGCACCGGACGAGTGGAAACGCGGTGATTTGTGGCATTGACAGTCAAGGCAGCCCATAACGAATTTTCGAACGAAATTATACATTCCGTGCCAGTAGAAGCGATGGCGAATGCGTTCGTAAGCTTTGAAAACTCCGCCATGACCACATTCAGGATCGTCGTAAAAGGAGGCGCAGATTTGTGATCGCAAGCTGCGCGGGACAACCAAGAGCCACTTACGACCTTCGGGGGCGTAGTTGCGTCGGTGTAGCAGCCGATCGCGAATGTCCAAGTGAGCAGCTTGACGTCGGAGAGATCGTGGTACCGCAATGGTTGACGATCCAGAGAGACAGTTAAAAAGGAAGCGATCCACGGGTCCTTGTGTTGTTCACTGGTAAAGGAGTCGAGGTCGAGAGATGCGACGGAGTTGGTACCAGTGGTTCCGCAGGCCGAGTCGGGAGGTAAAGGCGAACGCGACAGGGCGTTGGCGTCAGAATGCTTGCGTCCGCTGCGATAGATGACACGAATGTCGTACTCCTGGATTTGCAGTGCCCACCGAGCTAGGCGGCCAGAAGGATCTTTCAATGTGGCGAGCCAACAAAGTGCATGGTGGTCCGTTAACAGGTCGAATGGGCGACCGTACAAATAAGAGCGGAACTTGCGTAGCGCCCACACTAGCGCCAAGCACTCTTTTTCAGTGACGCTGTAATTGGCCTCAGCTTTAGTAAGTTAGCGACTCGCATAAGCGACGACGTATTCGGAGTAGCCCGGCTTGCGTTGGGCGACGACGGCGCCTAGAGCAACCCCACTAGCGTCTGTGTGAACTTCCGTTGCAGCTGTTGGGTCGAAATGCCGAAGAATTGGAGGAGATGTTAGCGGACTACGGAGCGTGGCAAACGCGACGTCGAAGTCACAAGACCAGGATGAA
This sequence comes from Rhipicephalus microplus, assembly GCF_043290135.1. Lineage (NCBI taxonomy): Eukaryota > Metazoa > Arthropoda > Arachnida > Ixodida > Ixodidae > Rhipicephalus > Rhipicephalus microplus. The sequence continues at coordinate 20,432,131 of NW_027464585.1, read as the reverse complement.
AGGTCTGCATCACCGCGTAGGAGGTTGGTCAGTGGTGACATGATCGATGCAAAATTTCGCACGAAGCGCCGGAACTACGAGCATAGTCCGACAAAACTGCGTAATTCTTTCAGTGTAGTGGGTTTCGGGAACCCAGCGACTGCTCGCAGTTTTGCAGGGTCGGGTCGAACACCATGCTTGAACACAATGTGCCCTAAGATGGACAGTTCTCGCGCTGCGAAGCGGCACTTTTTAAAGTTCAGTTGGAGCTCAGCGTTGGTTAAACACGCCAGAACCAGTTGGAGCCGAAGCAGATGTGTAGGAAAATCGGGAGAGAAAACGACAATGTCGTCGAGGTAGCATAGACACACAGACCACTTCAGTCCATGCAGTGTGTTGTCCATGAGTGGTTCAAACGTAACAGGAGCATTACAAAGCCCAAATGGCATTACGTTAATTTCGTACAGGCCATCTGGTGTAATTAACGCAGTTTTCTGGCGATCAGCTTCTGCCATAGGAACCTGCCAGTATCCAGATCGTAAGTCTAAGGAGGAGAAGAATTCGGCTCCTTGGAGGCTGTCAAGAGCGTCGTCTATGAGCGGTAATGGATAGACGTCTTTCCGCGTCACCTAGTTTAATCGCCGGTAGTTGACGCAAAATCGAATCAATCCAACCGTCTTTCGAACTAGAACGACAGAAGATGCCCAAAAACTGTGCGATGGTTGAATAACGCGACGGCGTAGCATCTCTTCGACCTGGTCGTTGATGACGTGACGTTATGCAGCAGAGACACGGTACGGTCTTTGACGCAATGGCTGGTGCGAACCGGTGTCAATGTAGTGGTGCACTGCGGAAGTCCGACCCAATTGCGGCTGAGAAACGTCGAATGCATTCACGAAGTGCTGGAGGAGATTAAGAAGCTCGGCGCGTTCATGGGCACTTAAGGTGTCGGCGATAGAACTCGAGAAGGTGTCACTCGATGAGCATTCCAGTGGGGAAAGGGCATGAATTTTGGTCAAGGCGCTACTGCACGATTCTTCTGGCATGTTAAAAAATGAAGAGGAATCGAGGTACTCCACTCGACCGAGACATTCGCCGGCAAGTAGCGTAAGCGGTGCAGAATGGGGGTTGTGGACGAAAATATTGCTTCGGCCCGCAGTGACGTCGAGTGTAGCGAAAGGCAAGGAAACGGCTCTGCGGCTCATGAAAATGTCGGAAGGTGTAAACATTACTGTAGCGTCGTTATGGTCATCGCAGCAAACAGGGACAACGGCAAGAGAGGCTGGTGGAATTTCAGTGTCTTCACGTATGACGAGTTTTGGGGACCGCTCAAGAGTTTCGTGCAAAAGTCCGTCAGACAGGTGCGAAATTTGAACTTCAGCGCATGTGCAGTCGATGACGGCAAGGTGATGTGACAGAAAGTCCCACCCGAGGATAACGTCATGCGAGCATACCGAAAGGACGATGAACTCGACAACGTACATAGAGCCTTGGATGAAAATGCGGGCTGTGCAGGTGCCGAGAGTTCGAACCGGTTGTGCGCTAGCCGTACGAAGCGGTAGTCGAGAGAGCGGCGTAGTCACTTTGCGTAGGGAGCAGCAGAGCTGGGCGGCTATAACAGAAACGGCAGCACCTGTGTCGATGAGGGAAAAGGTAGAAACACCATTGACAGGTATGGTGACGACGTTAGCAGGTGAAGTGCGAGGACTTGGGCGTTTCGATGACGGCGCAGTTCTTGCCTCTGGAACTGCGGCGTTCAGTTTTCCCGGTTGGAGGAAGCGGGTCGGGGACGCATTGGGGACAGAGATCGCCTGCGAGGAGACGGCGAGCGGGGAGAGTGAGTCGGAGCTGGGGGCTGAGAGACTGAGACTCGGGAAGATTAGTGTAGCCATACTGCGGTGAAGGATAGGGAACAGGTAGGTGCGTGGGCTGCGGGTCATACGGTAACGGCCAAGTAGCGTTGTGTTGCGATTGGAAGCGACGGCGCAATATCGTGCCACGAGTCCTGGAGTACCGCGAGCGTAGCACATCGGTCGATTGTCAGCAGTGCGCCAGGAATTGCTGACTCGCGGTGCGGCCCAAGGTGTCGAAAGAGGGGTAGAGTGGGGAGCAACTGCAGGCATGGGTGGCAAAAGCTGCTGGCGGGGTCTGCTGCGTGCCACCTGGGCATAAGTAAGAGGCGCGGCCACGGGCTGCATAGCTGGCGCATGGGGAACAGGCATGGCCACAGGCTGCTGGTGGGCAGCGACGGGAGCAGCCTGAGCTACCTCTTCGGCAATAACGTCGCGGAGTGGTGAGGCCAGACGAGAGGACGGCGGCTGCTGCGTGAAGGGAATCAACGACAGCTGCCGAGCTACTTCTTCACGCACAAAGTCTTTGATCTCTTGCAGGGTTGTTGAGTATTCAGGAACACAAGTAAGACTAGATAGTGAGTCAACGTGTGAGGAAAATGGTCGAGTCAGGGCGCGCTGCTTCCTCAACTCGTCGAAACTTTGACATAAAGTCACGAATTCCGCAACGGTGGAAGGATTGCGCGCCAGGAGCATCTGAAATGCGCCGTCACTTATCCCTTTGAGGATGTGTTGAATCTTCTCCGACTCGGGCATGGAGTTTTTCACACGGTTGCAGAGACCAATAATGTCTTCGATGTAACTGGTGAACGATTCAGATGGCTTCTGTGCGCGAGTCCACAAGCGTTGTTCGGCTATGGACTTGCGGACAGCGGGTCGGCCGAAAACGTCAGCAAACGACGTTTTGAAGATGGACCACGTCGTAATGTCGTTTTTGTGGTTGTCATACCACATTTGCGCCACGTCAGTGAGGTAAAATATGACGTTAGTCAGTTTGTCCGCGTCATCCCACTTGTTCTTTGCGCTCACCAGTTCGTAGTTAGCGAACCAGTCTTCCACGTCGGTCTCATCAGCTCCGCTAAAGACATTGGGCTCTCGCAAGCGAAGAACGCCGGGGTTGCTGAGGGATGCAGTGGAAGAGCCAGGTTGTGCGTTGTTCGTAGCCATGATGGGAGGTAGCGTTCGGTTGCGCAGCTCCAGGTTTAGGCGACGGCGAATGGCAGCACCCAGGTTCAGGCGACGGGGAATATCAGCACCCTCCACAAATTGAAAAAGGGTTTATTGGCGACTGTTGCGACGGTGGTCCTACGATGAAACACGATCGGGCAAAAGCAACGGTCAAGCAGATGCTGGCGATGATCAGCACGAGCCGAGCGAGAGAAGCCCAGCACCCAGTACCCAAGCGGTGGCGATGTTGCTTGCCAACGATGCGTTTTCTTCTTCACGATATATATATATATATATATATATATATATATATATATATATATATTTATTTATTTATTTATTTATTTATTTATATATATATCATATTGTGTTAAAACACGGAAAAACGAGCCCTTAGGTATGCACTTCTTTCCCTTATTTTATATATATATATATATATATATATATATATATATATATATATATATATATATTTAGGACTTAGTTTTTCTGGTTTTGGCACATAATTATTGAGATTTGACAGACAATATTGCTAAGGAACATATAGGGGAAGTTATTAGACTGAATTTCAATGTAAAAGCAAATAAAGAAAAGCGGGTGAAAAGATAGCTTGCCATGGGCAGTAACTGAACCTGCGACCTTTGAATAACGTGCTCAATGAACTACCACTCAGTTGCCACAACGGCTATCATTCCAGCCACTTTATTAGGTATATATGTGAGTTTAGGCACGGGAGTGTCAGTCAGTGCCAACTGTAGTCATGGTTGCCAGTGTGGCACACTCTTCATGAGCATGTATAGCGTCACGTAGCACGTACGTGACCTTATTACCAGAGGGCAGCTGGCCAATAGTCCCTTGTATATATATATATATATATATATATATATATATATATATATATATATATATATATATATATATATATATATATATATATCAACGCGTTATTCTAAGGTCGTAGGTTCGATTCCTGCTCACGGCTGGTTATTTTTTCCCCCAATTTTTTTTCTTCGTATTTACATTTCATTGGTTCTAATAACTTCCCCTATACATTCTTTAGCATTACTGTCTGTTAGATCTCATTAATATTGTGTCAAAACACGGATAAACGAGTCCTTAGGTATACACCTCTTTCCCTGATATATATGTATATATATATATCAAAACCAAAATTGATGCTGGGTCCGGGTAAGATTATCCGTAGGGAAGAAGCCGCACGTACGAAGTGATTTTATTGACGTTTTGGCCGAGGGTCCAGCCTTCATCAGAATACAGTTTATGGCACGAGTGCTGTTTATATACATGTGCATATCAATAAGATACAAACATGAAAACCGGCAAGAAAGGCGATATATGGGCATATATATATGCAAAGCACACAATTTGAAGGGCACCTGATACACGAGTAAAAAGATATAGTTTCCATGCGCGAGCACGGGGCGAGCACGTTGTTTACAGAGAAAAGATAAAACGCATAAAAGATAAAGCACATAACATGAAGAGTAGTCCGATTGGTAATAGCAAAGAGAAAAAGAAGAAAAAATGTTAAAATAATAAGAAAAAATCACAAAGACGTTACAAAGCTGCTACGTAATCAACCGATACAGACAATGTAGTGCGACTTGCTGAGCAAGGTAGAAAAAAGATGGACTGGGTGATACAGGTTACGCAGATAGGCAACTAAGTTTTCCTACGTTTTCATTTAGACAAGATACGACGGCGTCGAACTTATTGATGAAGAATGATTCACGGGCTTCTCAATCATAACTTGTGCGGAAACCAGATTCTAGTAATGTGACCTGTAGATTTTCAAGAGTGGTCAGGGAGGTGCACGTGTCTTGAAATGGGCAAGCGGGGCAAGGTGTTAGCATGAGATTTCTAGTTGTTAAAACGCAGTCTAAAAGGCCCTTCTGTTTGACCAATGTACTGTATTTCTTATAGCGCACGTTCTATCATGTATATCACGTTCTTAGAATTGCAGTCAAGATTGCTTTTGATTTTTAAGGAAAAGTTGGAACCAGTACTGATGACTTGTTGGCATGTGCGCATGTATGGGCATACTTTGCATCGCGGTTTTCGGCAAGGATGGACCCGATTGTGTCAGGACTGTCTGCTTTCGGCGATGATGAGGATGAGAGTATGTCTCGAATAGTTTTAGCTGTGCGATACACTGCTTTAGACGGTTGGTGAAAATGGTTCTTAAGCGTTTCCTTTGCATTAGAATATTGTGGTGATTTCTCAGCACATTCGAAACACGCGGATCTGGTGCAGAATAGGTAAGGACTAAGTTTTTCTGCGGTGAGAGAGTCTAATTTTCAGCAGCGCACAACAGAGTTTTACGATTATGCATGTCGGCACATTTATTGCGTCATCAAATATTTGCGGCAGATATTTTTGTTTGACTAGAGCATCCTTTATTGTTCTGCAGTTTTTTTTTGAAACTCTGATTGCTCTGAGCAGATTCTTTTAAAGCGTAAGGCCTGACTGTAGGGGATGCTAGTTTTGCATTGTTTCACGTGGCTACTGTCAAAGTGCAAATACTGTTGCCGGTCTGTAGGCTTCCTGTATAGAGCAGTGGATAGCTTATCATTCACAACCGAAATGCTTACATCAATAAAATTAGCGTTGATGTGGAATAGGTGTGAGAAAATGATATTGATGGATGGGCATCATTAAAGTCAGATATGAAGGAAAGCAACTCCTCTTCACCATGCGGCCAAAGAAGGAAAATGTCATCGATGTAACGTTTATAATAAAAAGGTTTCAGCACGCGGATTTGCAAAAATTCACTTTCAAGCTGGCCCATGAATATATTGGCGTAAATGGGTACAATACGCGTACCCATTGACGTGCCGCTAACTTGGACATAGCGTTGCCCTTCAAATTGAAAGTTATTCAGCTCTAAAATGAGCCTGAGCAATACTGCTAATGTATTGCTGTCGATAAATTTACCCGGTGATGCTGCTTCATAGGACCTGGCGACTGCCGCTATTCCGTCTACATGCGGATTGTTGGTGTATCAAGACGCTACGTCTAGCGTGACCAAAAAGAAAACTTGAGGAATAATCAGATCAATTACACCAGAAACAAAGTCGGTAGTATCCCTTACGTAAGACGGAAGTCATGCTGGGATACTACTGATCAGAGAATCGACATAGCTGGACAATTTTTCTGTGACAGTACCTATACCAATAATAATATTAATGAGTGGGCACGTCCGCTGGTCATCTTGTAGCACCTTGTTCAAGCCGCTCCTTTTCTACGTGCAGATATTCCTGTGCGGTGCAACAGCGATGGCTAGCGCACATCAAGATGCGACCAACTTTGTCATCACAGAACGTAATGCTACTTCTGCGCAAGCGTCAGCCATCATCGATAAGGGTTGGGCTACGCTGCTTCCAGCGCCATAAACGTCAATTCAAGTGGATAAAAGACGCCCCCCATCCCCGGATTTCTTCAGTGGGCACGTCGGCTGGTCATCTTGTAGCACCATGTTCAAGGCGCTTCTTTTCTACGTGCAGGTTAGTAACGAAGTATCATCTGTTAAAACTAGCAATCGTTATTTCCTCCAGCTGACGTGCCCACATAGCTTGTATACCTTGTATTGTGACATTGAGCAAGTCTTTGTGTCCCTGCTGATGTTATGCGGGGACGTTGAATCCAATCCAAGACCCTCCACTGCGGAATTGTTCTCACAGCTGATTGAAGGGCAAAACAAAATTGAAAAAAGGCTTGATGATATCGAGCTGAAATTGAAAACTGTGGAGGAAACTTCTGAGATAATTAAAAGATTCAGCGATAAACTTCGCAGTCTCGAAAATACGGTTCAAGACTGAGAACGTCAGCTTGTTGATTTAGAGGACAGAAGCAGGCGTAACAACCTTGTTGTGTTCGGCGTACCGGAAAACGACGCCTCTGACGACCTCATGGATAGCGTAGTGTGCATTGTGTTCAGGCATACTTTAGGCGTGAACGTAAACTCAGTCGAGCGAATCCATTGGCTAGGGTGAAGGCAGCATTGTAAAAATCGCCCAGTGATCGTGAAGTTTTTCGACCATCGGGAAAAAGTTAACGTTCTCAAAAGTTGTTCAAATTAAATGTGAAGGGAATCTCAGTCTCGGAGAATTTCTCTGCAAGCACTCGGCACGTCAGGAAGTTTCTATGGAACAGCACTTCAGATATTAGGAAATGTGGCACAAAGGTTAAACTTGTGCATGACAAAATTAAGATTGACAATCTATTGCTAACAATAGATGAAGTTCAGCGTGGAATGGTCTCTGCGAGCAAACCGCTTACGAGAGCAACTCGCAACAAATGAAACGACAAGAACGGAAGACTTTTCCGATGCATAAATATTAACGCCCGTAGCAATATAGCAAAAAGCGATGATTTAGACAGTGTTGTGTCAACGTATCACCCACACCTCTTGGTAATTACTGAAAGTTGGCTACGCACCGACGTTAGTGACGATGAGATCACGCCCCAGAATTACCGCATCTATCGCAAAGATTGGAGTAGCCGAGGCGGCGGAGTTGCAATTATATTTAGGGAAACCTTACAAGTTGAAAGATTAGCCGATATACGAGATCTTAAATGCGTAATTGTGAAAGAAGACACAGGCGATCTTAAGTTCATAGTCGCCGTTTTTTACCGCGCCCAGGCACAAATGAAGCATTCTTTGATAAGCTTAATGAATTTCTTTGCATGGTCCGCAGTTGCTCTAGTAATATAATAGTTGGTGGTGATTTCAACGTTCCTTCAGTTATATAGGATACTGATTTTCCTGTATCGTTTTCAAATGCAGCGAAACGTTTAGTCGATATAGTTCTTTTTCATGATTTAACTCAACTAGTTAAGCAACGAACCCGCGTACAGAATGCTACTGCTACAACTCTGGATCTTTTTTTTGTTAGCAACAGCATGCTGCGTCGTGTGGCAGACACCAATGTGCTTGATGGAATATCCGATCACCAATTGGTTTACTTGTGCATTAATCCTAAAGACGTTCCAAAAGGCAAGAGGGAAGAACGCGTGGTGTCTGTTTTCTTGTGCGCAAAAGACGTAGAAATACTGGACACATTACACTTACATTTTTCTCGATTCGCTTTACTTTCTGAATGTAGTATTTATACTGTCAACAACCTTTGGTGTTTCTTCAAAAACCTTGTGTTGCAGTGCGTCTATGACTTTGTGCCGGAAAAAGTGAAAATATTAAAAAAATTTATCCCATGGATTACTATGCCAGTTGTTCGTTTGAGCGAAAGGCAAACAGGATAAGGAAACAGCATCGTCAGAACCCCACTCCGTCAACCGTGCCTAAACTCAGTAACGTGCGTAAAGAACTAAAAGACAGTATCAAAGAAGCAAAAGATCAGTACTATAACGTCACTTTAGAAAACTTCTTGCTGTCATCCCCAGCAACATTCTGGCAGCATTTCGCCCCAAACAAGAAGCGTTTTCATAATAAATGTGTAAATGGGACTATCGTAACAAATAAAGAAACTATTGCAGAATCATTTAACACATTTTTTGTTCAGTATTTACTGATGACGATGGAAGTAGGCCACGTTCAAAGACGCTTCATGATATCCCACCAATATGTGACCTTACAATATCTGAGGAAGGAATCTTGTCTCTGCTTCTTAACACAGATCCCAAAAAGACGCCTGGTATTGATAGCATACCTAACGCGTTCCTTGTGACGTATGCTGAATGGTGCTCGAAGTTTTTGTGCATCTTGTTTCAGAAGTCACTGTCACAGCGCGCGCTTCCAGATGACTGGAAATTCGGAAAAATTATCCCTATACCCAAATAATCTAACACTCCTCTCGTCTCCGCCTATAGACCAATTTCCCTGCTTTGCTCATGTGCGAAGGTATTAGAACATATTGTATTCAAGCATCTCTCAGTTTTTCTCGAGGAAAATAATTTGATCAATGACCGACAACACGGCTTTCGAAAAGGATTCTCAACCGTCACACAATTGTTGGAAATCGTTCATGACATTGCAGCTATTCTAGATAGGCAAGGCTAGGCTGACATGATTTTCCTAGACTTTGAAAAAGCATTTGATCGCGTGTCGCATCCAAAACTTCTCGCCAAACGTAAACCTATACTAAAAAACAGTACATAACCTAATGGATTGAGGCCTGCCTTTCTTATCGAAATCAAATAGTTTCTATAGATAACGTACAGTCTGATTCACGACCGGTGAAATCGGGAATCCCTCAGGGCTCTGTGCTTGGGCCACTTCTTTTTTTAATTTTTATAGATGACATAGCCTATGATATCCCGGTTTCCATTAAGTTATTTGCAGATGATTGCATTCTTTATCAAGAAATACGTAGTGCAGACGACCAGGTGCTTTTAAACGCAGAGTTAGCAAAAATATCTTCTTGGTGTGCAGGGTGGCAAATGAAGAATAATGAAAAGAAAACGGTAGCTATGACCGTTACGCGCAAGGTGCTTCTTTTGAAACACTCTTATTCCACCAATGGTCAAAAACTATTGTTTGTTAAAACTTATAACTATTTGGGGGTGTTATTAAGTGCAGATTTTAGGTGGATTGAGCATGTTGCCTACATTGAAACGAAAGCTTTACTGAAACTAGCATTTCTAAGACGTTCTTTGCGCAAATATACCCCAAAGTTAAAATTAATTGCGTATAAAACTTTTATCCGTCCAATCCTCAAGTATTCATCTGTGCTTTGGGACCCTCATAGCCAAGTAAATATTAACGCTTGAAATGATTCAAAGAAAAGCAATCCGATTTGTATATAATCGCTACAGCGCTCTCACGTCACCCAGTGAACTGTTAAAGAAAGTTGACTTGGATACATTGCCGGCAAGACTGCAACACGATCGATTGAAGTACATGTTTCTACTTTACCACGACAAGCCACACATAGACAAGCACGCGTACGTAAAAATGGTTCACCGCAGATCAACTCGTTCCGAGCATCCAAAAAAACTGAAGGAATATTCCTGTCCTACAAAAGCCTTTAAAAACACTTTTTTCCGCGCGCTGTCACTAATTCGAATGCTCTTTCTGCCGATCTGGTGAACTGCAAGACCGTTCAGTCGTTCATGGAGAAACTTAAACACCAGCAACCCACTTGACTTTCATCTTTCTTTGCGCTTCGCGCTCTATTTTCCTCGGCGCATCCGGAACAGGCTTTCATTTGTGTTCCACTTTTATAACTTTTTCCATATCAATGCGTTGTATTTTTGAAATGTTGCCGATTTTTGAACCGTTATATGATATTTGTTTCTTAGTTCTGTATGAGTCATCATAGTTTTTTTTTTTCTGTACGTTTACGCGTAAACCACTACAATTGTGTAGGTACTGGCGTTTTACTTTGATGCACTAGTTCTTCATGGTGTAGCTCTACGTGACGTGTTTCCTTTCCTGTTTTATCTTTATATTTGTTTTCTTTTTTGTATCAACCACCCCTGCCTAAGGCGTCATGTGTGAGGCTGGCAGCACTTCTGAAATAAATAAACAAATAAATAAATAATGGGACGGCTGGGGTTGTTGATCTTGTGTATTTTAGGCAAGAGGTAAAAATGACCGGGAACTGGACTTAGGGGAATAAGAGAATGAATCGCATTGTCAGGCACCTTTTTGTTTTCCAGAAGCTCTAGCAAAGTGCTCTAGACAAGAGATTTAAATTGTTCAGTGGGGTCGTAATCCAGGCGCTTGTAAAAACTCGTGTATGCGAGCTGTCTTTGGGCCTCTGCTTCGTAATCAGACTTGTTCATTATGACAACAGCCTCACCTTTGTCCGAAGCCTTGATGACGATGTCGTTGCGAAAGGACAAGGCATTTAGTGTTTTCATTTTACTGGTGGATAAGTTATGGCGAAACAGCGTTTGCTTTCGATACGACTGTAGTACGTCTCGTTGTACAGCTTTGATATACATATCTAAGCATCTGTCTCGTTGTGAGGGAAGTACCCAACGTTTCCCAGAAGGTAATGCGCCTGTGGAACAATTTGTATTTTGCCGGTCGTGAAAAAACTTGCGCAAGCGTAAGTTGCGGGCAAAATTATTCAAGTCTTTCAGTAATTGAAATTCACTGTGTCCGCCTGTGGCCGGACAGAAATTGAGACCACGGCACAGAACACTGCACTCCTCAGCAGTTAGTACAATGTCCGAAATATTTACTATATTGTTCTGCTCCTTGACGATATGTTTGTCAATGGCAGGTGACAAAGAAGTGTCGGGGTAAGCTTGTACCTGATTCGTTTGCAAAGAGACATAATTGCATGCATTGTTCTGGCTAGGGCACCAAACACCGTTACAAGACATTTTCTTGACTTTCAATGCGTAAATTTGACGATGCCTTTTAGGTGAATTGCCTCTAGTGCAGCGGATTCATTAGACGAGAGGCTTAAATTCGTAGCAATGGGTCGTAGCAGGGATTAAGTCTCGACCCGTGGACAATTTACTGGCCACGACGACGTTGGTCATAAGATAACTCCAGTGACTCGATGAGGTAATTCACTGTTGACGTTTTCTGTAGTACACGATATGGGCCGTGATACTTGGGGACCAACTTGGTAGAGAGGCCAGGTGTAGCAGAAGGGACATGCAGCCAGAAGAGTGCACCTGGATTGTAGTAAGTAGTGTTAACTGATGAGTCATGGTAGTGCTTTTGGCGTCCTTGATCTTGAGTTGTGAATGATCTTACGAGTTTACGGCACTCTTCAGCGTATGTAGCGCTTTGAGACAGAGTTGTGGACTCTCAGGGCTCAGGTCTGTATGAAAGAATGGTGTCCATAGTGCAAGAAGGTTCGCGTCCATAAAGGAGGAAAAAAGGAGAGAACCCAGTAGTGCTTTGTATGGTGGTATTATAGGCGAACGTGATAAACGGGAGCACTCGGTCTCATTTGGAGTGGTCTGACGAGATGTACATAGACAGGATGTCACCAAGGGTATGGTTGAAGCGCTCTATCATTCCATTGGTCTGGGGATGATAGGCGCTTGTAGTGCGGTGAACGACGTGGCACTCACGCAACAATAGTGTGATGACGTCTGAAACGGATACGCGACCACGATCACTCAATAACTCTCGAGGTGCTTCATGACATAATACAACGTTGTGAAGAACGAAAGTCGCAACATCTTTTGCTGTAGACGAGGGAAGGGATGAAGTTTGGCGTACCATGTGAGGTGGTCGACGGCAACTATGATACAGCGGTTACCGTCTGCAGTCTTAGAAAAGGGACCATAGATATCGATGCCGGCACTGTCGAATGGCCGGGATGGGCATGGTAGGGGTAATAAGGTACCACTGGTGTGATGAGGGGGAGTCTTTCGTCTCTGGCACGTCAAGCAAGCCCGAACGTACTGTCATATAAAACGGTACATGCCACGCCACTAATATCGGAGTCATATGCGAGAATATGTCTTAAGGAAACCTGCGTGGCCACAATGGGGGTCGTCATGAAACGTGGAACAAATTTCGGATTGCAGATGACGTGGAATCACGAGTAGCCACTGACGTCCACCGGGTGCGTAGTTGCGTCGGTACAGCACATCGTCGTGAGTGGTGAAGTGCACAAATTGCCGACGCAACGTGCGAGTAGGGGGAGAAGCCATCCAGCCAGCCAGGATGCCTAGAATCAAAGCAACTCAAGGGTAGTTGCGTTGCTCAGATGGCATGTCAGCGATCTTGACGGCAGTGGCATCACGGATGAGACTTTCGCAGCAGGCCGGCTCAGGGTGTAGGGGTGAACGGGAGAGGGTGTCTGCGTCCGAATGTTTCCGGCCAGAGCGATACACCATCATCATATTCTTGAAGCCGTAACGCCCATCGGGCGAGGCGACCACTTGGATCCTTCAGTGACGACAACCAGCCGAGGGCATGGTGGTCAGTGACGACGTCAAAAGGGAACCCGTAACCGTAAGGTCGAAATTTCTCTATCGCCCAAATAATGGCGAGGCATTCCTTTTCAGTGACGGAATAGTTGATTTCGGATTCGCTAAGAGTTCGGCTTGCGTAGGCAACCACGTACTCTTGGAAGCCGTCTTTCTGCTGCGCAAGAATAGCACCTAGCCCAATACCACTAGCGTCGGTGTGGATCTCTGTGGGTGCCGATGGGTCGTAGCGTCGCAAAATCGGTGGTGACGTGAGGAAGCGGCGCAGTTCATTAAAAGAATCGTCACAGAAGACAGACCAAGCTGAAAGGTCTCTAGATCCGGCCAGGAGCTTGGTCAAAGGAGCGGTGATAGTCGTAAATTGCGGACGAAGCGCCGGAATAAGGAGCAAAGGCTTATGAAGCTTCGGAGCTGTTTCACGGTGGTCGGTTTGGGAAACGCTGCAGTGGCTGTAAGTTTCATCGGGTCAGGAAGAATGCCGTCTTTTGAAACCACGTGGCCAAAAATCGTTAGCTTTCGAGGGGCGAAATGGCACTTCCTCAGATTCAGTTGCAGCCCTGCGGTGGAGTTACAAGCGGGGACGTTTTTGAGGCGGGTTAAATGGGTTGCGAAATCAGTTGAAAAGATGACAATATCATATAAATAACAAAAGCAAACGTTCGATTTGAGACCTCGAAGGATAGAGTCGATCATTCGCTCGAAAGTAGCAGGCGCATTGCAGAGGCGGAAGCCATGACTGCGTATTCGTAAAGCCCGTCAAGCGTGATGGAAGCTGTTTTTCCGCGATCGGCCTCTTGCATGGGTACCTGCCAGTATCTAGAGCGCAGATCTAAAAAGAAAATATTGCGCTCCCTGTAGGCAGTCCAAGGCATCGTCAATGCGTGGCAGCGGATAGACATCCTTGCGCGTGATTCGGTTGAGACTTCGGCTGTCCACGCAGAACCTGTTGGAACAGTTTTTCTTCACCAGCACAACTAGAGAGGCAGAGGGACTGCTTGATGGTTTGTTTATGTCACGTTTCAGCATATTGTCAACCTGTTCATTGATGACCCGGCGTTCGGCAGTTCACACACTATATACGCTCTCGTAATGGTGTCTTTTGATCGGTATCTATACGGTGAACAACACATGACGCTCAACCTAAGGAAGGCTGATTGTGGTCAAACGAGGCTTGAAAACGCTGGAGCAGCTTGATTAGCTGTTCCTGCTGCCCAGGCGTGAGGTGGCGATCAATGAACTTGCAGAATACATCCACAGGGTCATTGGCGTCAGTTTTGGGTGTAATGGCACAAGTCCCTAGAAATGGCTTGTCGGGATACATCGGGTCTTCGAAAATGCATTTTAAGGTCTCGAGGATCCCCACAAACTCGGCGCGTAGCAGGATGTATGGACAAGCAGAGACGTTGCACACATAAAGTACCGCCGAACCATTGGAAAAGTTGATGACGGCAAACGGGAGGACGAGGGTTCGGTGGTGCGCACTAGCTGTAGTTGGTTGGAACAGAAGCGTCGAGTTAGTGGCAGCAGGGTAAAATACAGGCACTATGACGGCGGAAAAAGGCGCGATGGGGACATCAGCTGCGGCAAACACATTCGAGGGACTGTGGTGGTTGACATGAAGGCACGGAGTCAACGTGAGTTCAGCACGAGCGCAGTCAATGAAGGCCTGATGGTAGAAAAGAAATCCCATCCAAGTATCACGTCGTAAGATTAACGTGGAAGAACAACAAAGTTGATGGCGTACCAAACATCTTGATTAAGAACCCGTGCTGTGCACTGAGCCGTCGGCGCGATAAAATGGGAGTTGGCTGTACGCAGAGCAAGATTCGTAATCGGCGTTGTAAGTTTTTCGAATCGCGACACAGTTTTTCACTAATTACAGAAACGACGGCACCTGTGTGGACAAGTGCACGTACAGCAATGCCTTCCACTAGCACATCAATTTTGTTGGGCGGACAAAGAGGAAGTCTTGAAGAGTTCCTCGGCGACGCAGTTCTTGCTTCCGGAACTGCGGATGTCACTTTTCCACTCGAGCGGTGCTCGTGCGCCGAAGCATCGAGGAGGCAGATCGGTGATGGGGTGGTAATGACCGGTGAGAGTCGACAGGGCGTCGTGGGGACAGTGAGTCGGCAATACGGGAAGATGGTCGCTGGGGATTCTGGGTAGCCTCGTAATTTGCAGAATTCCCACGGTCCGGAGGCTGGAAGTTGCGACTGTGACCGTAGCGTGCTATATGTCCCACAAAACCGCATGTGATACAGATGGGTCGATTATCGATGGTGCGCCATGGGTTAGTGACTGAAGATGCGGGGGCGTAGTAGGATGGGGTGCCGTGTATGTAGGCAGCGTCGTAGGGTAGGAGGACCCGGCGCCCCGGTATGCGCCAGTGACAGGTGGGGCTGGGGGTATAGCAACAATGTCAGCATAGGTCAGCGGCGTAGAGACAGATGGCGATGAAGGTCGTGCCTGCGTGACCTGTGTCTGAATGACCTGGCGTAGGCGAGAGTCTAACGAGGTCACTGGCTCCGATGCTTTGGTCACCAGAGAAAGTTGACGAGCAACTTCTTCTCGACTGAATTGTTTGATTTGGGATAGTAAGATGGTGTGATCAGCAGCGACGTCGTGCACAAGGGCGGAAACTTCAACTGTATCTTCAGCGGCCCTGCGCGTCGACACATGCTGCTTAGGCAACTCGTCAGACTCCTGACGGTGCTGGACAACTTCGGTGACAGTCTGTGGGTTCGTAGTGGCGAGCATCTGGAAGGTGTCGTCGTCAACTCCTTTACGTGCTTGATTTTCTCATGCATCCACCCGCTTGCAAAGAGACAGAGATGCATCCACCCGCTTGCAAAGAGACAAAACATCTTCGATATAACTTGTAAAGGTCTCGTCTCTGCGCTGGACTCGACTACGCAGACGCTGTTCCGCGTGAAGCCGGCGCACGGCGGGACGACCGAAGACCGCGACGATGGGGGTCTTGAAGGTGGGCCAGTTGGTGGTTTCACCTTCGTGGTTCTTGAACCAGAGGCTGGCCACATCAGCGAGGTAAAAGAGCACGTTCGTGAGCTCGTCGCAGGCGTTCCATTTGTTGGAAGCGCTTACAATTCCGTACTCGGCGAACCAGTCCTCGACGTCTTGATCGTCGTTGCCGTGAAAAATCAGTGGGTCGCGTTGCCGAGGCACGCCAGTAAAGAAGACTGTCGGTGGTGGGGCAGCTTGAGAAGGGCCAGGACCAGCCATGGTGAACGGTGAGGGTGGCGTCCGATTGCGAAGTTCTAGGTTTATGGGAACCCCGGCTCCTCCACAACTTAAATAAGAGGTGTTGTACGTCGAGAAAGCTTCCGACGCAGCTTAGCGAAATGCGCTTTAAGAGGCAGGTATGGCTACAGGCGAGCGGCGTGCACGAGCTACTACTACTGCCACCAATCGTCATCGTCATTTTCAGTAGCAGCAGAGCGTCCATTATTCAGAGTCATTACAACACACACACACACACATATATATATATATATATGAATATATATATATATATGTATATATATATATATATATATATATATATATATATATATATATATGAAAGTAGATGCGCTTTCACATAACAACTGCTCATTGTGCCGACGTTTCGAGGAGAACCCCGTCTTTTTCAAGACGGGGTTCTCGTTGAAACGTCGGCACAATAAACAGTTGTTATGTGAAACCGCATCTACTTTCATATTTATAACCTTGCGGCAACCGAAGTTATATATATATATATATATATATATATATATATAGTGGGAGTAATAATTCAATGGGCCAGTTAGTCTTCGTGAAGGTATGGGATATGGCACAACGGGAGCGTTGTCAACAAGGATAAATATATTTATTTCCCAACAGTTTCGGGAAGGGACCTCCCTTCATCAGGGGAGGTCCCCTCCCCTGATGAAGCTCATCCCCTGATAGCTCATCCCCTGATGAAGGGAGGTCCCCTCCCGAAACTGTTGGGAAATAAATATATTTATCCTTGTTGACAACGCTCCCGTTGTGCCATATCCCATATATATATATATATATATATATATATATATATATATATATATATATATATATATATATATATATTGTTAAGGCGTTTATTAGCCGGCAACGAGCGAGAATATACAATGGCGACAGTCACGGCGAAGCACGGGCTCTCAGCGCGAGCGGCGTCCTTGTTGGGTAGCCCCACTAGGAGGTACTCAAGAGTTCGACCCATTTCAGAGTTCGGAGGCTTCGCTACAATTACCCCGGGGTCGAAGAGGAAGCCACCTGGCGACCTAACAGCTTGTTACTATGAGCGGGTCATAATAAGCCTTCAGGCGCTCCACGTTGACGATGTCTCGCCCACGGCGCATGTCCGAAGATTGTTCAATGGGTTCGATCAGATAGTTGACGGGTGAGGTGCGCTCGATGACATGGTAGGGGCCTTCGTATTTGGAAAGTAGTTTGGAAGAGAGGCCAGCTACAGAGGTTGGGATCGAGAGCCATACAAGCGCACCAGAAAGGAACGTGGGCTCAGAAGTGGTGGAGCCATCACGAATACTCTTCTGCCGCTCTTGCTCTTGCGTCGTAAATGTCTTGGCAAGCTCGCGACACTCTTCAGCAAGCCTGGCTGTTTCGGAAACAGGTGTGCACTCAGATGGATCCGGCGTGTACAGCAGTATCGTGTCCATGGTGTGTGACGGGTGCCTTCGTACAGCAAGTAGAAAGGTGAAAAACCGGCCGTGCTCTTAGGGGTGGTGTTGTAGGCGTAGGTGACGAAGGGCAGTATATTATCCCAATTAGTGTGTTTGGCAGCGACGTACATAGAAAGCATGTCGCTGAGGGTGCGGTTAAAGCACTCGAGAAGGCCATTCGTGTGTGGGTGGTAAGCAGTAGTTTTGCAGTGGACAGAATGGCACTCCATCAGAATGGCTTCGACGACTTCCGACAAGAAGACACGGCCTCGATCGCTGAGAAGCTCTTGGGGTGGTCCGTGGCGCAATATGAATCGATGCAGCAGGAAGGACGCAACATCGCGCGCAGTAGCCGCGGGGAGAGCGGCGGTTTCGCGTATCGCGTTAAATGGTCAACGGCAACGATGGTCCAGCGGTTACCAGCCGACGTCAGAGGAAGTGGTCTATACAAACCCATACCTACGCGCCCAAAGGGACGGTCAGGGCAAGGTAACGGTTGCATACCGGCGTGCGACATGTGTGCTGACGGTTTACGGCCTTGGCAAGTGAGGCGAGAGCGAACGAACTGCTGCATGTAGCGGTACATCCCGCGCCAGAAGTAGCGTTGTCGAATGCGGTGGTAAGTTTCGAATACCCCTTAGTGCGCACATTGCGGATAAGAATGGAAACATTCACATATCTCCAACCGCAGACTGCGGGGTATGACGAGTAACCACTGCCGGTCATTGGAGTCGTAATTGCGTCGGTGTAGGAGGCCGTCACGAATGACGAAATGGTGAGCTCAACGACGCAAGGCACGCGTGGATGGTGTTGCGGACGAATCAGAGAGGAAGTCGATCAGCGGGGCGATCCAATTATCCTTTCGCTGTTTGGTAGCGAGGATGTCAACATCGATGGCAGATACAGCAATTGAGGTTACTGAGAAGGGCACGCCGTCTGGAGGTAGAGGGGAGCGTGAGAGGGCATCAGCGTCAGCATGCTGGCGTCCATTGCGATACAGCACACGGATGTCGTAGTCTTGTAAGCGAAGAGCCCGACGGGCGAGACGGCCTGAGGGATCCTTCAATGATGAAAGCCAGCATAGTGCATGATGGTCGGTGACGACATCGAATGGGCGACCATACAAATAAGGTCGAAACTTTGTAAGGGCCCAGTGAATCGCCAGGTACTCTTTCTCCGTGACGGTGTAGTTTGTCTCGGCTCTCGTGAGCGTACGGCTTGCATATGCTACAACATATTCAGGGAATCCGGGTTTTCGCTGCGCCAGGACAGCGCCTAGACCTACACCGCTGGCGTCTGTGTGCACCTCCGTTGGGGATGTAGGGTCGAAGTGGCGTAGAATGGGAGGCGACGTCAAGAAATGGCATAGCTTCGCGAACGCGACATCGCACTCGGATGACCACGAATTGAGGGGCCCGTTACTTCGAAGGAGCTTCGTCAGCAGTGATATGATCGTGGCGATGTTTCGTATGAAGCGCCGGAAGTATGGGCACTGGCCCACGAAACTACGCAGTTCTTTTACAGATGCAGGCTTGGGGAATTCTGCCACGGCCTGAAGCTTGGCAGGATCAGAAATAATGCCGTCTTTGGACACGACGTACCCCAGTATGGTGAGTTGCCGTGCTGCAAAGCGGCACGTTTTCAGATTTAGTTGCAAGCCGGCATTGCTCACACGTGCGAAAACTTCGTTCAGACGTTGGAAATGCGTGGAGAAATCCGGAGCAAAGACAATGACATCGTTGAGGTAACACAAGCACGTGTACCTTTTCAAGTTGCGCAGAACGGTGTCAATCATGCGCTCAAAGGTCGCAGGTGCATTACATACACCAAACGGCGTAACGTTGAACTCGTACAAGCCGTCTGGCATGACGAAGGCGGTCTTTGGTCGAGCGTCGTCAGCCATGGGTACTTGCCAGTACCCCGAGCGCAGATCGAGAGAAGAAAAAAATTGGCCCCATGAAGGGTGTCAATCGCGTCATCGATACGTGGCATTGTATAAACATCCTTGCGAGTGAGCCTATTGAGCCGTCTGTAGTCCGCACAGAACCGCACAGAACCGTCTTTTTTCGCAACAAGAACAACAGGAGACGCCCATGGACTGTCCGAGAACCGAATAACATCGCGTCGGAGCATATCGTCAACCTGATCATTATTTCTTGACGTTCAGCAGGCGACACGCGACATGGACGTTGCCGTAAAGGTGCATGAGCACCAGTGTCGATGCGATGCGTAACAACGGACGTGCGACCGAGAGAACTTCGCCTGACATTGAAAGAAGAACGATATTCTTGCAACAGGTTCAGAAGTTGGGAACGCTGTACACCCGTAAGGTTGTCAGCGATAGAGGGGCCAAGTACATCAGCAGATGACGAATCAGAAGTGGAAACACAATTAATGATACGCGACCTGAGACAGCGCCTGTCATCGGGTACGTCCAGGACTTGTGCGTCGTCGACTGGTTCCGCTCTGCCGAGACATTCCCCTTGAAGCAAGGTAACAGTGTATGGGGACGGGTTGGTAGCAAGGTAACAGTGTACGGGGACGGGAGCGTTGCCCTGGTTGACCTGCACGGTCGCGAAAGGTACTAGCAACCCTTTCCTGCTGCAAGAGCGGTCAGATGGCGAAACGAGTGCAATGGTGTCGGATAGACCAGCGCAGTAGGCAGACACAGCCGTCGTCGAGTTTGGAGGCACTGTTGTATCGTCTTTTGTTAGAATCTTGCTCAGTGTCAAGGGACTGTCTTCTGGCGTCAAATGCGAGAAGGGTGAGAGCTCAATTTCGGCGGCGGCACAATGGATGACGGCGTCATGGCGGGAGAGAAATTCCTATCCCAGGATGACGTCATGAGAGCATGCCGGAAAGATGATGAACTGGGCGACATACAGAATGTCCTGGATGATAACGCGAGCTGTGCACTCTGCTGTGAAATGAATACGATGCAAAATTTCAGTACGGAGGGACAACCCAGAAAGTGGCGTCATCACTTTTCGAGGTAAGCGGCCGAGTGTTTCGTCCATAACTGATACGGCAGCTCCAGCGTCAATAAGAGCCCATGCACAAGCCACAAGCACCGTCGCACGTCAATGACATTCGAGGGGCTGCTCTGAGGGCTTTCACATTGCGATAGCGTCGCAGTGCTTGCCTCGGGGACTGCTACGACTAGTTTTCCCGCTCATGAGCAGCCGCACTTGGCCGCATGGGGGACAGGGAATGACGTCGTGGAGACCGCGATCTTCGAGATGGACCTTGGCGAGACCGAGGTGGCATAGACGGCGGTTCTTCGCTATAAGGACGGCTGAGTTGGCCAGCAACAGGTGAAGAAATGGGAGCCGGCAGTATGCAATGGCAATGACGGGCCACGTGACCGGCGTAACCGCAGGCAAAGCAGATGGGCTGGTTGTCGGGTGTGCGCCATCTGTTCACCGGGGTAGGTCTCACCCATGTCGCAAGGGCCGATGGACGGAACGGTGGCTGCATGGTGGACTGAAGCTGAGGCTGAGGGGTTACGTCCACATTCGTAGCGGGCATACCCGCTGCAAAAGACGGAGGTCGAGCGGCAGCTTCGGCGTAAGTCAGAGGGGCGGGTGCTGGAACGACTTTGGGTGGCCTGGCGACCACTTGCGCGTAACTCAGGGGCGCAGGAGCCGGAGGCTGCGGGGGGTGGTACGAAGGCATTACCTCCGCTATTTCCTGTTCAATCGCTCGACGGATGGGAGGGAGAAGGGTAGTAGGCGATTGTTGAACAGCCGGTTGGTGGGCAAAGGGCAGGAGCGAGAACTGACGCACGATTTCCTGACGGATAAAAGACTTCAGGTCTGCCATCAACGCCACTTGGCCACAACTGGCCTCCAAGCCAGCAAGCGTAGCAGCTCGTGGTGCGGAGCATCGGGTCATCGAACGCTGCCGGCGGAGCTCCTCGTAGCTCTGGCACAGTGTGATGACCTCAGCCACGGTGCCGGGGTTTTTGGCGAACAGCATCGTGAAGGCATCATCGTCAATGCCTTTCATGATGTTTCGGATCTTGTCAGACTCAGACATGGTGTAATTAGATTTGTTGCATAGGTCCAGGACGTCAACAATATAGCTGGTGAATGACTCATCAGCCTCCTGAGCACGTTCACGCAAGCGCTGCTTGGCTTGCAGCTTGCGAACAGCAGGGCGGTCGAAGACGTTGATGATTGCAGTTTAAAAATCGGACCAGGTGGCCAAATCGGACGCGTGGGTGTTCTACCACAAATTGGCAACACCCGTAAGGTAGAATACCAAGTTGGTCAGCTTGCCGTCCTTATCCCATTTGTTGGGGACGCTCACGCGCTCGAAAATGGCGAGCCAGTCCTCCACGTCAGTGCTATCAGCGCCAGTGAAGATGGGTGGATCGCGAATTCTGGGGACACCGGGAAAAGGGGGTGGCATTGGAGGAGGCGTTTGCTGAGAAGCATCGTGGTACATAGTAGATGGCAGTGTACGTGATCGTAAGGCGTTTACATGATACGTAGGGCGTTTAATAGCCGGCAACGAGCGAGAATATACAATGGCGACAGTCACTGCCAAGCATGGGCTCTAAGCGCGAGCGGCGTGCTTGTTGGGTAGCTCCACTAGGAGGTACTCAAGAGTTCGACCCATTTCAGAGTTTGGAGGCGTCGCTACAATATATATATATATATATATATATATATATATATATATATATATATATATATATATATATATATATATATATATATATATATATATATATATATATAATAAGGGGGTTTATTGAATAAAGCCATCTGCCTGGTTCAAGAGGCGTCAGTCACTGTCACGAGCTCAGCTCTTCGTCGTAGTCGTCTTTCAGATGCTCCAACTAGATACTGTGTCTCTCTCTCTTCCCCACTACACTTGCCCCGGTGGGTATGAGAAGCCATCCTGGCGACTCACAGCGAAGCAAGCACAAGGGGATCATAGTAAGGTTTTAAGTGGCTGGTGTGGACTGTCTCACGACCACGGCTTCGTCTGTCATCGGCAGGTGTCACTGGTTCGACGACGTAGTTGACCGTTGACGTGCATTGAATGATGCGGTACAGACCATTGTGCTTGGGTGCAAACTTTCGGGAGAGGCCGGGAGACTGGAATGGAACCGAAAGCTATACAAATGAGCCTACGGGGAAGCTGTGAGCAGGCTTGTCTTGGTCAAGTCGTTCTTTTTGGAGACCTTGTGCGACGGACGTAAATGAACGCGCTAATTGGCGGCACTCTTTGGCACACTGAACAAGTTCGGAGGCTGGGCGGTATTCTGAAGCATCTGGGCGGTAAGTAAGTATCGTGTCGAGCGTAGAAGGGGCTTACGTCGGTACAGTAGAAAAAAAGGTGAAAACCCAGTAGTTGCTTGCGTGGCCTTATTATACGCATACGTCACGAAAGGGAGCACCAAGTCCCAATTAGAATGGTCGGAGGATATGTACATAGAAGACATATCACCGAGCGTGCGGTCAAAGCGCTCTGTCAAGCCGTTTGTCTGTGGGTGATAGGTTGTAGTGGTGCGATGAATAATATTGCACTCACCGAGGAGCTCCTGGATGACTTGCGATAGAAATGCACGCCCACGGTCGCTAAGCACCCCACGTGGCGCGCCATGGCGAAGGACAAAGATACGCAAGATGAACAAGGCGACATAACGTGCAGCAGCGGCTGGCAAAGCGGCGGTTTCAGCGTAATGGGTTAGGTGGTCAACGGCCACAATAATCCAGCGATTTCCCGCAGGAGTACAAGGTAGTGGGTCGTAGAGGTCGATGCCGATTCTATCAAACGGCCGAGCTGGACACGGCAATGGTTGTAATTCGGCAGAGGCGTGACAAGCTGTTCTCCGTCACTGACACTCAGTGCAAGAGCGTATGTACTTGCGAACGTACGAGTATATTCCACGCCAGAAAAATCGCTCACGAAGCCGTTCGTATGTTTTTAAAACACCAGCGTGCGCGTTTTGAGGGTCTGCGTGGAAGTACGCGCACATGTTGGAGCGCAAAGGACGAGGTATAACAAGAAGCCATTTCCTACCATCCGGCTGATAGTTGCGACGGTACAACATGGCATCCCGTATTGCATAATGGGGAATTTGCCGACGTAGTGCACGAGGTAGACGCTGGCGTGGTGTCACCAAAGAAGAGGAGAGAACGTCGATGAGTGAGGCTATCTAAGGGTCCTTGCGTTGTTCCGAAGGCATGTCAGCGGTATCGATGCTGCCAATGGTAGCTTCAGCAAAGGAAACAGGTGCAACGGCTGAAGAAAGGGGCGAACGAGAAAGAGCATCTGCGTCGGTGCGCTTGCGGCCTGAGCGGTAAATGACGTGAATATCAAATTCCTTTAAACGTAGCGCCCGACGCCCAAGTCGGCCCGAAGGATCCTTCAATGAAGCGAGCCAACAGAGTGAATGGTGATCTGTAAATATATCAAATGGGCGTCCATATAAGTATACATAAGGACGAAATTTTTGTAATGCTCAAACAATGACCAAACATTCCTTTTCGGAAACCGAGTATTTGTGCTCTGCCTTGGTTAGGGTGCGACTGGCATACGCAGCTACATACTCCGAGAAGCCAGGCTTGCGTTGAGCAAGGACAGCGCCAAGTCCTATGCCACTGGCATCCGTGTGCACCTTGGTTTGAGCAGTAGGATCGAAGTGGCGTTAAAGAGGTGGTGAAGTAAGGAGATGGCGTAATGTTGCAAAAGCATCATTGCATGCTGGCGACCAATCAGAGAGGTGTCCATCGCCAGAGATCAGCTGTGTCAGTGGTGCGATTATCGAAACAAAATTCTTTACAAAGCGGCGAGAGTACGAGCACAGTCCGACAAAGCTGCGAAGCGCTTTCACGGTCGTAGGCTTCGGGAACTTAGCGACAGCACGAAGCTTCTCTGGGTCTGGGAGGACGCCCTGTTTTGAGACGACGTGGCCAAGTATTGTGAGCGTCCGAGCTCCAAAGTGGCACTTCATGATGTTTAGTTGAAGGCCTGCGCTCGTGAGGAAGCTCAAGGCTTCACTGACACGATGGAGGTGGCTGTCTAAATAAGGGGAGAAAACGACATCATCCAAGTAAACTAGGCATGTCTTCCAGTTTAGACCACGCAAGACGCTATCTATCATCCTTTAGAATGTGGCTGGCGCTTTACAAAGGCCGAAGGGCACAACATTAAATTCGTATAGCCCATCGGGTGTCACAAAAGCAGTTTTTTGGACGATCTGATGGTGCCATGGGGACCTGTCAATTACCGGACCGCAGGTCTAGTGATGAGAAGAATTCAGCGCCTTGCAAGCAGTCCAGAGACACATCGATGCGCGGCAAAGGGTATACGTCTTTAATTGTGATTTTGTTTAAATGGTGGTAATCAACGCAAAATCGAATCGAGCCGTTTTTTTTCCTCAGAAGTACCACAGGTGAAGACCAGGAACTGCTGGACGGCCGAATGACGCCACGTTCAAGCATGTCGGCCACTTGCTCGGTGATCACACGACGCTCAGCAGGAGATACACGGTAGGGACGCCATCGCAGAGGCGCTTGGAAGCCGGTGTTAATGCGATGGGCAACGTTGTGTATTTGGCTTAAGGACGTCTGGTGGCAATCGAATGAGCCGCGAAACTGATGAAGAAGTTCTAGAAGCTTTCCGTGGTGTGGTTCTTCATGTTCGCCATCAATCAAGGGGCCAAATAATTGTTTTTGTGAACAAGTGAATAGGCAGATGGCGTCAATGCATTAAGCTGCAAATCACTTTCACTGCCAAGGTCGAAAATGGAGGAAACGTTTAAGTCTTGGAATGTTTCAATACATCCTCCGTGACGCAAGGTTGTGGGAGACGGGATGGGATTTGTGGCAAACAAATTGGTTGCGCCCGCCAAAATATCTAGAACTGCAAACGGCAACGCGAGGCTCTTGCGACTTTGGAATGTTTGGGAAGGCGTAAACAACACTGCAGTCTTAGACACATCGGCACAAGATACGGGAACAAAGGCTGCGCTAGTCGGTGGTATGTCGAAGTCGCCAGCGACAAACAGATTGTTCAACGGAAATTCCGGAGACGAGGCACACAACGCAGAGAAGGGCACTTCAGCACGAGCACAGTCGATAACCGCATGATTACCTATGTGGGTTTAACACCCCAAAACCACCATATGATTATGAGAGACGCCGGAGTGGAGGGCTCCGGAAATTTAGACCAACTGGGGTTCTTTAATGTGCATTCAAATCTGAGCACACGGGCCTACAACATTTCCGCCTCTACCGGAAATGCAGCCGCCGCAGCCGGGATTCGATCCCACGACATGCGGGTCAGCCGAGTACCTTAGCCACTAGACCACCGTGGCAGGGCGATAACCAAATGATTACGAGACCGAGAATCCCAGCCGAGGATCACATCATGAGAACACGCCTGTAGCACAAGAAATTCACCGGTATACAAAACATCTTGGATGAGAACGTGGGCGGTACAGGCAGCTGATGGTCAAATATGGTGAGCACTGGCAGTACGGAGGGACAATTCCTTTGGCCTCGTGGTAATCTTCCGAAGCAGGCGGCAAAGTTTTAAATCAATTACTGAAACGGCAGCACCAGTGTCCACAAGCGCAAGAGTATGGTAACCATCTACAAAAACGTCAATGAGGTTTGTCAGAGAAATTCGAGGACTTGATTCTTTCGATGACGACGCAGTTTGTCCCTCCGGAACTGCAGCATCTAGTTTTCCGCGTCTGAAGGGTAGGGTCCACGGCGCGTAAGCGACAGGAAGCGACGTCGGGAAGATAGAGATCGGTGACTGACTGAGGAAGGGCGGTTGGGTGAAGAGGATCCTTGTTGACGTGCCGTGTTGTTAAAGCGCCGAGAGTCATGCGACGATCTTTGCATGGTGTCGCTCTGAACGAGAGGGCGGCGGCGGCACAAGCAAGCCACATTTCCTGCGTAACCTCAAGAATAGGAAATCGGACGGTTGTGTGCGGTGCGCCATGGATTCGGAAACGATGCAATCGGCCGGCTGAACGGAACTGGTGATGACCGAACAGGGATCAGTGAGGTAGCATAAGTGGGCTGTCGATGTGCTCTGGCTGCAACGACTTGCGCATACGGCAAGAGTGCGGCCTCCAGAGGTGGTGAACGAGCAAAAGGCAAAGTGTCAGCTACCTCATCTTGTATGACGTGCCTTATGGCCGGGGCCAGATGATCTGGGGCCAAAGGATGCGTTTGTGCTGGCTCGGGCACGCTCATTAAAATGGAGAGCTGCCGAGCGACTTCCTCACGCGCGAACTGCTTTATGCGAGCCAACATGTCGTTCTGGTCTCCGAGAGTCAAGGCCGCGATCGAATCACGTTGTTCCAGAGAGAACCGTGTTTGGGCGAGCTGCTTGTGCAATTCGTCAAAACTCTGGCACAAGCTGACGAGTTCGGCAATGGTTTGTGGCTCCTTGGCTAACAAAATTTGAAATGCGTCATCGCATATGCCCTTGAGGATTTGTTTGATTTTGTCAAATTCAGGCATCGCTGGGTTTACCCGCTTGCGCAAGTCAACAACGTCTTCATTGTAGCTGGTAAAGGTCTCTCCTGGCTGTTGAGTACGCTCACGAAGTAGTTGTTGTGTGCGGAGTTTTCGCACAGCAGGGCGGTCGAAGACTTGCGAAAGGGAGGCCTTGAAGGAATCCCAGCTGGCAATGTCGGCTTCGTGAATGCGCAACCAGAGACTGGCGACGCCGGACAAGTAAAAGCTTACATAGGCCAGCTTAGCCGCATCGTCCCACTTGTTCGCTGCGCTCACCTTGTGGTAAGTAGCCAGCCACTCCTCAACGTCTTGACCGTCAGTGCCACTGAAGATTGGTGAATGACGCAGTGGCCACACGCCGGGACATGTAGACGCGGGAACTTGCGAGGTACATTGGGTGGAGGATTCTTCCGGCATTGCTGGTACTGCAAATAGGGTGCGACTTCGTAGTTCCAGCTTCGAAGATTACCCCGCACTTCCACCAAATTATAAGGGGGTTTATTGAATAAAACCAACTGCCTGGTTCAAGAAACGTCAGTCACTGTCACGAGCTCAGCTCTTCGTCGTAGTCGTCTTTCAGGTGCTCCAACTAGATACTGTCTCTCTCCCTCTTCCCCACTACAATATATATATATATGTATATATATATATATATATATATATATATATATATGGGAAACAAGTGTATACTTAGGGGCTCGATTTTAGTGTTTTACACAATATTATTGAGATCTAACAAACAATAATGCCAAGGAAGTTATAGGGGAAGTTATTAGGCCAATTGTAATGTAAATAGGAAGAAAGAAAAGTGGGTGAAAACATAACTTACCGTCGGCAGGATCCGAACTTGCGACCTTCGAATAACTCGTTCAATGCTGTACCACTGAGCTACCACGACAGCCATCCTCCCAGCCACTTTATTGGGCATCTATGTCAATTTAAACGCGGGAGTCTCAGTGAGCGCCACTTGTAGCCATGGTGGCGACTGTGGTACACTCTTTATGAGCCTGTTTGGCGTCACGTAGCACGTGAACTTATTCCTGTTTCTTGTTTCGTGTTTTTGGTGTTTTACACAATAATAATGAGATCTAACAGACAATAATGCCACGGAAAGTATAGGGGAAGTTATTAGGCCAATTGTAATGTAAATAAGAAGAAAGAAAAGTGGGTGAAAAGATCACTTGCCGTGGGCAGGATCCAACAGTGACAGTTAGAGATTCTAAAATTTGGCTCACACCTACCCTTGTCAATAATATATATATATATATATATATATATATATATATATATATATATATATATATATATATATATATATATATATATATATATATATATATATTATTGGCCATGGCAGGTGTGAGTCAAATTTTAGAATCTATAACTGTCACAGACACTTGTCTATTGTCACGGTGAACTGTAACGGACGCCAGTACCTTTCACTGAGCGTCATACACCTTACGTTCACACGAAATGTAGTCTAGCGTCTCTTCGCAACGGCACGCATTGCAGAGAGCGTTGTCGGCTATCTCAATACCAGAGAAGTGAGATTTAGTGAATGACACACCTAATGTACACCATAAATCAGCCTGGCATTGCTTCGCCGTGTCCAGTTGCCATGTATAGATTCCTCAAACAGCTCAACCATTGTTGAGGATTGCTTCCTTTGTTCTGAATACATGAAGGGCAGCATAGAGTAAGCCGCCTTAGAAAACTGCTTTAAGCTTCAGACCTTGCGGAAGGTATAATATTTTATGCAAACCGTCAAGAGCTGCGCGATGGGCTTTATTGGCATGTTCAATTTCTATGACGCCGCAACAACTTC
Source organism: Rhipicephalus microplus (assembly GCF_043290135.1). Classification (NCBI taxonomy): domain Eukaryota; kingdom Metazoa; phylum Arthropoda; class Arachnida; order Ixodida; family Ixodidae; genus Rhipicephalus; species Rhipicephalus microplus. The sequence goes on along the minus strand of NW_027464585.1, from coordinate 20,403,237 downwards.
GAACTCACTGAAACGAGACGGGGTGCCCTTTAGTATGTGTTTTATTAATAGATGAACTTTCAAATACGAGCTGCTCGTATGGCTGGTGATGTAGTGCTGATAGCACGGATTGTAGGGCTGTCTTGCAGTCGCTGAAAATCGACCACTGTTAAGCTGGTTCCCGAGTGACCAAAAAAAGTGCAGCGCGTAGCAGAGCTGTCGACCTCGTGGGGTGGCCAGTCCTAAAGCTGAGGGTATTAGCTATTGCTGGGACAACCATTGCACCGGACGAACACTGCATGTTTGTTGCGCCGTCGGTAGATACATTTACACTGCTCACATACTTCCCATGTAAAAGAAGCGTCGTTTTTCAGCGGGTTCACAACCACGTGAGCATGTACCAACGCAACTAGATCGCAACTCTTCTACCTAAGAGGCTGTGCAGTAATTTTGTGTACGGGCGCAATGCCACGTATATCCTCTAAACCCAGCACTGCACTTGAAGTGTTTGTATGATGTGGAAATCACTTGCCATGCATCTGTTTTGTTTAATTTCTAGTATTTGTGCACTGCTAGCGCATTCGTTGGATCCTCTTGTACCTGTGACGCGCTCTGCATATTAAAAGCTCTAAAAGGGACAATTTCATGTCACCAGTCTTCCTAAGATTCCAAAAAATACTTCTTTGAAAACCCTGTATTTGGCGCACCTCTAATCACCGATAGTCTTCGCATGGAGTACATATAGCTGTTACACTGGGTGTAGAAGCTATTACAATCTATTTTTTTGGCTATTGGAGCTGTTGAAAGCTAAAAATCATGTCGTCGTATGTAGCAGTTTCATGAATATACAGCCACAACACCATAGTATACTGCCGAGGGCATGTTTTTGTCGATAAGAACTTGATATATCTGATCACGTTGATGTCGCTAGACCAGACTTCAAATGAAGAATTTAGTACGTTTCAGAGTTCACACTCTCAAAATTACGAATTTAAATCAAACGATCGATGTTGAACGAAAGCCGCCTTTACAATTCAAGGGAGGTCGGCGGGCATCCATGCGTTGGTTTCCTTCACCTTTTTGTCGTTTTTCTGTAAGAAATAAGGATAACACCACTACCGCCTTTATATTCGCTACAACGAAATTCGCGAAGCTTTGTGACTCCTGCAGCATTGGTGGTGATCTCTAAACTGGTCTCCTCCACTTGTTTTGTTGTTAATCTGAGAAAATAGATACCCCAATCGCCACCTCCACATTCACTGCAACAATAATTTGCAACGTCTTTAGACTCATGCAGCGCGCCACGCTTATTTTATGCGGAGACACGAATTGTTTCCTTACACTGAACCTTCCAATGGGCAACTCTGCACAACAGTGAATTGTAATGTACGCTCTAGCAACACCTGTGGCTTCATTGTGCTTATGCGCGTCCAGGGAGCTTTTCTGATGTCAGAGCCAAACGCTTGAAACGTTGAACTAAGGGAACCAGATTGTTGAAAACTCGATACATTTTTCCTTATAAACAATAGAGCTGTGGCGAGACTCCAGACAACGCACGTTACTTGTTTCACTGCAAGTAAGGCTTTCGTCAGCGCACTGCAATACGGCAGGGCAATTGTAAGTATGTATATTTTTTAGAGTATAACTGAAAAACATGGCTCATCACTCTGTTGTATTATTCGTTGTAGCACGAAAGTGGAACGTCTCTTCAGAGATGCGGTTGATTGGTTCTATGGAATTGATGTATCACTGCTTGTACAACATTTACTGGTGTCTTGCTGACACAGCATCATCTTGCGTCCATGCACCGATATTGACGCCCACGCGTACATTTCTACCCGGACATCTGAGTTCATGATCATGACTTAACCTTTGTGGTAGTTGAAAATGTTAGCACACACCTCGGCACAGCATAAGACAACTTACAAAAATGGCATAAGCAAACACGTGGTGAACACGTCGATTCATTATGTATTCCTTCAAACATCGTTACACCAAGGAGTACGCTTCCTAGTGACAGAGGAACCTGTGTTCATGCATGTATCACACCGCGCTACAGGGGCATGAGACGCAGAGATCTTCAGCTCAATCTACAAACCTCCCTTTCACGATAGCGCGAAAGTTACCCGTAGACATCATTGACTGCTTTCGATGCTCATTGCATTTCTTTATTACACGACTTCTATTTGTATGATGCGGCTTGCGCGCATAAGTTATTATTGTAGTTTCTGTTTGTATTCGTCACCACGCAATTTAATAACGTAATGGCCTTCACAAACTTTCATCAGTGAAGCCTTGACGAACCCGACGCAAAGCACTTTCATGTTCAATAATGCTTAATGCGTGGCGCTCATCCAGCGGGCGATGCCCACAGAGTCATCGCCAACAGCGGGGCTCTTCAAGTTGGCTCCACGTGGACTTCCTCTCTTTATGAGATAACCTTTACACTCTCTGTTGAAGCGGCTTTTCATGACTACAAGTTTCTCAATCAGCTTTGTACTCGCTTTCTTAGTAATCAACACTGAAGGGCAACGGCATATCATGTTTTGCCGCATAGAGAGGTTGGTGTCGCTATCGAGTGAAGAGATACAGCGCAGTAAAGACGGCTGCGAAGCTTGAGAGGCATTTCGAAGGCCACGTGCGCGTACAATGATAGGCGCAAGGCTTTCATCGAAGGTTGATTCGAGATGTGCAGTCATTGTCTGCGTGGCACCGATCATGTAACATTGGCTTGTCAGCTTCGCACTGGCAATGGAAGCAGCGGGTGATCTGTCATGACACTGGCCTTGACACTGGAGCTGTGAAGTGCGCATTTAATTCATAACACCGATGGCGATACGCTGAAGATGAAAGAGATTATACATAATATGTGAGTATTGGTGTTAAGTCGGTGTTCAACTTAGTTAAATAAATACACTTTATTTAAACCTCCCCTCTGTATAATGCCCAATATGTCCTATGACTAGTTTTTCGAACCACTGTCTTGCAGCGCTCACCTCGCCGTCGCGACTTCGTTAAGGTACTCCGCACACTCAGCGGCTCAGTTACCCTCAGTCAGGTGGTCGCCCGCCTTGGCGCTGGACTGCAAGACTACGAAATCATCGTCGTACCTGTTGCCTTGTGTGTAGCCTCCTTTTTTCATTGCGTTCCATCCTAACCAGTTGTCACTAGCGAAGCAAATGAGCTGTATGAATAGGCTTAGTGATGGCGGATGTTGTGTGTGAACAACCGACGAGGCACAACAGGCACCGCCTTGAGTGAGGCTATTGGCTGGCCTCTGATGAAAGACTGGTGCTGACATGTTCGGAACAACCGTAGGGGGCTGAATCACTTCTGAGAAGCCTCACGCGAACCTTGCTGAGACGAAAGTCCACACCTAAGAATTCCTGCATCGCGACCTCCAGCACAGAGCAATTGCTCCTGTCGCCAGCGCAGACCTGACGAGTCAACTTTGCTTGACCGGAGGCAGACAGACAATGCCAGCTCATGCTTATAATCCCCCATTTGATGATTGCCTTGTGCTTCTGAATTCACCCGCTTGCAAGTCCTATGTAATAACTCATTGTTTAACACCACAAAGAATTAGTTGTGCTGCACCAACTATACAGCCCAATGAAGGCAGCCAAACTTTAAATGCCTCTCAAGCTTCTTTGTCCTAGTAGTATTTGTAGCTTATCGTCCTAGTCACCCCAAGCACTCAATTTATTTGCGGCGGACAAGGATTTTCTACCTATGCGTTTGTCAGTGTGTGTGTGTGTGTGTGTGTGTGTGTGTGTGTGTGTGTGTGTGTGTGTGTGTGTGTGTGTGTGTGTGTGTGTGTGTGTGTGTGTGTGTGTGTGTGTGTGTGTGTGTGTGTGTGTGTGTGTGTGTGTGTGTGTGTGTGTGTGTGTGTGTGTGTGTGTGTGTGTGTGTGTGTGTGTGTGTGTGTGTGTGTGTGTGTGTGTAGAGATAAAATCCCACATGTCAAGAGTGGGGGAGCCTGAGGCTAAAAACGGTGTTGTTATCCGCAGTTGCTCCCTTATGTGAGCTATAAGCTTTTGTTTTTGCTGGCGCAAAGACCTGTAGCATGCAGTATGCCTACGCTAGGTGTGATTCTTTTAATATTTGTGCAGAAAACGGCCGCTGAAGGGGTCGGCTGGGCGCTAGACAAGTTCAATTTTGTTTGTACAAGTTGTACAATCTTTTTGCGAGAGGCATTGGAGAGAAGTAGTACGCATACGTTTAAGGTGGCCGTTATAAGTGGTGTAACTTAGCGAGAAAGCTGCTGAATTTAGCCTCTTCTCAGTCATACTAGCGGCATTTCAATAACATTGTAGCCTTAGCGACTTTTTGGGGTAGTTTCTAAATTTGCAATAGAGCGTTCCAAAACAGACTCAGAAAACGAGGAAATGGTGAGATGAGAACAAAGAAATTATCGGAACCGGCTTCAATAAATGAGGCCAAAGCATACAAGTTCTAGCTGCTTGTGGTGGTGCGACCTTTAGGGCGCATTCGCATTCACACTTGGGAAGTGATGCGAAAACAAAAATGCCAGAGCGGCTGCAAAAGCACGACCACGCGTGTCGAAAATGATCAGATTCGTTCTGTCTGGTGGCGCAACTGCCATCGCTACCGTTTGAACTTATTAGATTTTGCCTTATTTCTGAGCATAAATTTTGTACCGAATTCTAGTTATTCACGCGAAGCAATGAAGAGAAGCAGCTCGCTTGTTTTCAAACGCTGTTTCGGGAGATAAGCCAGCAGAAACTGCACGAGCGAGCGCTCCGGCAGCAGCGGCGGCGACTCCAGCTGGCTGTACACAAATGCGAGACACACTGGGGCATTCCGACTCGCTGCTGCTGCATCATTCAATTTCAGAGTTTTCGGCAATCGTAATCCAAATCAGGCTCTTAGTGAACACAACCTTCTTGAGGACGTCGAGCTTCATCGTGCTGCGTGGATAGTTCGCGATTTGAGCCGATGCGAGCCACCACCGATGTCTTTGCTGCTATGTAGAATATGCGGCCGGCTGGTCATATGACGTGGTTTGGTCTAGCCGTGAAGTGGAATCCGGATTCGCTTTTGCCTAGCGGGAAAATTGGTCTCAGAGCAGTTTTCGCACGCCGGCCGCGGGACGTGGTTTTTCTATGACTTGAGCAGTGAAAAGAGCAAGCTTCCAGATAGTTTCGCCAAATTCACCCTCTTAGCGTGCTCTTAGCGTCTTATGGCCGTTCTGTGTGGCCGTTCTGTGTGGCCGTTCTGATCATACCTTCTGTTCTAGTGCCTCCAAACGGGTAATGGTTCACAGTTCACCGCAAACAGGTGGACTACAGCTGCTTACCGGGCCAAAATGGCATAGTCAGGTGGTAGCAGGGCAGTCGAACTGCATTCGCCATGTACAAAATTAATTTACAATATTGTTTAAATAAAAAATAACCTATTCGCGTGCTTATCAAATAAAAACTGAAGACTAAGGAAATATCACCGTCATAATTATTGTTTAGCGACTTTTGGCTAAAACTGGCAACTTTTCGGAAGCGTTCTGGCACCATTGGTTGAGTTGAAGCAGTATTGACCAATGTGGTCACTTTGAGCGCGGTACGAGCGTACATTCTATGAAGACAACGAAACTCTCTAGCTTTAACGGTAGAAATGTTGCGTATTGCTTCGAAAACATCGGCCTTGCAAAGAAAGCGTTTGTTCAGGCGTACAAGCAACTACAACTAATAGGACTGCGGAATTTCGCAACTCTAATGACGTGTACACTATTCTTTTAGATATTGCAAGCACTGCTTATTTATTCCCTCTTTCTTGTTCTGTGGGGGTGTATTCTATGACATCATTTGTGATGGTGCACCATTTAACCCACTGTGGTCATGAAACACCAGTGCGAAAACCGAGGGGAAACAACTAGGGACTTACAGAGAGCTGTTTGCTCGGTTACGTATAAGCTGAATCTACTGAGTGCGCAGCTGCATTAACCTCAACATAGACATCTTTTCCGCTGCGACACTGACTGAATCATTTGACACAGAGAGCGCATCGCAAAGACTTTTTGCTGTGTTCACCATTGTAGCTGCGATATATAACCGCTGAGTGAACGTCCACCAAAAAAAAAATACTGCTACTGTTTATATGATACTCTGGCTCCTGTCACTGTCCGGACAACTTGAAAGCTGGGTAAAAATCGGTATTCTAACCCAATGAGCGAAATAGTATTGACTCACACAGATATATTTATTCAAAAAAGCGATGAACAGGGGTCACTTTACGACAAACTTGTCAATTTACGGGTTCGCCAGAATAACTTTTTAGGGGCCATTCGGCGCTGGTACGCTTTTTCCAGGTTACTGTTCACTATAAGGAAGGAAAACAGCCTCCGAGTTGCAAGCAGGATTTGACCGTATCAGTCAGCTATACTTGCATATATTCCAACTATATTTCTCCGTCCTAGTCTGCTACATCAACTACGCAGACTCGATGACTCTTTTTCTTTCCAACTTTGTTCATTGCAATGTCAGCCTACTTTTGATGACTTGGTGTTTCCATGGCTTCAATTTTTGCTATCTTGGAATTGCATTTATTCATATAGGTGGTCCACTCATCACAAACTTTGCGCACAGACTCCAATAAAAAATTGCACATGGCATTACATAACACCCTTGCCACTGCTAATGAACTTCGCATACCTAATGACATGTCCATGCTACTGGGCCCACCTAGATATGGGAGGTTGAGTATGTCAGTGGGACACCGTGACGCTAACATGACTTTCTCAAAATAATGTTCATAAAAGTTTGACTCATTTAGCATTGCTCCTGCTTGCTAGCTGCTCCATCGAAATTCCCGGCTGAGGTATCTTATTGGGCGCGAGGCCGGTCCTGAAAAATTGGCACCACTGTTGGCGTGACATACTTGACACCATCAGCCGTATCAGTGGGAGCGTCCTCTGCTTTGTAAGCACCAACTTGCGCTTAATATGGAATGTTAGGATGCCACAGTCACTGTGATTCTGAGTTGCCTTCCACTGCTTGTTCAATGCGTGAACACTGCAATATGCAGTCGCTGCTGTGAAGATGCCTCACACAATATGCCGGTGCTTTGAGCTGCACTAAAGAACGAGTGCAAGAGACCCCTGTGTCGGCCGTCACACGCGCCCTCAATGCAAGAAACTGCATGCGGCTTGGATGTTGCTATTTATAAATGGTAAATGGCCATCGGCTAATAAATGCGCGGGAATTCAGCCCTTCTGTTAGCAAAGGGCCGAATTCACAAAGATTTCTCTTGGCTACGCATTTTCTTAGCCAATAATTCTCCCATCTGCAGGGATTACTATGGCGCAGGTACGAATTTAACTTATTCGGTACTTAGGAGGGCGAGGAGGACACACGATAGCCGATTAAACTGCAAGGAATGAAATAAGTGTGTGTCAATAATATCAAGGTAGCACGCAAAGTGTCTAGCATCGAGATTATACGATGATAGCCAATGATTTGCTGCATCCAAATTTCTGTTCCGCGAGCGTCTGCTACAGTGCTCATGGGATGCCTTGTACGTTGTTTACCATGTAGATGTTTTGGTGTTCTGTGCAAAGCCAAACACTCGCCTTTCACCAATGACTGTAGCTAAAAAAGAAATTGGTCGATGGCCTTAAGCCATAGAGCAATCAATGCACTATCTCGCCAAGTATAAGTAAACAACACTCCAGATGCACCACATCAATGAAACCACGCATAAATCGGTGCATGCAATGTTTGAAAATGTGCCTCAAATATCTTCCCCTGTTTAGTGTGACCAGTTACCTTACATTTTAATGAAGCTGCGCTGCTACTCAACTAATCAGGTGTAATCGAGCATGGTATAGTGGTGAACGTAGGAGGGTTTTGTACCTAGACGTAAAAGGTTGCCTTTCTTACAGTATTCTTATTACAAGACACTGGAGCGAACTTTGTTCCTGCGGACGAATTGTGCAGAAATAGAGAACAGCAATCAAATGAATTTGTGAGCAGAATTTCGCTGGTTCCATGCACCGCAGCATTTTTATAAAGACGGAATGCGAGAACGTGCATACGATTACGCTTAGATATGTGTCTACGTAAAACGAGGGAGACTCGTCGGGAGCTGTTTCAGTGCTAATGCTCTTCAAATTACGGTGCAAATATTTCGTCCAGCATTGTTTGAGTGAGCAAACAAAGCAAGCTACGTGTATATGAGTCTCGAAGTCGAGAGACGTCATCACACGTGCAAAGAGAACGAAAAAGAGAGAGTGGGACTCTCGTTTCGTCTCCACGAAAGCTTGAAATCGATAGATAATAAAGACAATTTTCTGGCACAACAGACGTCAGGGAAAGTTTCCTCAAAGCAGCGTCGGATGCTTGGAGAATATAAAAAAGTGGAGTGCGCGTTTTATGAGAGTGACAGCCACACAGAAAGTGAGATGAAGTCTGACTGTCTTTAGATGTGAGAAACTCAATGCTAATTAGGAGAGTTGTCAGTTAATGAGCCAAATCTTCCTTAAACAACGTTAATGGAAAGAAACTGAGTATTCATCAAGTTAAAGTGAATCTAGTGACTGTGAATTCATAATAGTTTGAAGTAGAAGTTCATTTTTCCCCACAGTGTTACACCATACAATGTGTGGTGAGAAATGTGGGAAAAAAGCTGCGATTGAAAACGCAGCTTGACTAGCCCCACATTCTATCAATACAAGGCAGACAAAGTGACAGAATTCATAAAGTCCTCAAAGCAACTAAACGAACACAAATACATAGTTTAAACTGGCACCAATAAGAAATATTGCATAGATAAAATTTTAGGAAATGTTGATAGGATCGCACTCTTTGAGGAAATACGAAAATATAGAAATAAGCAGAACATAAAAAACAAATATTATCGAACTGCCTAAATCTTTCTTGCGTTATGAAGGTAAAAAAAAATATTTGACATATCCTGTCGCGAAAGAAGGCACAATTGCTCCAATGAAAAATTTAATTTATTTTGTATGTGGGGGAGTGAACATTTCAGGATTTGTAGACAACAGCTTGTTCGGCATCGAAGAAGCTTCCAATAATCATTCTGTCTAGTAGGTCGAGTCAAGGTGCCGCGCTCTAAGCATGCTATGGAGATTAGATTGTTACTTTCTTGGTTAAATTCAGTTTTTAAAGACGCTAGTAAACAATATTAATACATGTTGTCAAATCTTATGACTCTGAAATTGTTGGATAAAGACAAAGTATGTGCATTATATTCGGCATTTGCAATAGAACGCAATGCATTTTTTGTAGTGTGAGTGATTTCTGCTTAGAGTGCAAGGTGCCAGTACCCTACACCAAAAGGCCGTAGCGTAACTGGGAAGAAAAAGCGTGCTGTATATCTATAGCATCTGAGTATTCGGTAAAAATGACTGACATCTTCTCGACATGACATGTACTTTACTTAACTTGTTTCTTACCATTTCGGTTTGTGAATCCCATAAAATATGCTCATGAAAAACAATTCCCAATGGTTTAGTGGTCGAAGGAAATCAATCACAGAATTGTGCAGGTGTATTTTTGAAGTAACTTCGTACGTTGCTCCTTTTGAACGAAATATGACGGCTTTAGTTTTTGAACAGTTAACTTGTAGGGAGTTAGCAGTCGCCCATGCATACAAGTCATCTAGTGTCATGTTTGCTGCAGAAATTAGATCATATACATTCATACCTGTCAAAACAAGGAATAGCCATCCGCATATATGACATATTTGATTGTGTGATTTATGTTTATAATGTCGTTGACATAAGTGATAAAAAGTAACGGCCCCAAAATACTACCTTGGGGTACACCTTGAGCAAGTTTTTGCAAAGATAATTGTTCTGTGTTTACGCTTACACACTGTAATTTATTGTTCAAATAACTAGAAATTAAGTTAAGCGCATTTTCTCTAATTCCACAATAGGGCAATATTAGTAAGAGAGTATTGTGATTTATCCGGTCAAAGGCTTTGGAAAAGTCAACAAATATGCCTAGCGTAACTTTCCTCTCCTCTATATTACCTAATTTAATTTCCTTTTGACGTAACAATGCTACCTCTGTCGACAGCCCTGACCTAAAACCGTACTGGGCTGGAGTAATCACCAAATGGTTTGCAAAGAAGTTCGACAGTCTTTTGAGTATTAACTTTTCTATGGGCTTTGAAAACAACGGTAGAACAGAAATGGGCCTATAGTTCTTCAAATCACTTTAGTCTCCTCCTTTAAACAGCACTGTAAGCTTTGCATGCTTCATACGTTCTGCGAACATACCTGTGCCTAAAATTAGTTTATAAATGTATGTTAAGGGCACGACTAATATATCTAGGACGGAATAGAATGAGGCCATCTTTAACCCATCAATACCTTTAGATTTAGTTTGCTTTATTTTTTTGAAAACACCCATAACCTTGTGTTCATCAGTTGGGGAAAGATAAACCGACGAAGCTACTGTCTGCGCGGACATGTAATGTAGTGCGGTAGTGTCACTGACGCTGTCTACTAAGGAAGTAAGTTGATAATTGAATTTTTCAGCCAATGCTCTGCCCCTGTATGTTCGATCGCCTTTAGTTATCTCTTCCACACTAAAATTACCTTTATGTAATGGAGTAATTGAATTTCTCTTGCTCCACATCTCTTTGACCCCGGAGGCGCCCTCGAACATGCAAGTTGATTAGCGTTGTCGCCTGCCAATATATATTTTTTATTTTTTATTATATTGGCAAACTATATGAGAAGGTAGCGTACGTTATAGCCCGCTATCCCAACATCATGAAGGTAATGTACAAGATAAATAGTACACGGTTATACAGCCACACGTGGTGCTTTCTATCTTCCAGTAACCTTGGGAAAACGCTTTATAACTATTTTTTTTCTATTTTTGACCAAGTTTCACCAGACGTTTTCGCATTTGGCCTCATTCGAAGCATTGAAGGTATATGAGCATTAGGGTAAGCGCAAGCATCGCTACAATGGACGAGCGGTTACTGTGCTCAGCTACAATCTAGGAGGTTCGGAGTTCGATCCGCGCAGTGCCACCGAGAACTTTTTTTAAGAAGTTGCCCGGCCTGAGATTATGCGTGGTGGTGGGTACTAATTTTTAAGAAAGTGGCTTTTGCGCTTTCTTCTTTCACTCCCCTTTTGACCCAAAAGCGCTGTGCCGTGCTCCTTCATAAATTACATACCTCAGGGTTCATAATTATTTCCTCCATCCTCTCTTATCTCAAAAGTGCCCAGAGCTGAAATACCAATATCATACCTGGTATATTACTTTTCACGTGTTTGGATATTCGACCAGCGATCAGTCGTCAAGGTGTTTTGAAGAAAGTGTACATATGCAGCGAGTTAAATGCTTGTGGCCAAGTTGACTGCTTTTGTCGGGACACGTTTTCGTGCTAATTTGGTGGCCATCATTACATGCAGCAAGGCCAAAGAGCACAGACAGTTAGAGAAGACACAAACAGAGTGATTAGTTTGTGTCTTCCCTCCCGCTATCTGTCATGCTGCGTGATTTAGTGTAATGTCGCTATCAATGAATAAATTGAATTATAGCAGTTGATCGAATTCTGCTGAGAGGGTCCCCTGTTGTCCAAACGAAACAGAACAATGACAATTTTATTTGTGTCATAGAGAGATACTCTGCTTTTTTTACAACAATAAATCTTTAAACCAATGTTTATTTTTGATTAACACCAGTCCCAGTACAGATGAAAGGTGCATGGACAAAACTCGTGTATTCAGCTTGGCTAGGTTTGTGACCTTAATAATAATTGCGAACTGGTATTACAATATGCATGAATATCAAACACATATACAACCATGGGTGATAGCTTGTTTATTCAGAATAAAATTGATATGTTGAAATTAACATATTTGAGCAACGCAATGTGTACAAGATATGCCATGTAGAGTAGCTATGCTCTAAACAAGTATTCGCTGGTTGGTTTCATTTTACCCAATTTCTTCCTCATGACTGTACGTTGTCAAATGAAACAACTTTCTGGAATGCACATATTTTGTGTAAGGTTACATTTATTTTTGTGCAGTAAAAAACTAATTTTTGTGCATAAAGGCTCAGAAGGAAAAGAACTACAAACAAACTCAGCGAAATCATCACCATACTTACGCATCAGTGATAAACGAATTCTCATTTAAAACATACATACATACATACATACATACATACATACATACATACATACATACATACATACATACATACATACATACATACATACATACATACATACATACATACATACATACATACATACATACATACATACATACATACATACATACATACATACATACATACATACATACATACATACACTGAGGTGTAAATATTAAGATGAATGGCTATAAAACAACAATTCTAATACACTCATTTTACATATACAGAAAGTAACTTACGAGAGAAATCCGCCAGCACTGTTATGTCTGAACTCGGTGTTTCTCAAACCATCTCGGAAATGCTTGATGCATAGTTTCTGCTGCTGCCCAATGACATGCAGTTTTCATAAGAAACACAAGAATAAAGCCCTTGACAATGTCATGCTAAAGAAAAGGGCTGTGCATCAATATTTCGTACATGTCTGCAATATTACTCAGTTTATATACATAGCTTTGCTCAATCACAACACACTAACAAAGCATGTTAGGACACTTGGGCTGAAAGGCGGCACAGCGCAAAGCAATTCTAGAGAATACATGAATAATGCAATTCTAATCTACTAAGTTTTTTGGTGAAAACAGTGCTTATATTGACAACTACAGACCCCATTTCGTTCCCCGAAAACACTCCTCAAAATGATTTCAAAGTTTGCACATAAACACAGCTGTCTGTTATTCTGCATGAAAAAAATTCAGTTGACTGGTGAGCAACGACTGTACACTAATTATGTGAGGTGATGCTTCAGTGCACTGCATGTATGTCTTGCTGCTGGCCTCAACTGTGTTGACCCTCAGCACATATGTTTAAAATCACAACTAATACTATGCCACTACAAAGTAATTATGTGTCATTTGCATGAAACAGGGACCACAATAAAAGAACAACAACATTTACCTTTACACAGTCTAAAAATGTAAATACATTTTCATAGAGTTTTCAAAGTTATTCTGAGGATAGTAATAATGGTTGCAAACACATTGTTACTTCCACTTACAAACTATTTGAAGATGCCAGCTTCAATATTAAACTATACCAGTACCTTTGTGGGGCTATACAATGGTACAGGTACCAAGAAAAATATACGTAAGTGCATGCTATAGCTACATATAAATTAAAATAAATGCTTTAATTTCTAGTCTCAGTAAAGCTGCATAGACGATAAGTCACTTGCATAGTACACAACTACATTATGAACGAACATATCCGAGAAAAGTATACATCAAAAAAGTTACACTTACACAGTAGAAACAGAGAAGTAGACTGTTGAAGGACGGACAGGCAGTGGGATAACAATACACAAGCACTAAAATTTACTGTAAGATATACTAGGAGTAGTGATGATCCTCTTCCTTCCAAATAAAATAAACCACAAAGATTCATTTCCCAGAGCTTATACACTCATGGCATCAATGGTGCTATACAAATGAGTGTACACTGAAGAATTATATCGACTAAGTACAAGATTACCGCATCCATAGCTTTGCTTCGTGTACTACAAAGAATGAAATCACAGTTACCATTGCCGCCCATGGATGCTGTGAATTATGGCAGTTAAATGCAGAGACACGCAGGCACTTTAATTAACATGCATGTTAAAAATTTCAGCTCAAAATTATTTGCCTACTTACACTACAGCAGCAATCAAATTAGTGTCATAGTTTGGTATCTTCCATGCGAAATTTAAATAATTTGAATCGCAAGCAAAGGTAATGCTGAATATTGCACTGCTAAGAAGTTAAGCTGCAGCTGCCCAGAATGTTTCTACGTATACAATGCAAACTGCTCCTGACATTACAGTGTGTTCTTTCTGCTGTCGTAAACTTTGAACAGAAGAACAGTAACTGGCAGTCCCTTTCTACTTGTAAATCTTCGGTGCTCTGTTCTTGATACACTTTACATGACTGTGGAGCACTGTATCCCTTGTTACTGCTGGAACTTAGGAAAGTACGGATCATTGTTACAACCATGCTACATGCTAGAGTGTATAGCTGTTAAATATGTGCTCATGAATATTTACAGATGTCGTATTTTCAGAAGCCACTGACAAGCGTTAACACATACACAAACAGTGAAGACTGAAAATATATTTTATTATGATACAAAAGCAAAATTACAATGTTATAGATGGATGCATGAAACTTCTGCCAAGCATAATGAGCAATTAAAGTTTCTTCTATTCCGACTTTACCCTAGGTGCGAGGAGCAGACCACAAATAAGTTCACTAAGAAACACAAGTTAGACTGCATTACAACGCAACAGCTAATGTTCATAACTTCAAGGCGGTCTAACATAGCCAGCTCACCATACCGCGTATAGGAGAAAATGGGCAGTCTAGAAGACACAAAGCACTTGTGGATTGTGAGTAAGCTTGTTGCTGACATCTGTCATTGCAAACGAAAAAAACCTTTAAAAATGCACTTAATCAGGGGAAATAATCGTACGCAAAAACACAACGAGCTCCTACGGGTGCCACCAGCACTCACCATTATTGTTGATACCAGTGCCTTGCCAGATGGATATGCCGTGTGCTGCACAGAACACCAAAGGAGCACTCCATGACTTTGCTTGCATGTGTGCTGACTGCATCGCACTGCTGCTGAAGTAGGCTAGCCACAGACAGAGAGATGAGGAGTCATGGCTTTGAAACACACTGATCGTAACTTTTAGAGATCAACAATGCAAACTTAGCTCAGGCACAATTTGTAGAAAAAATATATCACTATGCAATCGTGGTGAACACGTTCGGCTGAAATACAACATGCCACAAAACAGAGAGGGAACAAGCTACATCCAGTAAAAGATGCAGTTACTGGTCCTATGTTGTCTAAGGCTTCATCAATAGGTCTTTCTCCTTGCAAGTTTTGAATAGCCAGGCAATTTTCACCCACTTGCTATTTCCTTCCAGAGCACTTGATCTACAGAGTGAGTCACAAGCTCGAGAGCTCAATCAGGAATCAAAGTGTTTGTGCTCGTTCAAAAACACAAGCTTTCGAGCCTCAGATGACTGGAGTTTCATTCATAGGCTGCAGGATCCGAACTTAAAACAATCCCCTTTATCTCTCAATTTAGTTCTATAAATGTTGAATAAGAAATATGTGTGAGAATTATACAGGTATCCACTGCGAACAACCATGCTTGGGTTTTCAATTTGTGCACAGTAAATGGTGCTCACTTATTCGTATGTATTGAAGAAAAACTAACCTTGCAGCCAGCCGTTAGGCAGTTTTGTGCCCTCAAAGCCCCGAAGCAGATCGCAGTCCTTTCAGATCAAGCTGCCATGCATGCTTCCAGGTCACATCCAGGTCCGCTGAATGATAAATGTCCCAGCAGTGACATAGACTTGCACAGTTAGGGAGCACGTGTTCTTCCTATTTTTGTACAGGTGCTCAGAGTCATGATGAGGATTTGTGTGCCAGTATGGGTAACCGGTGCATCACAGGACCTTCACAAACCTATGTCTGCGATTTGTGAAGAGCGAAAACGAGATATTTAGAAATTATCACTAAAAGCACTCACTTCTAATACTTGTTTGGCAAAGTTATCACTTCGTCAAAGTGACCAAAATGTGCTAGATTCACTTTGAAATAAACTGAAGCCTCATGTAAAGTTTACTTACCGCAAAATATATGTCCTAGTGAAGTATAGTGCTACCACAGCGGTAATCGTGTATAGAACTAATTTTCCAAAATAAGGTAAATTCCTTAAGTGCAACCTGGCTCCTGGAAAATAAATTCACATTAACTTTCCAACTATCAAACGTGGTAAATCGACAGGCCCAACCTAATAATCAAACAAGAGTTCACTTGCATCAAATCACAAAAAACTTCTCATGTATTTGCTCCATAACATATGTATGTATATAACAGTAGTAGTAAAGTTTTCATGCTTGAACTTACCATAGGAAAGCATCATATCTGATGGGCGTAAAAGCTTGCACACGTTATAGTACCGCGTGAATAGCAACCAATTTAGTTCTGCAAGGTCAACTCACCAATGGCAGCATTTAGTAGCCATCGGTGTTATGAGGGATCAAGTGTGCTGTAGGGCTAACAGGCAAATAACATCTGCAGACTGGAGGCTGCCGATAACAGCGATGAAGGGCTGGCCAGGCTTGCACGTCCTTTGATATAGTGTGAAAACACTCCATTGCAGGCTGTTGTCAAGGCTCTAGTGCCGTGCAAAACGATGACCAGACGAACTCGAAACCTGGAGTTAGGCGATATTGGCCTTCAACTTCATCCAAAGCAAGGCACCGGTGAAATCTTTGCTCTTTCTGGGGGCCGGAGGGAAGCTTGACGTTCACGGGGTCTCGCTGGCACATATAACTCTCAAGTTCTTACTGATGAAGAGTGTAGGTGCGCTGCCGAAGTAACACGATCCACAACAGAATGTAGCATCTCGCAGCTTTGGTTGATCACATCACAGCGCTAGAACTATGGTTATCACAAAAAGAAGTGACGAGTTAACAAACAAAAGCGTCAAGCTCCACCACCGCACCTTCGCAGGCCAAAACAGTTATCAACGCTGTATTTCAATTTTCGGTCACATGAGCACAGCTTCCTCAGAAGTCTTGGAAACGTCAACACAGCACCACTGTTCGCAACGAACATCGTTTCACTCCCGAACACTAGATTGCTCACAAGAAAATAGAAGCGTATGGGCTAGGCAGTGGTGAAGCAAGAACCGAACACAGCGCGTAGTTCATACGTTTCCGTACGTACTTGGGTCACTCAAGTTACGTGCCAAAACGCTGTCAATTCGAAATGTCGCACAGCAACCAACAGAGAGACTGGACAGTCAAGCGAACGAACTGTTACCGGCACACAAACGCACAATGCGGGCTTCACGAGTGCTAGTTGCCGTCGATACACCGGCGCCGATCCCCGCTTGATAAACACACCGACGCAATGGCTTCGCTGCGCTTCACCGTACACAATTGTACTGCTGCAGCTTTCTGCACTGCTACACACATCGAAAGATCTGCCGTAATCACAACGCATCCGGTCGAATGCTGAAGTAAATCATGCGAGAAGCGTTTGCTGAAATTCGAATCGACCAATATGCTGTTTACGACGCCATGTACTTTTCGACAACTGCGCAGCACATAAGAGAGCTCTTGGAAAGAACTTGTGCAATTTTCACGGCGTGAAAAAATTTGCTCCTATGTGCGAGGGGGGTGATATGCCGAACACGACAGGCATGTCAGATGGAGGAAGTGTTTTGGCAAAGTCACGGAGTGAGCTGATGTTGAGGGTATTGCTTCACCACCAATCACAAGCTGTGCCTGTCGGCCAAACCGTCGTCTGCTCGCGTTTGTCGTCTGCTTCGATCCGAGCATGCGATGGGGGATTCGCCTTCGCAACGCTAATATTCCCAGGTCAAGTGGTCGCTGCGTCACATAAAATACTTGTCAGTGGCTCGCTCTACCTTTTAATTGTGTTCGTGCGCCAAGTTAAATGGCTGGTAATTGTCGCGGGGACGAACTCAGCCAAGGTTTGCGCCTGAATCTTGAGGGTTCACGTATTTGTGGAGTCATATAAAGTTATTAGGGTCATTTTTTCCGACTGCTCGTCATATTGTCACGGTACATATCGGCTTCTCAACAGTGAATGTGAAAATGCTTGATTTGTTTGTAGTTCTATGCGTAATCACGCACACCACTAATACGTTTTGGTTTACAAAGTACGCGCCATTCCAGATTGTTCCAAAGTGTATCGACAGCTGTAATTCACAGATCGCACCCATTGGACAGTTAGAGCTAATGGAACTACACTAGAGCACAAGCTTTATGAACCACTCACTAAAAAGTTCCTCTCTTTTTTATTTCCAATAGCGTGCAAGGATTGTGCTCCCGTTAACCTCTTTGGCGGTAACTTCCACCAATGAGGCAAGGATCTCGAATCGTACTTTTAATTAGATGAGATGGGGCACAACACAACATCATTACAAATAGGGTTGATCCTACGCCATGCCACGTTCGAATGCACCGACCATTCACGTAGCACATTCGTTTCCATCCAACCACAAATCTTTACATGCATAATTTTGATTGATTGATATGTGGGGTTTAACGTCCTAAAACCACCATATGATTATGAGAGACGCCGTAGTGGAGGGCTCCGGAAATTTCGACCACCTGGGGTTCTTTAACGTGCACCCAAATCTGAGCACACGGGCCTACACCAATTCTGCTCCACCGGAAATGCAGCTGCCGCAGCCGGGATTCGAACCCGCGACCTGCGGGTCAGCAGACGAGTACCTTACCCACTAGACCACCGCGGCCGGGCTACATGCATAATTTTATGCCATTGACGCCCAATAGGATTCTTCAATTACTGCGAATTCGAACTTATTGGACGACGATGGTTGTCAACACCATCCACTGCGTACAAGAGAAACAACACACGAAACGAAAAGCACCGAAAGAAACAAAAACGCATCAGCAGTCATCAGGCAGCCCTTAATAGGCGTGAATTAACTCAAAACCTGCCAGGGCACCAAAGTATACCGCCGCGGCGGCAGGTTCTAAGTAGCCACATCGTTCTTAAGAGCGGTCCGGACCACTCCTAGGATTTTCTCTCAACTACGTTGTTTTTACGCAAAATTTTGCTTCATGAATCCACTTACGAGCACTTTTCGGTAACGTAAGCAAATATAGCAACTGCATCACCATCGCTGACATGTTCCCGGGCAGTCACAGCGCGCTTTATTGCAGCGGCCGATATTACAACGATGGCCTCTTACGACGTTTTTTTTTCGTTTAGTGAATCGACTTACTCAACAAAATTTCTCTTGCGCAAAAATGTTTTCGTGAGTGAGTTTTGTGAATCCGGCACCAGATGTATAGTCATGGGGTTCCCGTGTTCGGTGACTAAGAGAAAGTGCTCACCGAGACGCTCGCCCGGTCATGCGAGCCGGCTGTGGACCCCTTTAATCCCACGATTTGGCATGTATGGTGCTTACCTCGTTATAGACCAAAAACATGTCCCTATACCGACCTCACTTGTTTCTTACAAAGCCGCGTCTAATAGTGTCGAGAAAGTGGCACGCCTTTTGTTTAGAGACATAAATTTGCCGCCAAGATTGCTCGAGAACTCACAAAAGAATGTTGATAACTGACAATTTTTCATTGTGGTCTATCGGACTTTGTTAAACAAGAAAGTGTTTTATGGCGGGACCCATGAAGACACCAGTGACGTATATCCGTCATGAATATGACGTTCGTAAAAGGTATAGAAGCACAAGACAACTAAGGAAAGCAATACCTGGGAATCAAACCCAAGGCGTTTGAAAGAGGGTGATAAAGTGACTCAGGCCTGAACGCATTCGCATAGGGTTTTTTTTAGGCGCACCGTACAACGCGCACTCCTTCGCTGTGTGCCTGTCTTCGCTTGTGGGGTGGTTGCGCTGCTTGAGAGCGGAGCGAAGAAGTACTGCACCACGACACTAATAACACCGTAAGAAAACGTTTTGAGAGTTTCAGCATTATGACACTTCGATGCAAGTAATCGAATGAACGCTGGCATCAAAGCGGCCTACGAACACTCCCGACAAGTTCACCAACTTGCCGTCAAGCAAACCCTACCTGCTACGCCACCTATACTCTGTTTCACAAGCTGCTGACAAATGCCCGAGGTAGATCTATCTTTTCCAGTCAGGGGTGAACAAAGCTAATAATCCTTCAACTGTTTTATCAATCCACAGGAAAGGCGTTCTGGTTAAAACCAATCTGCAAGACCGGCTGATCGCGCTTCCGGTCTTGAATGCACGTGCGTTTTCTTTCTATTTTATCTCTCTCTACACTCTAGTGCTTGCCCCTATTTTCCCACCTGCCTAGCGAACCGGATGCTAATGATTCGTTAAGCTTCCAGCCTTCCTCGTCTCTGTCTCACGAATTCAGAACTATTTTGTCCACTGTAAACACATAAACTCACCGTATAGTTAGGATTCATATTTCAAAGCACCCAAAATGTACTATGTTTCATGAATTAAGTTTAGAAATCATGGTTGTGTCCTCCATCATACCAATTAATGTAACACGAAAGTGAAATATCTCCTTACATTAGTAAGTTAAAAGTTAGCTTACAGCGTTTGTTGGTGTTTGACAGCTAAAGCAATGTTTGCCGTAAATGCAATTGTGATACATCTTGTCCCTAATGAGTGACGTCCATAATTAATGATCAATTAGTTCTCAGACATATCCAAGTGGTCCTGCATGCCTGTGGTAGCTGTAGTAAGTATCAGAGTGGAACCAGAGAAAGCGGTGTAACAGTACGAAGAGCGTCACTATAGCTGGTGACAACATAAGAATAAATATAGGCTCCCCTCATGGGGCCTTATTGCCCTTATTTTCTATGCCTCGGCGCTACAAAAAAAGTAGTTCAAGAACAGTGGCCATAATTTTCACGTATGCAGTTATTACCTTACAAAACTTATTTGGTGTTGAAATACAGACTCCGAAGCTCGATAAATAACCGTGAGGAGACGTGGAATTCCACGTCCGCTTAGCAATATATATGTTGTTTAAATCGCCCTTCCCACTGAACTCATCTCGGAGCACACGAAGAAGCAATGTATATCTTTGGAAGGTGATGTTTCTGCGCGGTATATAGAGTTGTACTAAGCAAACATTGCCACATTTAACGTATAGTTTAAAATCAGAAAATGGTTCTTTTGCTGTTTCACAAAATGAAACAGGGGGAATATTAACATTACATTACGTTGTTTAAAATTTTTTACGGAACTTCCGCTGCCCGGTTTCTTCGCTCTCTTCTGTAACTATGGCAACTATGACTCAAAGCGAATAACGCAGAAGCGATCTCAGATTGACTTCGCGAATTTCGATACTTGTGCTGCCTTAAATACTGAATGTGTGCTCCGTGTTACCTTGCTTGTCATCGTGTTTGAGGTAAACGCCAGTGTTTCACTCGACGTCTTACTTAATCGAAATAAATGTGCGTAGCAGACAATGTGCCTAACACTAGAGATCATTGCATACGTTGTCGTTAAGTTAATGGCCAAGGTGATGTACGCAGCCCAAGTGGCGGCGACTAAAAGCTATAGGGGAAGTTTTTTTTTTTTTGCTTCGACATTTGCCTTACATTGGGTTGCTCAAACCCCGTCCGCCCTTGAATATTCAACTTTTTCAAAGCGGGGCCCAGTTTTGCTGCAATAGGGGCACTACCTTCCGTGAATGTGTGCGAAGTTGTTCCTGTGCAGGCAAGGGGGTTTTCTCTCTCCGGAGAATGCGAGTTAATATCATGCCACACTTTGCTTTAACAGCGGAGAGCAATGCATCCGTCTTTCCTTTCATGGGACTCTAATTTAATATAAATGAGCTATCTCTATGCGTACGCAATACATGCAAAACATATATAGAAAAAGTAACACTTCCAATTATAATATTGTTAAGGATGATGCAATGTCTTAAAAACGGAATGTGTCTTTTTTTTCGCTCAACAATACCTTTAGCGGCGTCGCTTCAGTGACGATCACGATCGATGTAACTGGTCGTGATTGATCGTGATTGCTGCGTCGATAACGACCAATGCAGAAATATTTTATAGCTCGTGTCATTTCGTGGATTGAAGAACCTCAAAGGGCGTTTTTCGTGGAAGGCGTTCGTACTTCGAGCGTGAGACAAGCGCTTACGCAACGAACACTTCAATTTTGCACGTAAATATTAGCCAGTGGCAATAGACGCCGTTAAAGTTACGTAGCTGTGCCAAATGGCACGCGTCAAAATAATTACACACGCATACGATGACCACAATTTGCTTTTTAATGCATACACCAATGCACAATTTTTCCCCCTAGTTTGTTTACTTTCGTACTGTGTGACGCTCGTAGGTCGATTCGATTGCTTTTTTCTCATGCCTCGCCCGCAATTACAACACTGATATGGGTGCACAACACAGGCATACTGCGAAGGATTACCGAGATTCTCACGTTGCGACCCCACAGTAATACACTCACACACGCACATGGGGTAACGCTGATGCCAGACATTTTGTGGGCGGTAAATCACAAACGAGCACATTCTACAGAAGACACACGTGCACATTCAGACTTCACCTTCACCTTACTGCGTACGAATGACACCGACGACAATTGCCGAGAGGGGCCATTCTAGCGACGCAGAGAATAGATGCCGTGTTGCTTCTTCACGCTGCCGAGCTGATGGAACGCGGTGAAGCTCTGCCAATGAGGTGCATGTAAAACGCTGCAAAATCATGAACACCAGCATCGGATGACGGCCGACGACGATAATGCTGAGGGCGAGCCGATGAAAAAGCTTTTTCTTGACGAAGAAAACTTCATATGAAAATTGGCAGGTCCCACGTGCAGTGGGAATCAATTATATGCGAAGCACAAATGAGAAATGTTGATATGTCAGTTTAAAGTCAGCACAACATCACGGAGTGGAGGTAAATGCTGCTATTCTTGACGTCCGTGTCATGATGATCACTTTTGGATGTGTCGTTTACCTTCGTGATCTATTCACGTCACGTCATACCAAATTTAGTATATGTGGAGCCAACAAAACGGTCGCGAGCACGCTATGAGCGTGATATGTTGTCATGTTCTTACATGACACGCGCGTCAGTTTTATCATGTTTGCACCAGTCCTATATTTCGTCATCCAATGACGTAACGCAACACCAAATTTTCTTTATGTGGAGCTAGCAAAACGGCCCCGAGCACGTCATGAAGGGCCTAGTATACGCCAATGTAGCGTTAACGAGCGTGCAAGCTGGGCACAGCGACGCTACGCTAGCAAAACGCGAACACTGTATAGTCAAACGCCCGGCGCGACCGGCGCGACTAGCGTCCGTCGGCGCAGCCCGACGGCAACCAGCGCGAATTGTGGTATGCTGCATTTCGCGCCAATGCGTTACCAAGACAGCACTACGTCTCCATCTTCTCGTGATGGAGGGACGCCGGACGCACTTAAAGGCGCATGCGTCAAGGCAACGCAGCGCGGCACGCACCTGCGAGTATATCGCAGGACCGGCACCTGGCGTGGGAACGCCAGCGTGACGCGACGAAATGAACGCCGGCCAGCTCGGGCACCACGTCACGTCGAAAAGTATTGACGCTTAGCCTGTAGCATGTAGTCATGTTATCATGTCACAGGTCCCGTTAATTAGGCAGGTTGATCGTCGGGCTAATTCCAAGGGCCGAAGTATCGGCCCCACGAACTGCACCATAAAAGCGTGGACAATTTAGAAGTTGTCCTATTTGGCGCGCCAGCGGACGCCGGCTGTGGCCCAAAGAACAAGCCAGAGCCGAGAGTTGATAAAGAAAACAAAATTATATTCTCAATTATGGCAGATCAAAACTATACACAAGTATGAACACTCGACAATAGTTGAATACGATATGGCACCAATCAAACAACGTACTACTCTGTACAATCAGCCACACTCGAAAAAACGGACACAAAAAAACAATACGCACTACAATGCAGTCGCATGCATCGAACAACCAAGACACTTAAAGACTAAAGAGTTCGAAAACTTATTCAGTCCAAAGTCCTTGGAGCAAAAGTCTGAATGATACTCTTCCGAGAATCACTCACTCAAAGTCCAGCGCTGATGTCGTTCTGCTGCCCCCGAAGTTTCTCTTCCAGGAAACCTCGCGTCTTCAATTCGCCGCTCTCCAAGCACTAAACTTCTTCGCCGGTAACACGTCGGCTTCCTACACGCAGTTGTTGTCACGCGTCTTCGCTAGCTGGCGGTAGACACACACTCCTGCCAGTAGCACGAGTCTTCACTTCTCAGGTGGAAATCCTCTTCTTCTCCTCCTTTGTCACTGAGGACAAAAGGCTTTGCCCACACGGCGGAAAGACCCTACGCACACTTGTGCAAAGCTTTCATCTTCTGCCTAGGCACACGGGCGCGAACTTTCTTCTTCTCCTCCTTTGTCAGTGAGGACAAAAGTCTTCGCCCACGACACGGCGGAAAAACCTTGCGCACACTGGCGTGACATTCCTTCTCCTGCTTTCCCATCTCTGCTGCTCGGTTAATGCCTTCCGCGCCAGATTCCAGAAAATTCCCATCGTTTCGTCGGCGCGATACGCAGCGAAGGCTGGGGAAAGCGCAAGACGGTTCGAGGGCCATCCGCGGCAGATGGCGCAACTCTGCATCACCACGTCCCTTTCCCTCAAAAACCTTCCAGGGCTTGCCCGGCCGCCAATGTGAGGAGGTTGGTCGGCTAACCTACGCTTCCGAGGGGAGAAGGACTGCGCACCCAGGGAGTCTTTAGATGCTTGTTTTCTTCTTTACCGTTGACCCTGAGACGTCTCTCTAGCGCTTGGTCGCGAGAATTCGGCGGCGCGCCCTTTTTTGAGCACTTGTTTGTGACATCTCACAAGACACGCATCTCATGATTATCATGTTTGCACCAGTCACATACCTTCGTCATCTATTGGCGTCACTCAATACCAAATTAGGCATATGTGAAGCTAGCGAAACGGCCGTGAGAGCCTCATCAGTGTAGCATGAAGTCATGTTGTTACACGACATGCATGCCGTGATTATCATGCTTCGATGTGTCATTTACCTAAGCCGTCCGTTCGCGTCGCGAAATAGCGAGCTTAGTACATGTGAAGCTAGCGAAACGGTCACGAGCGCATCAAGAGGCAGCATGTAGTGATGTTGTTACATGACACGCATCTCATGATTATCGTGTTTTCACCAGTCAAATACCTTCGTCATCCATTCACGTACTGTAATACCAAATTCTGTATATGTGGCACTAGCGAAACGGCCGCGAGTGCTTCGTGAGCGTGGCATGTAGTCATGTTGTTACATCGCACGCACTTCATGATTTTCATGTTAGGGTCTCTCAATTCTGTTCGCCATGCAATCATGCCATACCATACCAGTTTTGCAACATGTGATATGAGCGTAACCACCACAAGAGCTGCTGAACCATGAAATCTAAATCATGACATTCATGACATATATCATAATTTTCAATTATAACAAGTCAAATGTATTCTTCATACAGTCATGCTATGCCATGCCAAGTTTGGTATTGATAACGTTATCAAAACGGCCAGGATAGATAGATAGATAGATAGATAGATAGATAGATAGATAGATAGATAGATAGATAGATAGATAGATAGATAGATAGATAGATAGATACGCTCAAAGTCACCGGAGTTCGCCAAGAAATCCTTCGCATTTATAACCGAATGGACGCCCGACCATAGAGTAACATAGTAAAAGTAAAGAGCGGACACTCTCAGGCTGTGTTACAATAGTCACCGTAGACGGCTAAATAGGCAGCTAAATGCACGATGATCATCTTAAGTTTCATTCTGATTCTCGCGTAGCCGGCAAAATAGACAGCTCTGAGAAGACCACATCGTAGACAAATACGATGCAGGCTACTTTGCTGTCTAAACAAGATGGTGGCTCAGCGTATTGCTCCGACAGATCAAATCTCGCCGGAATGGTCATCTGCACACAACCAGACGCTTTTTCAGAGGCTCAATGGGAGTAACGTTTATTTGTTTTTGATTTCAACATGAAATAAGCCAGAAAATAGAACTATTACGCTCGTTTATTGTAGCATTTTCTTCTCGCCGCGAGGTGACGCATCGTCGCGTAAAAGCCATCCAGAAGTGTTCCAACTCTCGAACAGCATGGGCTCGGTGCTGTCTTCCAAGCAGTCTGCGTAGACTGCCTACGTGCTGTCTAAGAATTGAAACACAGTCTCATTGAACCATGCGGCTAACATGACGGCTAGCACTCCTAGCGGCCGTTATTAAGCTGTCACAAGGTTCCTTTTCCGGCCTTCCTATCGCGCCACAGTAGTTTTAGTTTCGGTCTGAGCATTCTTGTGCGAAGATCGGGTGTTTCTTCTCTTATTCGGGAGTGCTTTCGTTAGCTGTCTTTTTTTTGGTAAAATAGGGTGCGGGCACGGCTATTGCAAATACGTTCATGTTTTGGCAGATCTTGAGGAAGAAGGGATACACACCCACTTTACCAATGAATCGTGTTGATTCCGACAGCAGTACCTAAAAATCATTATAAATGAGCTAAACAGGCGTTTGAAGTAATATAGTACCTCCATATTGGAAATTTGAGAAATCAATGGATAACGTTTATCATAACACAAACTGCAGTGTGTAGTGTTTTTTTTTTTCGGAAATAACCTTGCTATGTAGAAAAAGCACCATCTCACTGAACAGCCGTAAAAAAGATACACAATATTCGCAAGCGTATTCATTGTCAACACGAACTTTTCGACACATAAAGGGAAAATTTAAAATATTGTACAAAATTTCTTATTCTATAACTTTATTTCTTAATTTTTTCTAGGACCTGTTGGTTGATTGGGCCGTTATAGGAGTGGGGCATAAATCTAATCAATTTTACATGAAATAAGAAATAACATCCTATACGAAAAACCTAAAAACCACAATCTGTCATTGCATATAAACAGTGAACAAAACCTGACATAAAAACTGTCATGTCAAGCCTAAAGAAGCAATTCATAGGTGAGAAAAAACAAAAACGTTTCATCACAATATTTTGCTCTACCAAAACATTACCCATACACAATTCACTGCAGAACATTAAGCATCACAATAATAATTTCTACTTTTCACACGGAATTTCTGTGTTTCAATAAATTCAATGAAACTGAAAAAAAAGTAGGTAGCATTCATGACGGTATACTAACGAAATAATCTGTAGTTTTGAATTGTAATTTTTTCACGTTTCACAATTTTTTACAGTCTTTTATGGTTCTCGAAAAAATAAGAGTGTGCGTATGTGTTCACACGAGATTTGGAGATTGTAAAGTTGCCGTCGTAGTCCCTTTGTACGTTCTGGAAAGGTCGCGGAAGAAGGTACTGCGCTACATCAATGTTAAATCTATTTTGAGAAAGCAAAAACAAGAATTTAGGTTGGATATGGATACGCGGACTGACAGACATACGGACGAACAGACAGACGGACGGACAGGCAGACAAATGAACGAACAGACAGATAGTCAGATGGACAGGCAGACAGACGGACGGACAGACAGATGAATGGACGGATAGACGGACGAACAGACAGACACACAGATAGACAGACAGATAGACACAGACAGACAGACAGACA
Organism: Rhipicephalus microplus; assembly: GCF_043290135.1. Lineage (NCBI taxonomy): Eukaryota > Metazoa > Arthropoda > Arachnida > Ixodida > Ixodidae > Rhipicephalus > Rhipicephalus microplus. The sequence continues at coordinate 20,375,968 of NW_027464585.1, read as the reverse complement.
GAGAGACGGAAGGACGGACGGATTGACAGGCGGACGAATGGATGGACAGATGGACAGACGGACGGATGAACAGATGGATGGAAGGATGGACAGATGGACGGCCGGACAGATGGATAGATGGATAGATAGAAAGATAAATAAATAGATAGATAGATAGATAGATAGATAGATAGACAGATAGATAGATAGATACATTGATAGATAGAGATAGATAGATAGATAGATAGATAGATAGATAGATAGATAGATAGATAGATAGATAGATAGATAGATAGATAGATAGATAGATAGATAGATAGATAGATGCATGCTCAAAGGGGTTGCAGTACGCAAAGAAATTAATTTTAAAGACCATTGACGGTATAACCCCCAGAGTAAGTTTTTAAATGTGCTTTGTTCTTGAGAGCAAGAATTATCTCAAAAGACCTTGAAACCTTTATTTCATAGCCTGCATTCCATTAGGATTTGAGTGAAAACAAAGAATGATAACATGCCAATGAATAATCTTACACTCGCTGCATATGATACCCAAAACTTTGATGGAAAGGGAGTACGACGTTGACATGGCAGTGAAACTGTGTGAATGAAATTCAGTTAGGGTATTTTCAATTTTTTAGATAAATATTAATATTTGACATTTTGCCTAAACAGCGATTTCATTCCCGATACCGTTCACCCTAATTTGAAAAGATAGTTCTATGAAGTCACTCTCAGATTGCTTTTATCACGCGACAGCCTTCGGTTTCAGCCTTTTGCCTGCCCTCTTCAACATACTTTTTCATTAAGGAAACCATGCTGGATCCGTTAGTGCGGGAAACAAGACACCTTTCCCTTGTCAGACCGATAACTTCTTTTACAGAGCGGCACAATACACGCCCTTTCTCTGAATCACCGCTTACCTTTCAACATCTCAGGGTATTGCAGTGTACATACGGCGCCGTCTAACTTCACAGCAAATCATATGGCACCTGTCACATACTGATTTTAAACGTGGCAAGGTCCCAGCAGCAACAGGACGAGAGGAATTTCGCGCATTCGTGCACCCTCTCGACACGCAGCGCTGCTTGTGGCATCTGAGTGCAGTCATCACATGCGTGGCCACGCTCTCTCGTACGGAATGCGCGGGCTCAGCACACTAGGCAGTATACTTCAAGACACTGTAGTACAACGCATGGATGCAGTCAACGCCGAATCATGACATCTTAGTATCTGGCTCCGATGATGGTTTGCAGGGCCTAGGACAACGCGCCGTCGTCACCTATCACCTGCTCTGTAATTCTGATGTACGACCGACCACCGAACCAGCAAGGAGAATTGCTATCGCCCTTCAAGAACCAGTGAAACCAAAGCTAGACGAGATAGAACGTGACGGCGTCAACAAAAAGTTGAAAGAACCGTGTTCGTGGTCCCGCCATATACTGAAGAATGGAAATGTATGCACATGCTTGGACCTTTCATGTTCACAAGGTGACATTGCGAGAGCTTTAGTATATGCCAACTTCGGAAGGTTTACAACCGCGGCTGCAAGGAGCCGAATATTTTTCCACTCTCGTTACTGCGTAAAGCTTTTGGCGAGTAATTCTCCTTGAAGATCCACAGCAGCTCAGCATGAAATCACAGACCGATCACTGCAATTACGCAAGTACAAAATAGCCCCCAAAGTAAGCAGCAGCTTCCGAACGCCCTAAAGTCAATGTAGAGCTTCCGCGACGTGATACACGTATCAGATGAGTTGCTTCTCAGAAACAAAAAGCTAGCCTTTTGCCAGTGAAACGCCGAAACTTTCCTAGCCTACTAAACGCTGCACGATGCGGCGAAGATGAAACGAAGGCAAGGGCACGACAGGTACTGTACTGGCCGAACATAAATACAACATTTCAGGTGTAGCAAAGTCACGTAATGTTTGCGACAAGTAGAAACAAACGAATGCAAGGCTCCCATGCTCGGCCCCGGGCTATCAACTCTGCCATGGCAAGATGTCGGGACAGATCTTTTTACCATGAAGGTGACGAATACCATATAGTGTTCAAATTCAAGTCGTTTTGCTTTGAAGATCGCAAGCTTATTCGTGGTATCGAGGCTACTGCAATTATTGCAAGTGCAGAAATTTTCGCGACACATGGCACTCCAGGGAACCTGAATGAGTGACAATGGCGCCTTTCAACAGTGCAGCCTTCCATGCTTTCACAAGCAATTTTAACATCAACCGCATCAATTAGAGCTCCCACTCTCCACGCCACAACGGCTTAGCAGAATGCAATGTTAAGGAAGCTAAGCACCTGCTTAACAAATGCCTGTTTTCCACCCTTGAATATTACAGTGCTTGCTGGAAGTGCGGAGCACTACGAGGGACGAGTGGCTACAATCACTAGCTCAAAGGCTCATGGAACGTCACAACAGAAGTCAAGTCCCGGTACTCGTCTTTCACTTAGAGCCGAAGGTGTTCCTCACAGGAAACGTTCATCACTGCCCGCAAGGAGTACGACAAACAGTGTTTCTACTAGAACAAAACGACACGGGATGAGCCAGACCTTTAAGTGAGAACTGAGTGTCCGTATAGGACATACACAGTAGAAGGCGGGCTCCAGCTATGGCTGTTTGTTCTGCCGGGCCAACGTGGTCTCACAGGGTGGCTACAGACAATGGGAAGCAGCGACACCGCACAACAGAACACCTTTGAGCCACCGAAGCTGCGAAACCTGTCCCTGAGTCGCCTGCAGAAACCCAAGCAGCACCAACAGTCGCCCAACAAAGCTTTCTTTGATGAAGTGAGCGCACACGTCGAGAGCCGCAACGTTCCCACTGCCCAGAATTTAATAACTAGCACAGCTATCATCGTTTGCAAGCAAAAACGCCCTGCAACACCTGTTTGTTTTTTTAAAGAAGGAAAGATGCAATGCCTGAACGTCAACCAAAGTGCATGCGCAATGCTCCCTCTGCTTATCGCTAGCCTCCTTATATACTCGGCTGCATTGCTGTATAAATGTTTTTTGTTCCTTGCTACTGATCCACCCTAATCGCACGAGCAATGTTTCTTTCTTTCATTTTTTTCTTTTGTAAAAGTACAAACGCACATGACCTGGATAAGCGCAGTTGCAAGAAAGAGTCCCGAAATTTTTCGGTCTTTGTTTCAAAAGTTCTTGACTTTTGTTTGAAATACTACTACCTGATGTTTGGTTAACGTGTTTGCAAACGAATGTGTAGCTCATGTCGGAATGCACGTTCTACGCCGCGTGCTTTTTGGAACATAAGGCACATCCGATAAAGGCGCTACATATAGGTGGACTGCATTTTGATAAATGCGTGCCTGGTAAGACATTGCATTCAATATTGAGTATTTGATTGATCGATAAGGGGGTTTAACGTCCCAAAATCACCTCATTTATATGAGAGATGCCATAGTGGAGGGCTCTTCAACGTGCACTTAAATCTGAGCACACAAACCTACAGCATTTTGCCGCCATCGAAAATGCAGTCGCCGCAGCCGGCATTCGATCCCGCAAACTGCGGGTGAGCAGCCGTGTACCTTAGCCACTAGATCACAGCGACGGGGCAATATTAGGTATTTGCAGTTCTCGCCTTTCAACACTCAACTGATATGTAGGGTTTAACGTTCCAAAACCACCATATCATTATGAGAGACGCCGTAGTGGATGGCTCCGAAAATTTCGACCACCTGGGGTTCTTGAACGTGCACCCACATCTGAGCACACGGGCCTACAACATTTTCGCCTCTGTCGGAAATGCAGCGGCCACAGCCGGGATTTGAACACGCGACCTGCGGGTCAGCAGCCAATTACCTTAGCCACTAGACTACCGCGGCGGGGCGCCTTTCAACACTTGACAACTGGTTCTTGTGCAGCTGCTACTCCAGCTAATACTACACCTATGCGGCATGTTTCGTGCACGCTTCGTGATTGTGCGCTGAGCTCGTAATTTTTCCGTAATGCATATACCAGTAAAAGAGCGTGCAAGTTTTTCATTTTTGTTTTGGTCATACAGGTGTCCATCTGGCTTGTGCGATCCCAATGACAAGTCCCCGGTTTATTCTCGCCGTGAAACTATCGCATGTACTACTGGTGGTTCTTTGTGTGACCGATGCAGAACTGCCACAGCGTCGCAAGAGACATACGCAAGTCAGCCGTTTGTGGGTGGTAAGCTTTAAAACTCTTGTCACTGTAGTAGTAGTCAGAACAATTCATTTTTGTCCATATTTTATATTATCTTATTTCCTGTATTTTCAAGTTCTAAGAGTGCAGAGCCTCTGAGTGGCTACTACAAAGGCGGAACACACACGCTTATTACTATCATGTTATAGCCTCACGTTATACTATAGCCGCATACAGGTAGTTCATGAGAAGAATAACACGTACCTTTTTTCAATTTATAATACAGAATGCACCAATAGCGTAAATCTTTTTCGTCCTTGCTTTGGCAGGTTTCCCCAAGCCGGGGTGAGGCATGGCCCCGCCCCATGAACCAGACCACCAGCGACCATTTAATCTTGCTGAACCCCAATACATTCGACTTTGTGTTCGCCGGGCCTTCTGGAGGCTGTGACATCGCCCATCGCGCTCTGAAGCGATATCGCCACAAGCTGCTATTCAGAGGCTGCGCAGCGCCGAGGGGCTTCGATGGCGGCCAGCGGAGGGTACCTCCTCGGAGCGCTGTTGACGGTGTGCCTGTGGCAGTCTTAAACTCGCTCCTCGTGCGTCTAAATGGACCATGCGAACGTATACCGCATCACGACATGGATGAATCATGTGAGTTGGTTGCACCTAGTTAAGATAATTACGTAAAAAACGTTAGCCATCTAGTTGCCTTCTCATGGCAACTTTTGATAATCCTGGTAGTTTTTAATTCCATAAACGTTTTGAATGTCTATTATTTGCGGCATCAACATGGTATTTAGGTATTCTGGGCAACCTTAATTTTATTGCACCGGTTTGACGTTGAGCCGGAAACATGTTTAGAGAAAATTACGGTAAATCGAGCGAAGCGTTAGCTGTGAAAGAGTGTTCATTCTCTTCATTCGCTAGTGCTCCTGCCTGTGCCCTACATCCATGCCGCAAATCACTCCCCCGCAGAAAAGGAGCCACCCTGGTGACCTACGGCATGGGTACAACGGGTGGATTGTAGAGCTGCTTTATACGATTGATGTGAAGACTCTCGCGACCGCGATGGCGTCGGCCCGTCAATGCTTGAACCGGCTCAAATATATAGCTGACTCAGGACGCTTCACTTGGGACTCGGCATGAGCCTTCGTATTTCGGCAGTAGCTTTCTGTAAAGTAATTGAGAAGATAAGGGAACGCAAAGCCATGCCAACATTTCTGGACATTATGATATGGTAAGCAGATTTTCGACGTGATGGTAAATTTGATGAGCTTCATCTTGTGCGCTCATTGAAACTAGTTGTTGGGCTAGTTGGTTATCATTCATAGTGGAATAATTTAGCGCAAGCTTGACTCTCGCAAATACTTGCACAAACACATCCACATCAACCCGATTAGCAAACACGACATACAGCTCACTAGCAACTGTTTATTGCTTCTAAATAACCTTGTTATATACGTACAGAGTAATGCACAAATGCAATAATTAACAGAACTGCGCATGTGGAAAGCCTTCAGCGTGTGAGGTATATAGCGCCGCCCCACAAAAAGTAACAAGCAAAAAAAGGTGAACACGAAAAGCAGATAAACCAGCCAGAATGACTAAAGCCTTGCTTCGAGAAAAGATCTTCCTTGTTGATGCAACACCAAACATGACTCGCTGACCCAGATATCCTTATTTTTGTTTTGAATAAAATATGCTTTCAACAGCCGACGTACAGATAAATTCAAGCTTCTTCCCAAAAACCTTTGTATCTGTGAATCGTGGTTCACACCCACATACGGCAATATGTGACACAAGGTGTGCATACTTATCCTGGTTTTTCTTTACCTTTAGCGCATGCACCCTAAGCCAGTCATTGAGGCATATCTCGGTAATGCATATCTCGGTAAGGCATCTCTCGGTATTTAGGAGCAATAAGCAGTTAGTAGTGAGCGCTGAGTGGTGTGTGCATAACTCGGGTGGATGTGTGAGTGTTCGGCCAAGTAAAGGTTGCGCTAAATTTTGACAATATATTTTGCGCGGTAGAACGCGCGAGTTACCTACATTCCTCAGAATAAGCGGCGACTTCCCAAAGAGTTGTGAATGCCGATGCGTTCGGGCGAAACAAAAAATGGTATCCATAAATGACAGAGTTTTGTGCCCGGAAGAACAGATAGAAAGGAAGAACGGATAGAATCCAGTCGTAGACTAAGCGGTGCTATTACAAGCGTAAGTAACCAAGGGTAATATGCAGTCCTTTTTGGGGTAGCCAGTGAACAAGCACATGGACAGCATGTCACCCGGTGCACGATTGAGGCACACTGTCTTTTTGCTGGTTCGCGGATGGTACACGCTGGTGGTCCGATGTGCTATATTACATTTATCAAGAACATTTACTGCCTTGTAGAGGAATGCACGTGCATTGTCACTAAGTATATACCTAACGAGACATGCTGCAGCGGAGTACAAGCTTGTGTTTTGTGAATAAGTAATAAGCGTACTCCACGTGATGTGCCTCAGGCAGCGTGGTAGTTTCAGCATATCATTTTATATGATCAATAGTGATGATAAGCCAGCAACTCCCCTAAAGTGCTTAGGGAAGCTGACCGTACCAGTCAATTCCAACAAAGTTGAAAGACCAGCAGGGGCAAGGCGACTGCTGCAGTTGTCCGTTGGCTATGCGCGATTGACTCTTCCTGTATTGAAACTTGGAGCACGAATGTGAGTACTGTCGGAAAAGTGGTACATTCCATGCCAGTAATATTGCAGTTGAAGGCGCGCATAGGTTATCAATACACCGGCGTGGCCACTATGGACATCCACGTGAAAAGAAGCAGACGTAGGTAGTGAAGAATCAGCAGCAACTACTTGCGGCCATTAGAATTGTAGTTGCGATAGTACACGAGTCCACCCCGGATGGTGAATCGTCGAGCTCGCTAGGCAATACGTCTTCAAGACTATATGACATCTTTGTCGTCTACTGGTGAAGCCACAGACATTCGGATTCTGATGCTCTTCTGTGGTATTTGAAACCGGCACTCTCGCAGACACGCAGCTAACGCTTCTTCTATGTCTTGATGGAGTCGGGGTTCTGCCCAGTGGACCGGAGCCAGCCATAGTTACAGGGAAATGTCGACACAGGAGTTCGGAGCTGTTAACAGTAACTTTTAATTACAATATTTACAGGTAGCGTGTTACATGATAGAGGCAGCATCAAGGAAGTTCTCGATGGAAGCACGATGGGAGCTTCTGGGAGCTTGTGAGAGCTTGTCACGAGCGCCTCAGTCTTCGCACTTTATGTCCGGTGCTTCCCAGGATTACCTGCAGGAAAACAATGGAGGCCAGAACAGTCCAATGAAAATTGCCTTATTCATCTTCGCCCCCGAAAGGTAAAGGTGAAACGCCGCCTCTTTCCTAACCCACGAAAGGAGGAAGAGGCACGCCAAGTTTAGCTCATGGCGAGGGAGAAAACACTGCACACCGCGCATGACAAAGCACAACACGAATACGTCGATTCTTACGTGGAAGTCAATTTCGCAGTCTGTTGCAGTGATGCCTATGTGGCGCCAAGCAGACCACAAATTGTGGGAACAGCGCCGTCAAGGCGCCTCGGAGAACGTGGCATATGCATCCGCAGACGTTTGTGAGACGCTGAGCTCTTTGCCCGGGGCACCTTGACGACAAAGCACGCCGCCTCGACGGCCAACAACTCTTCCTAATCCATCAGTCGGTCAGGCGTGTCAAAAGGGTTTGACGAGGGGCGCCTACAACCTGGGATAACTACAAGAATGATTTCTCTGTTGCCGCCGCTCTAGGTGAATCTCTGGGAGCGATAACTCGGAAAAATGAGGGTAGGCTCAGCCACAATGTCTCATGCGTTCAACCGGCGTCAAGGCCAGCAGGTCAATCATAACAATCTGCACGTTTCTGGCACTGTTGAATCTACGTATAGCTGTAGTTTGGATGGACGCCAGTGATGAGACACGCTTGCGGCGTGCCTTCTTCAATAGGATCACCAAAAATAGCGCCAGCGATACGTGAAACGCAGAAACTTCCGACGATAATCAGTGCCAAGCCACACAGGAATGCGACTATCAATGAGGACAGACGTCGCATCAACATGGGTCGCCGACACCCAGGTGACACGAATGAACATTTTTAACCGAGCGGCATGTTGGCTACGTGGTATTTGGAGCCGCCACACTCGCCAACATGCTGCTAACGATTCTTCTGTTGCTATAGGTTAGTGGTAATTGCGAAATTACGATTTGCAGAATAATGTGTTTAATGCCAGCTCCATGTCTCATAAGTGATGTATGTTTGCTGAAAGCAAAAGTTGATGACGTATCGTAGCAAGCGCTTTCGTTTTTTTTCATGCATAAGTTTCGGTACCTTGCAATGTGGTTGATGCTTTGCGGTGATGTTGAGTTGAATCTCGGTCCGCACGTCCAGGTATCCGGCTGGCACTTGGTGCCTTCCGTACCAGCTATATCCACAGCCTTTATGCAGAGTCAGATCAGTGGCCACTGGACTATCAGCGCACGTATCAATTATGGAGTTGGAATTATGTCTCTTAAGCAGCACCCATGCAAACACTTACGAATGATGTGTACCCCACTCATTTATACCTAAACTGTCCTATTGCCTCACCGTTTATATTGGCAGTAAGACTTGCAGTAAAAAACTTAGAATTCTTTTCAATGACTTACAGGAAAGTGACCTAGCCAATCACATCCCTTTCTAGCAGTGTCCAGTCACTTGTGACTGGTCTTTAAAAGGTTTGAAAAAATTGTTCTAGTGCATTTATTGAGCAAGATTTCTTTGCTCTTGGTTGAACACAAATATTGTTCAGTCGCATTCTTCTCTGATGGCTTAAAGTCTCAAACATCTGTATTCTCTCCAGCCTACGGACAAAAATTCTCAGACACCAGAACCATGCATACATACCAGAATTTTGACGGTGGAAGCCAACGGTATCCTGCTTAATATACAACACAATATACAACACAAGACACAAACGTCCATAGTGTACACACATACTTTAGGTGTTGTGAAGGCCCTGTCTTGTGGCAAGTACAGCAAGAACCCCACCTTCAAAAAGGTCGCTATTTAAACCTATGCAGCCTCTAGCATAAAGCTTTCTATTGCTATTTGCTGGGTTCAAGGTCATTCTGGGATTGCGGGCACTGGAGAGTAGACAAGAATGCACAGGTAGCTGGAGGAGCTGCTGGTCGGCAAACCAAAGAGAGAACCTTTGTCCCGGGTGTACAAATAAAACCTGTTGTACGTAGAGGGCTACGCAACAACTGGCAAACTTAATGGGACAACGAGGTCTAAACGATCTCCACATTGTAAAACCTTAACTAAGGAAACTTATCCTACAAAAACTCAACAGATTCACCGAAGTCACTCTAACACGGCTCAGAATAGGCCACACTTATGCCACACATGACATCTTTTGACAGGCACTGATCCACCTATATGTATACACAGCGGAGAGAGTCAAACCGTTTTGATTGAATGCTTTCCATCCAGCGCTGTTTTCACTCCATCCAGCGCTGTTTTTGCCACTCGGCGCTATGTTTGACCTCTTGTACATTACCTTGCAAAAGTGAAATTTCTAACGATAATATCATTCCATCGTAAACACAAGGTTGGGCTTCACGTGTGAGGTACCGCATGGTGCAAAAAACACAAGTATGGCTGAGCCTTCGCAGTTCTTGCTCAGGCAAGTACTTCAGCAATGCGAGTCTCGAGCTTTGCTGACTCAATCATCGCCAGACTCCACCCTGCGATATGAAGGCCTGTAAAAAGTGATGTTTCTTTTAAAGGCACTGTGTTTTAAATATTTTATAGTCATTCCCTACACAGTATTTGTTTTAAGTTATAGACTGATAACCTGAAATGAAACAACGCATGTACTAGCGCTCTTTGGACTTAGATCCCCTTGCGCCCATAAAACTTAGCGCCAAAATAAAACACCAGATGGCCTTTTCGAGTTCCAGGTCACGCCGTTCGGTCATTGCTCAGCGCAAGTGACTTTCCAACGTAATATGGATGCAGTACTGACAGGATTGAAGTGGCCCACTTAATTGAATTGTGTACTTGGAAGACATCTTGGTGCTTTTCTGGAGCATTGACAAGCACCTTGAAGCTGTACTTCAGACTATCAAGACCTCCAGGCTAACCTTCAAGTCACAAAGGTGGCGAATTCCTTACGCTTAGCTTTGAAGAAAATTTGGTTACCCTTGCCATATTTCTCAATTTTTTAAAGGCCTTCGAAACCATAAATCACAGCATTTACTAATAAATATTCATATCTATGGTTCAGGAGTACATTTCTGAACTTCATCAAACGTTACCTGCAGTATAGGTAATAAACTGTTGTTTTAGGCAATCACTATTCGAAAAATTCGTGCTCGGGCTCTACAAGGAAGCATTCTAGGACCACAATTATTCAACATTTATATAAACAATTTAACGAATATCAAAACTACGGCGCGATTTGTTATATATGCGGACGAGACCAATTTATTTATCTCTTTCAGAAACGTTGGAGAGCTAATCAGTAATTCCACTGATACTGTAGAACAAATAAACAAGATGAGTTTATCAAATTCCCTAACTATTATTGCAACAAAAACAAAAGTGTGATATTTTAACTAAAGGACGACAAACAAATTGTTCATGGATGACTTGAAATAGGAGCCTCCATGATAGAAGTAGTACCTTCAGCCAAATGTCGAGGTGTCATTTTTAAGGAGAACATGTTATGGAATGAACATGTCAGCATTATTGCCAACAAGCTTGCTTGAGTTACAGGTATACTATTAAGATTACGCCTCTTGTCGCTATTAAAATTGAAGCTCTCACTTTATCCCTTTTTTATCCCGTATCAGCTACTGCCATCTCGCACAGGGCAACACAACCAGCTCAAACGCCAATATTTCGTTCATGTTGCAAAAGGAAGCCATTCAAGCGATTTCAAAAGCTCCATTTGACGCACTCACTGATCCTACTTTGACCTATCAGATATCATGCCAATAAAGGCAGTGTATAATACAATTTTCAAGAAACAGATATTGATGGAAAGAAAAAAATACCATGGGTTTTATAGAGCACCTGCCACGGCTCTCATCATATTCTGGCACGTCCAGTACACGATACACTGAAATTTTGTATGTCCCACATTGTCGAGCAAATTATGGAAAAAAATGCTACGTCATGTCTTACCATCTTTACCTAACTGTCTTTTTTAATAACCATACTTTCTCTCGTTATAAAGGTGGATGTGTTGATCACACAACTAATTGACTTTAAGGGACATGCATTTTATGTTTAAAGTAAACGGTGATGTGTTTGAACATCTTTATAGCTATTAGTGAATATTTATTATGGTTGTATGTTTTGTACGGATATTATGTGTTTATTATGTGTAAAGTGTGCAGCGACGCGTTTCAAACTTTCTATATGGATCTGTTCGATGATTCAGATTCAAGTGTTTTTTTTGATGCATTGTACAATTGATTTCGCCAGTTCACTGTTTGTCGCAAAAAAAATAGGACACCGACCTCGTCAAGCCGTTACGTGGCTTTTTATCTGTGTTCCTCTTATCTGTGCGATGTATACATGGAAAATAAAGTTCAAGTTCGGTTGACATCAGGAGCTCTTCTTTTTGAGAGACATTATCAAGACGTCTGGAGTCCTGATAACGTCACGCGAAACAGCTGCCATCGCCGACTGCTTGCCACTCGCCGACTTGAAAGAAGTACACCAATTTTTTAGTCGGCAGGCCTACTGGCAGTTCGTCAAAAAATACGCCCACCTTGCAGAGCCATTCACTCTCACTTCCAGAACCGACTTAGAGTTGAAGTGGAAAACGCTACAGGACAGGAAAAAGCATTTCAGAAACTGAAGCAACGCTTGCAGGCGCCTCCGCTACTTGCGCACTTTCATGAGTTCACAGAGACACAAAAACAGACTGATGGGAGCAAAATAGAACTCGGTGCCGTTCCTATACAGAAAACTGATGGACGAAACAGAGTTAAACTTAGCTATTTGGTAACTAAGCATGACAAAAGTCAATTATTCCGCAACTAAAAAGGAGTGCCTTGCTATCATCTGGGCTACGTCGAATTTTTGCCCATGCCTTCATGGCCGGCCCTTTACAGTTTGAGCGACCACGACAACTGGCGTTGGTTAGCTACCTTGAAGGATCCTTCAGGTAGCCTCACATGATGAAGCCTCAGACTTCAAGAATACGGTCATGGTGTCGTGACTTCGATAAAGGGAGCAGACTGTAGGTCTAAGAAGAAATTCTATTGGACCGAAATTGTGTCCGGTAAACTGAAGGTCAAATTACAGCGATACAAGCTGGCACTTAGCGGTGCACAGAGCGCCGGCTTTCCATCAACTGACAAGGGGCAAAAGTCGTCGAAATTCATACATGTACCACCAAATATTCCAACCTGATCGCCTGTTGTCATCCAAGCTCTGAAATAATCTCAAACGTTTGCGTCCTGCGCGCGATCTCAATAGCGCAATGTGCAACTATCGTAAACTTTCCCGCACGATAAGGTGCAGTTTGCGCTGAGCATTTCTGACACTCTTTGTGATTGAACTGGAGAGTTGCTTGTTGGGCAAGTTGGTACTTACTTAGTTACCTATAAATGAAGCCACGAAACATCGAAATCAGAAAAAGCAGAGCGGCAGAAACAGACGGCAGAGACGTGGGAGTAACAACTGACTTTCATTTCGGAAAAACCCTCCCTCCCAGTTACATGCAACGCATGTACTTGGAAAAAAACCTAAAAAAGCCAGATAAAAAGCCTAAAAACACCTAATGTGAACATATCACCTTGGTCCTGGAAGCAAAATTATTTCCTTGTGAAATAAATTGAGGCTGCACTAACACTTTTTCCTGGACCACATTTCTAGATATGCAAGGTGTAAATTATCTGCTATTTTCGCTGCATTTAGCCTTACCGAAAACTATAACTTTTAAACAGGCCCGTACAACCACACATATTGCAATTGCAATGCTACGGCAAGTTACCACCAGTGCCCTAGGGTAGAAGATTTTCATGCTCTCTCAACTGAACAATGACACATCAATCAGAATGTCCAACGTAAAACTCGTCACAGCTTACAAAAATCGAATACAACACACAGGTCTTACAGGCCCAGTATTTCTTTAGATATTTTTCTCGCTATATCTGTGTTGCGTGCCAAGCTGCGCAACCCTCTTACAATGGCCCGCGAGGTTTCTGGGTGCGCAAGAGACCAGCTTGACATCGATTCCGCAACAACGTTTTTTTATTCTGCGTAATGTTCCTTGCACACAAGGCACAACCACAAAGATGGTCTAATCTCAAACACCACCATCACTTGTGTTTTACATTGAGGCTCTTAAACACTTATTCAGCAACAGAGGTTGTCAACTACTTAGAGTATTCAGCCAAGAGAAGTCTATTTTGCTGCTCAACTATGCCATCTTGCATTTTATGATTGCAGCTCTTCGAACAGCATTTGGCAGACAAAAATTAACGATACCTCTTTTGACCAGCTGGAGTGGGATGAATCATAGGGCAAAAGATTCTTTTCAGTCCTTCGGCTACACTTCCAGCAAACGAGAAGATGAGGACGATACTATATACAAAGTGCACGACTAAGCGTACACAAATAAGGACAAAAAACGTGCGCTTTCGTTTTTGTTAGAACGGAAAAAAAGAGCGCGATGTAGAAGAAATATACTGTAGAAGGACTGAAAGCTGGGCCAGTTCGTGACAGTACTTCAACATGTTTACACAGTGCACGACTATGCAGTCACAAGAAATGAAGAGCAGACCACAGGGCTGAAACGTTAATGTGAGGTCTAGAAACCAAATGGATTTACCTGGCAAACTTTATGCATGAAACGAAAATGCTAGCAGCATGCTTGAAACACACAAATGATGTTACCGGTGAAACCTAAGTGCACAGGCCCGACGGTTAATCAAGGCACTTCGTCTGACCGGGCTACCAGGCTCTCAACACCATATTCGCAACGAGCCGTTTGTCACTCCACTTCGCTGCTTTCTTGCAGAACAAGAGACACGCTCGTCACAAATGATGAGGCATGAAGTTTTTAGCTCTTCAGACCCCTATTCTACACCATTCTCAATTGGAAGCACACCATCTGATTCTATATCAATCTTCTCTCTTTCCTATAAACTAACCTTTGCTTTCGTAACCTTTCCTTTTGTTCATTCTCTGGCAGGCTGTGTGTTAGCTTGTGCTTCTATTTTTTCCTAATAAGTTTTTTTACAAAGTTTCTTCATATTCCTCTTTAATAATTCTTTCAATTAGGTTTAAATTCAATCTGGTGGTACAAGTTCACCACTTCGCTTCTTTCTCACGGGGGCTCAACTAAGCCAGTATGCTGTCTTGAGGTCTCTCTATGAAAGGCATTTCGCGTTCTGGAGTCGTACAAGGGCATTGTCTATTCGGATTAGAATTGTAGGGGTTCGAGGCTGAGGCTGGCCCAAGAACCTTTTGGGAAAGAGGTGGGGGCCGATGGAAACTGTGTTTACTCCTTTAAGCTTCGACCGCAACTGCCCACCACCAGCGGCTGCCGTGTGCCACGAACGCATCCGCGATGGGGGTGGTCATTGTCGTCTTTTTCCTACAATCGGCACGCTCGCGAATGCCACTCCCATATTGCCCCATCCCCTCCGAAAAAAGCTGCGAAGACGGACATGAGCGATGTCACAAAACTAGCCCACGCAAATGTCCTGTCTAGCCTTGGCCACAGCGGATTGCACGTGGTGCATGTTACTGACACGTCGGCAAAGTCAAGGCCAAGCTCTTCGAGGCGCTTCATTAGCCGCCAGGTAGGGTCTAGGAACTTTCTTAGCCGACAGGCAACGCTCCGCTGCCGTCCGAAGACGGAGGTGCAGCGGACTCGTTCAGGTTGATGACCAGGGTCATCGGCAAGAGAATGTCGCTACATTTATACTCCTAGTGCAGCAGTGGTCACACTGAGTCATAAGCCGTGGCCGTATGTTGTTGCCGTTGTAACCATCCAGACATCCCACGTGCGGGTGGCAGCCACTTCTCAGGGACCTCGCCAGTCATGACCGGTGATCTCGCCAGTCATGAAGGCGTGACGTCTACATAGAAGGCGTGGCTGCGTGTGCCTTCGCCGGCCACTCCTCGCTTTTCGCTGATGTTTGTGCCACATCGGCATTAAGAAATGTGCGCCTCAACATCATTGTGATCCCCCTCTGTGTCGTTGCTGCATCACGTGGCATGCCTCGGGCTTAGATCAGCATTTCTTAACAGCATCTTCTCTGACGGGGACTGTTTCTTGCATATTCCTAGCGTTGGCTTCCCAGGCTGTGGGAGATTAGTACGTGGAGCAGGCGTAGGAGGGCTCGGATTTGTCGAGATAGTAAAGATATTTTATTTACTAGTATGAAACCATCGAGACCCTGCTAAATACTTGCAGGACCCCGTCTCTTCTCTCGCGTTTGTTCTTACTCTTTCCTCTTCGTCTAGTGGTCCGCCAGTGCTCGCGATAGAATTAACATTCCCGGCCACACATTGAAGTCCGTCGCATAATTTTAGGTGCTACATTTTTGGGGCAGGCCTTGTTACGATAACACCCTGTGTTGTCTCGCAGTGAAAGAATGGACGTCTCCACTTGAACTTCTCAACTGAATGTTCTCTATGATCTTCCACAACTGTCGATGCTGACTTGTCTTGGCATCAAGAGCCGTCTATTTTTCAAACCGACTCTTCGTTTTGTCAAGCTTCTCTCTCCACTTGGTATGCGCACCAAGCATCTCTTTTGCCGCCAGATTGCGGCTGTTGGCAATCGTGTCAACGGGCCTCTCAGTCTGTTTTTTCGACACTGCGACATGCAGGCGCCTTTTCGCAAAAACGTCCCGCAAGGTCTTCTTGTCTAGGATGCTGTTCTGGTGTGAGAGTTCAGTTGTTTTGTCACCGATGCTTGCAATATAGCCACTGGATGTGTCTTCGGCAAGCGGCACGAACTGCCCTTTAAGCTTCTCGATGACCTTATGGTGTTATCGAATGTGCGATCGCCCACAGGTTCCTATTGACTGTGTTGACTCTTGTAGACTGTTCTCCAGGCCAACCAATCGCGCGGAACTACCTGTCGTCTGCTGGTGCGAACATTCCTCAAGCCATCTGGCTGTTCTTGTCCTCGGATTAATTTGCCATGGTGTCATTCTGAACAATCTGCGGCATCTTGCGCACCAACGAGGCCACCTGCCATAACTTTTCTTTTGCTCTAAGCAGCAGTTTTCCCATGTCATTCAAGTCCAGGGTCACTTTCAGTACATTTGCCTCGTACGCCATAACCAAGACTTCGTGAGCAGCTTTCGTCATTAGTTCTTCAATTTTATGCTCCAAACTTTTACGATGTCATCACTGCTCAGAAAGCAGCTGTTCTGCTTCGGTTATCCTGGTCGCATTGTCACTCTTTCGACGTTCACAGCACATTTGCCCCTCACAAAACTTCTCTCGCAACTCGATCATCTTGGCGTCCAGCGATGCTGCCTGCTCTAGGTCGCTCTGAAGTTCGACACTTTGGCGTGCGGCAGTGTCTGTCTTCTGGATGAGCAGCTTGCAGTGATTTTATGACGCAGTCACCGTGTGGGTCTTTTCTCCAATAGCAGATGTCGTGGTAATAACTGCAGTGACTGCAAAAGTAGCTTTATTAATTAGTATGAGCCCATTCAGACCATGCTAAATATTTGCAGGACTCTTTCTTCTCTTGCGCTTGTTCTTACTTCTTCCTCTTCATCTGGTGGTCTGTCAGCGCTCGCGATAGAAATAACACAGGCTTTCTCCCTTCACTCCTCTCGTCCTTTTCGAAGTTCTCAGTGTCGTTGTCCGAAATTGCTACAGCTCTCTCACCCTTAGCACTCGTGGCACATGCCATTCATTACCTTTGCATCGTCTGTGTCCACGCACTGCATCTCGTCCCGTTCACCGTCTCGAGTGGTGTCTTTACCCTCCTTGTATACTTGACTTCGTTCACTTCCTCCGCGCCTTCAATGCCTGCACTATCAACTGCTTTTTCATGGCATCTGTGCTGTCGTCACCTCCTGCGTCCTTCTCAGCTCTTTTTTCCTCAACAGCTGCCACTTCAGCATCCAGTAAATCCCCCGCTTCTTCCTTCCCATCGTGGGGGTCAACGTCCATGTCACCAACGTTCATCTCACCTACTTCCGTGTGTATTCCACCGCCTACGTGTTCTGATGTTTTCACATCAGAGCACCAAAAACTAGGGTGACAGCCACATGAAATACGTCCTTGCTCGTGATCTTGTTTGACACAGTGGTGTCATGGTCGACGTCGACACAGAGGCGTAGTGTTCGACACAATGGTTCAATTCTCCTTCGCTAACACCACAGGAGACGCCCACGACCTCTTGGATCGGTGAATGATGTCATCGCATAGCATTTCCTTAACGTGTTCCCTTACAGCCTCGCGCTCTCGCGTAGAAACTCTGCACGGGCTCTGACGAAGTGGCTTAGCACTTTCCTTTGTCATGATTGGTTGTTTGGCGACTATAGCTTGCCGAATACCTGAAGGTAACGAAAAACTTTCGCTGCAGGAGCAGGGCTATAAGCTCGTCTTGCTTGCACATTGAAGGACAATGTTCACGTCGAATCTTGGCTGAGGAGCTTAGTTTGTTTAGTAGGATTAGTAGATTCAATAAACGTGAAAACGCTGGTGGCTTCAGAATATTCTCTGGTGTAAACGATCTTCGTGTCTTTACTGACGTGTTTCTACTCACTGCTGAAGTTTACGAGTATCATTGTTGCTTTCTGTCTATGCAGATCGGTTATTCCTCTTGCGACGCAAATATCGCGGTTGACCAACAGGTGCTGGTTGCCTTCAATGACCTTGAAGTCTTCGAAGTTTTCTGGTTTTGCAGTTCCGACAGAAATGATGACGCTTCACTGAGACGGAACAGCAACTTGTTCTCACAGCGCAACGACGGCGTGGGTTTCTGTATGCATGAGCTTCAGAAGTGCTTTTTTGTGGATAGTGTTATTGACTTCGTCCTCGGGTCAATAACGGCATCACGGATGTTTCGAAACTTCATACATGAACGATGAAAAATTTCGAGGAATGCTGTATTTAGTACGACGAAGGTTACAGAATAAATATGGCAGTGAAAGGGCACTTACGTCAAACAACAATTTTCGTCGAAGTTAAAGCTCAACCTATGAAAACATCTAAAACGAAAATATTATGAACAGCTGAGCCCTACTTACCGAGAAATTAAGGTAAATGCACAACACTATATGCGCTGCAGTAGGAGAAAGAGGGATGGACTTTATTTAAACATATCCTGAGGAGGCTGAGAAAGGGCCATTCCGACCCTTCATTCAACCTAGAGGCTCCACCCAGGATGGCGCTGGCAGCCGAAAGCTTGTAACAATGTCCCGGACTCTCTGGACCGCCTGTAGTTGCTGCTTGTATTCGTTGCTTTTGAGGGCTCCTGTCAAGCCTCTTGGGTATTCAGCTGTGCTGCGCTGTGGGTAGGGCACCGCCAAAGCATGTTTTCGAAATCGCAATAGGGATGGTTGCAAAGAGAGCATGTGAGTGGTGTGTCGGGGTTGACTCTATGTAAGGTGGAGGGTGTTATGTACGTACGTGTTTGCTATCTTCTTAAATTAGAGCTTGTGCTTTTTTAAGTTTTGGGTGTGGTGCTGGGTAGGCACGTCTTTATCTCCGGTAATCTGAAGTGATCTCGTGGTATGTGAGTGCTTTGTTCTGGCTGCAGAGATTCTCGTACCACTCACTCATCGAGGGGTTGTTGTCCGCGGCCCAGCATGTGAGCTCAAGCGCCAGGCGGTTGAGCTCTTCGTTAGGATTGCAGTGGTCAAGTCTTGGTAACTCTCCCATGTGGGCTGGGAACAAGAATACGTATATTTGAGCTTTCTCTTTTTTAACAAGGGTTCCTTTGCTCTCGTACTCTTTTATAGCGTTGACGGTGAGTTGTCGAGTGCCTCTAGCTACTAGGCCGGCCGTGAACGTTCGTGCCGCCGTCTTAGAGGCTGGGTATGCTGTGGAGTAGGCTTGGCAGCTCTGCAAGGCTAGCGCGATCGTCATTTCCTCTGCTTCGTAGACATGACTTGTTTGGACGGTTGCTGCGTTTATGAGGTTTCCGTCAATATCAACGACCGCTATGGCAAACGCCTCCCTGCCATAGTAGCGAGCAGCATCTACGAATAGCGCGTGCATGTTGTGTTTTTTTTGCTTTCTTTTTGAGCACCCTCGCTCTGTCCTTCCTTCGCCCTTTGTTGAACGTTGAATGAACGTTGCAGGGAATTGGCTCAACTATAATGTGTTTCCTCACGTCATTACCAAGTTGGTATGTTTTTTCTGGTTGAAAAATTGGGCAAAATTCTGCGCCTCGTACGATGATAAAGCCTGCCTGTGTCCACGACAGGCGTGTGATCTGTGCCCCTGTCTGACCCTCAAAAATTTTTTCGGCTGTGTTAAGCTGATTGACTTGCTCAAGTTTCTCCTTGCTAGTGCTACTGGGCAAACCGAATATCGTTTTCAGTCCCTTACGACTCATCGAGTCGACGCCACCCAGCCATAAAGTTATGTACTATCACTATGTGTTGCAGGATTGAATTTCATTTGTGCCTTGAGTGCAGCCACCAATCGGTTAACCTTCTCCTAAATATTTCTACCTGCTCAAAGTCTATTTTGCTTTTACTGTCCCCATATCCCTTTCGTTTGAAAAATTGCACTTCATTATCTTGGACTATAGGGTGGAGCCCTTCACAAAACATTATGAAGTGTTCAACGATTTTCTCCTCCTCGCACAACGCAGTAAATAACGTTGTCTGTGCCTTCGTATTTAGCTCAGTACATCTTGGTCCGCAATACTCCAGCCTCGAACGGCAGAGACATATTACGACAATTATGGTACATCTTTTGCAATTTCCGGCTTAAAAGTTCGGTTGGTAACCAGTATTGATTTTGTGAACATTCCAATTTTTCGCATGTCCCGCTCTGTTTGCCTCACTTTCTTTTTAATCGAAGTTTCCCTAAGGCTTATTATTTTGCTGTTGTCTGAATACGTTTTGACAATTTTTGAGTTCGCTGCCTTCATTTAGTATAAACGTTATTCATGAACAAGTACCTGAAAACTTTCCTAGGGTAACATTCGACTCCCATTTTCTCAATCACTCCTCAAATTTTATCCTTCTGCTAACTTGTTTGCAATCGATTGATTTTCATTCCATCTCAGTCTATACCCACTGATTTGGCGTGTTCCCGTGTGCTCCCAAAAAAGTGTACCTACGCCACGTTGTTTATTCCTAATCTTGCTTGAACCTCTGATCTCATGCACAAGGCCGCATTACCTAGTCTAAAACCCGGGACCATGACACCTTTCCAAATCCCTCTCAGAATGTCATACTTATAGTTGTTTCGCAATGCTCTATTTTTAATTACAGCTAAACTGTTGCTACCCTTGTCATTACGTATCTTTCGTGCTCCCTTTGGTACTCAGCTTCGTTATTTATCTACACTCCCAAATATTTGTATGTATTTACTACTTCTAGCGTGCCTTCATATGTCTTATGCTCACTGCCTTCGTTATCTATAAATATTATGATTGCCGATTTTGTCTACTGATGTTCAAATTTAACCTATATCTTTAATTACCGCAAAGATCTAACAATCCCAGCAGATCATATTTGTCGTCGATATAATAATATATTTACTGCATACATCAATGCTGAGTATGTCTGTTCAACGTGTTTCTCTGGCTTAACAAAAAAGAGGTGGAAGCCCAGTCGACCAGCCGCGAATTTGGCTTCTAGTTTTTGTAGATACAGCATAAATAAGAAAGATTGCAACCTGACGAAGCCCGCGTTACATTTCTATAGGTTTGGATACCTGTTCTTACAATTTTGTCACTGCCTTGTTACTTTTGTAGATATCCTTTAGAAGACTAGTTATTCCATTTTCAACATCTAGTGTGTCCTGTATTCCCCACACGTCTTCTTGAACCACGCTATCGTAAGCTTCCTGGATATGTAGAAACACCAGCCACAGGGGCTTGTGTTATTTTCCGCTATTTAAATACACTAATTCAATGAAAACAGCATTTTCTCCAACTTTCGTTTTTTACGGAAACCATTTTGTAGTTCTCCCAGTCCCCCTTAGCCTTCGACCCATGTCTGTAGTCTTTCTTTTACCATTTGCATCACCATTCTGTAGACTACTATTGTCACTATTATAAAACGGTAGTTGTTTATTTGGCTTTGTCCCCCTTCTCTTTATAGATGCTCATCCTGCTTAGTTTCCAGCCATTGGGGGTTTCACAATACAGTATTGCTTTTTTCGCTGCCTCTCTTAATGTTTGCTTAAAGTTTTGTCTCACTTTTTCTTTATTAGCATGAGTGGGATGCCGTCTGGGCCTGTTGTTGTTCCATTAGGAATGCTTTTCTCTGAGATTTCCTAGTCTTTTGTCCCAGTGGAACCACTCAGGTAATTGGCCCATCCTCCTCTTCTATGGTGCATGAAGCGTTTTCTTGGTGTTTATATTTTTCTGTCATAATTGTTTTTATATACTCTAATTCCTCAGCTCCTTTCAGGCTAACCACTTGAACTGTAGTTAAAACCGATGTTTGATGCTTGTCTTACTACTCATAAAATCGAGATGGTTCCAAAACTTTGCCGCTGCTTTTTAATTATTTTTCTTTACTTCCGCCATTCATTGGGCCGGCTTTCTTCTAATCTTGTCACTTATCAAATCGGACACTTCCTTCTGCAGCTCAAAAAGTTATCCCATTTTCTTTTGACTTCATCTTCCGTTTCAACCCTCTGTTTAGCACACCTGCGTTCCCTGGAGGCTTCCTGACATTTTACTGTGGCTCTCTAAAGTTCTTCTTCCCAACAGCTCTTTTGTTTGTGTCTTCTTTTCCCGGTTGATTTGAATCGTACCTTACCAAGGTCTAGCTCAAACAATCGAGTTACATTTGTGTATGCCCAATATGTTTTACTATCTTAGGTGATTATTTTCTAAATCTCTTTAGTTGCTCTTTCTATTTGACTTTCCAATAAATATTACCATGAGGTTGCTCATAATGTCTTCTTCTCATTTTCTTCTCTCTTCCAAAGCTGAGCTTGATATGTTTGCGTTGACACATATTCGTCTACATTCATCAGCATTAGCTAATCATGCATCCTATGTAACATCACTGCGTGATCTATCGTCGAATGCAGACTTCCCACCATCATGTTATCAGACCTTCACACTTCTCGGCACTGTTGCAATTGATTGAATCATGCCTTTCACATATATCTATTAGCATGCTGCTTGTTGGGTGAGTATATACATCCATAACTTCTGCGTGTGCATTCATATATCTTAGTATAAATACCTAGCACTTTTCTCCTGGTTCATCAATATTGATACATAACAGCCACTAAACACGGCTGCATGAAAGAGGAAGACGAAGTGACTGTTTCGTTTGATGCTGGACTGGCGCCATTTTGCTCGTCGAGTTCTGTGCGTTGTAAATGGGTTATGAAAGAAGTTACTCGTAGCGTTATTGGTGAAGGTGGACAACCCCCGTACCTCAATGGAGACGCGTAGCGGTCACACCATCGGTGACCTTTCGACTGCTTCGACTGCTGGCACTTCCTCTACGCCACCCTCATCAGTCCAAGCCACCACCTATGTCACAACCCAGCACCTCCGGGATCCCGGCACTTTCTCCGGTGGTGGTACGATCGATCTTGACACTTGGCTGAACCGGTACGAGCGCGTCAGTGCTAGTCAGCGCAGGGATCCCACGCTCATGCTCACCAACGTGCTTTTCTACCTGGACGGCACTCTTCGAGCATGGTTTGAAAGCCACGAAGCCGACATAACAAGCTGGGATCTCTTCAAAGAAAAGATATGCGACCTTTTAGGCAATTTATCTGATCGTCAGCTCGCTGCGAAAAGGACTCTTGCCACACAGGTCCAGTCATCTACAAAATCCTACGTCTCCTCCATTCTTGATGTCTTGGCCCTTTGTTCCGAGGCCGACCAGTGCATGTCGGAAGATGAAAAGGTTAACCACGCCTTGAAAGGCATTGCCGACGATGCTTTTTACCTGCTGGTTTTTAACAACGTCTCAAGCATCGACGCCATTTTTAAAGTATGCCGACGTCTCGAGCAAGCTAAATCCCGCCGCGTAGCCCAAGGCATTGTGCGCCTTCCGAACACAGCGGCCATTTTCTTGTGTGATGACGGCTTCCACCAGGCCTCTCGATGTGACAGCTTCACACGCATCATTCGTCGAGAGGTTGAGGCAGCACAACTGGTAGCCACGCCATTACCGACGCCTGCACCTTCCCCGACCACGATGTCTTTAATACAAGCCGTCGTTAGTCAAGAGCTATTGAATGTCGGCCTAAATCTTGTTCCTGCTGTATACTCTGCTGAGCCTTCTTACCGTCTCCCTTCTGCTCCTCGCATAAAACGCAATCTGTCCAAATGGCGCACCCTTTATGAACAACCCATAGTTTTTCACTGTCGACAATATGGTCATATCGCTCGTCACTGCCGCAGCCCCTGGGCTCCAACTCTCATTATGCGCCTAAGTCTCACGCCACTTCTGTCGACCAGTCGTCCCCATCACTTTCTCCATCAACGCCGACCACATTTTCAGCTCCTGCAGCACCTCTGAGTAGACCTCGCTACGACCGGTCACCGTCCCTGTCTCGTCGTCAGACCCGGTCGCCCCCACAACGCCGTGCTGCCTCCCTGACCTATTCGCAGCACTTCCGACCGGAAAACTAGGCCGTGCAGCTTCTGGAAGTGCAGCTGCGTTGACGACTTTCGTAAGAAATCCTCACTTAACGTTAACGACGAACCGGAACCTTTTGGACGTTAAGTCGACAATGTTCGTGTCAGTGCATGGATAGATACTGGCGCGCATGTGTTCATTATGAGTGCTAACCTTGCCACTGACTTAAAAAGTTGTCACGCCCGCCCTCAACCGAATTGTACGAGTCGCCGATGGAACAACTGCCTCAATTCTCCGCATGTACTCTGCGCGAGTGTCTATTAGGGAGAAAAGCACTGCCGTTCTTTTCGCCGTTATCGAGCATTGTCTTCATGAACTCATTTTCTAGCCACGCACTCTGCCCTCATAGACTGTTCAGCTGGCTCCCTCCATCTCGATTTACCTCTTTTTTCCGATATGACCAGCTCACTGCTAACCAGCCTCTGCTGCAATTGATTTCACGGGCTCCTACCTAACTCTGTCACACATGTCGACTTGTGCTCCACGCCGCCACTACCTGAAGGTGATTACATAGTGCCCCGGTCCCTGTCGTGATGCTTACGCATGAGGTTGCTGTGCTGCATGTGATTTAACGACTACGAGAAACCGCACCTTCCTTCCACCGGTCAACTTCTCACTCACCACCCAAGTTCTACCACAGAGCATTTTGCTGACCAAAATTACCACTCTCCAAGATGACAATGTCGAGCCCTGCAGTGTTGACGATTGCTGCTGCTCAGTCAGTGGTTTCACTCCATCACGTTCTTGGGGCGCCAACATCGAGCGAATAGTGTCATCGGACCTCACTTCTGAGCAAGCTGCAGTGCTTTGCCACAGTCTTGAGAGCTATCGTAGCATTTTCGACTTTGCCAGCAACTCTTTAGGCCAAAAGACCATTGTCACTTATCGCATAAAAACTGGCCATGCCCCTTCACCGACGCCCCTACCATGTCTCTGCGTCGGATCGTGCAGTATTACAACATGAAGTCGGCAAAATGCTTGTCAAAACATTATCGAGCCTTCCTGCAGCACTTGTGCTTCTCCAGTCGTCCTTGTTAAAAAGAAGGATGTAACATGGCGCTTTTGTGTCGATTGTTGTCCCCTCAACAAAATTTAAAAAATGACGTTTATCCTTTACCTCGCGTCGACAACGCCCTTGACTGCCTGTACGGTGCTACTTATTTCTCAACTATTGACCTTCGGTCAGGCTGCTGGCTGATAGCCGTTGACGACATTAACCGCGAGAAGACCGCATTCATCACTCCTGATGGCGTTTATCAGTTTAGGGTGATGTCCTGTGATCTCTGCAATGCGTCAGCCACATTTGAAAGAATGATGGGCTCATTGCACAAAAGGTTGAAATGTCCACCTGTTTGTGTAACCTTGACGGTGTTATTGTTTTTTCGCCAACAATCGACTCGCGTCTCGATCATTGGTCAGCTATTCTGGACGTTTTACGTCGAGCCGGACTCCAGCTTAACGCCTCCAAGTGCCACTTCACCCGTCGTAGAATTTCCGTGCTCTGTCACCTTGTCGATGCCCAAGGCGTGCATCCAGACCCAGAGAAAATTCGCGCAGTCACAAACATTCCCGTTCAGAGGACCACAAAAGATGTCTGCAGTTTTGTGAGACGGTGCTCATATTCCAGACGTTTGGTTGAGGATTCTGCGACCATTGAACGCCCCCTAACAGACCTCTTGAAGAAAGACGCCTCGTTTATCTAAGGTCATAACCAAGCGTCACTGTTTTTCCAACTTACGACACTGCTTACAACGCCACCAATCTTGGCTCACTTTGATTCGTTAGCCCCAACCGAGGTACACACGGACGCCAGTGGACACGGCATACGAGCTGTGCTATTGCAGAAACAATGGGGACACGACCATGTTATAGCCTACGCAAGTCGACTGCTATCTCTAGCTGAGCGCAACTATTCCACCACGGAGCGCGAGTGCCTCGCTCTTGTTTGAGCAGTCGCCACGTTTCGTCCATACCTGTACGGACGCTCATTCCGAGTTGTCACGAATCATCACGCGCTCTGCTGGCTAGCCTCCCTGAAGGACCCCACAGGACGTCTCGCTCGTTGGGCTCTACGCCTTCAAGAATACACGTTCTCTGTAATGTATAAAACAGGGCGATTACATCAGGATGCGGATTGTTTATCCCCCTACCCTGTTGACAAAGCAACCGGTACTGATGCTATCACGGACGTTTTTTTTTCGTGTCACAGCTGTTGAACATAGGCAAAGAGCAACGTCAGAATGCTTCTTTACGAGCCATCATTGACAAACTGGAGTCATCGCCTCGAGAGCCGTCCCTACGAATGTTTTTTTGCTGAAAGACGGGATCTTATATTGCCGTAACCTTGATTCCTTTGGATCAGACTTCCTGTCATCTCAGCGACTTGCGTTTCACTGTCCTGCATCAACTTCATCACGCTCCCATGACGGGTCATTTGGGTGTTTCTCGCGCATAAGATCGGGTACGACGTCGGTTTTTTTTACCTGGACTTGCCCGCTCGGTTCGACGCTATGTCACCGCTTGTGAGCACTGTCAGCGGCGGAAAACGCCGTCTGCCATCTCGGCCGGCTACCTTCAGCCATTCGGCGCCCCCACTGAGCCTTTCTTTCGAGTTGGTCTCGACCTGTTGGGCCTTTTTCACTCTTCACAGCTGGAAATAAATGGATTGTTGTTGCCACAGACTACGTGACGTGCTACGAAATTACACGAGCTTTCCCGACCAGTTGCGCGACCGACGTTGCGGACTTGTTACTGTACGACATAATAAAAGTGCACGGTGCTCCCCGCCAACTTCCCACCGACCGTGGCCACATATTCTTATCAGCTGTCGTTCACGAAATCATGAGGTCTTGCCATACCAAGTACAAATTTAATACTTCGTACCATGCCCAGTCAAATGCCCTCACGGAGCGCCTCAACACGACTTTAAGCGATATGCTTGCCAAATACGTTGCGCCAGGCCACCAGGATTGGGACATTCCTTCGCCGTATGTGACGTTAGCCTACAATTCATCCCGTCACAATACTGCCGGTTATTCACCCTTCTATCGCCTATAAGGCTGGGACCCAACTCTACCCTTAGACACTTTGCTACCTGCGGCCACTGAATATGCCGGGGAAGCCATTGCCCACGCCGACCACGCACGCCAAGTCACTGGTAACTGTCTACAGGCTTCACAGGCGCATCAACAACAGCTCTACGATTCTCCTCATAGGGTCGCGAACTTTTCTTCGGGCTCTCTCGTGCTCTTCTGGTCACCTACTTGGCTCGTTCGACTGTCTGAGAAACTGTTGTTGCCCTACACTGAAGCATTCTGTATTGTTTGCCAAGTGACAGACGTCACGTACGAGATTGTTCCAACCGATCCAACAAAGTCGTCGTCAGCTCCGAGCGACACCGTTCACGTGGCTCAGCTAAAGCCCGAATACGCTGCTTCTACTGCCACGGGTTATGATACATAAGAGCCGCTAAACACGGCTGCATGAAAGAAGAGGACGAAGTGAGTTTTTCGTTTGATGCCGGACTGGCGCCATCTTGCTCGTCGAGTTCTGTGCGTCGTAAATAGGTTATTAAAGAAGTTACTTGTAACAATATTAGTTCATTGCACTGCACCATCTTTTGGTTTTTTTGTTTCACTGTTTCCCCTTTTCTCCAGCATACAAAACCCAGGAGCGTCATTTGCCCTGCCACTTTATCTTTTAGCCATAAATCTTCCCTGCACTCCTGCTTCACCGTTTGCCAGTGTGTATGTTTATGAATACCTGCCCCAATACCACCTTTATTTCTGCTGCTTTTCGTTATATAACAATATTCCTATACGAAGTTCCGAACACTATAAGGTTGTTCCATGTCCCTGAGATGTGTTTTTATCAACCCGTACACCATCGGGTGCTCCTTCGTTCACCTTCGCTAGTGCCTCCTCGGCATACTTAAGCATTTCTCCCCACATCCTTGTTTTTGTCACTCTGTCGCCTACGCAGTCCCCAGCTCGGCGATCGTCATCACCAGTTCACTCTGGGCAACCAACATTTTACCAATATTTCTCCTCTACCTGACTGTGATGTGTGGTGCGCGTTCAAAGTGCGCGCCTTCGAAAAGTGCGCGTCACGGAAAAAAAAAAAACAAAAGGAGAAATACCAGAGTGCACGTGCGGTGCTGCTTAAACAAGAATGACGACGTTAAAGAGCGTCAAGCACGAGGATGCGTGGCAGGACGTGAAGTAAACAAAAGGTAAAACATCCAATGGGCAGCGAACACGGAGATTTCAAGGCCCAATGGCTTGACACCACGAAACAGCAGTATCTCCAATGAGAACGAGACAAGTGGGCCAGAGCTGAAGCAGGAGCCTGGGGGGACCAGAGCAAGGGGAATTCGAGGCAGGCAGTGCAAGCGGAAGGTCGTCACCGGACCGGGCGCTGAAGATGGGCCGTTGGGTTCCGGACCCGAGCCTACAGGACTTCCACCGGCCGGGGCCTCCTGCTGTCGGGTTCCCGCTCCAAAGGACCGTGGCCATCCGGTCCTGAACTCCTTTCCAGGGCCTGCGGACTTTGGTTCCGGCAGGCGAGCTACAGCCGTCGGGCTCCGGGCCCGAGCTGTGCGCCCAGCTGCTTGACTAGGTCGACCCTAGTTCCCGGACGCGTCGCCACCAGCCTGCGTTCTCCCGTCTCCGACGTGTCCACGCTCCTCAAGCCGAAACCATCACGATTTGGTAGGGCTTTTCGACGTGTCGCCAGCAGCCAGCGTTCCCTCGTCCTCGTCCAGCCCACGCATTGACGCAGGAGTCACGGCGTTCCGGTTTCTCATCACCGCCGAAAACCAACTTGTGGGTGAGACTGCACCGATACTCTTGCGCTACTCCCATCACTCAGCCCCTTTCGAACGTTAGGTTTAGTTACTGACTTTGAACGTTCTTGTTGGGTGTTTACAGATGTGTTTCGTCATGTCCAGTCAACTGTTTATTAAGTGTTTTGTTTTGTGAGGAATCTTTGCCTTTTTACTTTTCAATTAAACTTTTTGTGTGTTTCTTGGAAACCGAACGGCTTTGTCCTTATTAGAAAAACTCTCTGAGGCTCAGCCCGGGAGAAAAACAAATCAGCAACAAGAACCCGCATCACACTGACATTGCCTACATTTCGCGTCAGTTTCCTATTCATTCGCATTCACACTAGCCTCCATTTTGAAACGCACCCCGCATCCTGAACAGTTTACAGTTTTTATAACGATGTTTTTTCACACCAGTTATCCTGCTAAATTGTCCCACTCGATAAATACAAAACGTGGCATACGACAAACTCTACCCAAAAGAAAAAAGTCAAAGCTCTACTACAAAGTTTGGTGTGTTGGGTGTACGTGCACCCCCACCACGCGGTCTAGGAGAAAAAAAACACACACACACAAACAAGTAAATACTTCGTGACTGACACCCCCAAAAGCCAGACAGTCGAATGGGTGCTATAAAGGTTTACACTGCTGCCCTATTATTTTTACAAGCAAGCTCGAAACATGCAAAAACACTTGTGCAGTGGATCGCAAACCCTCGCAAATCACGTTCATCTAATGTGCCAGTCTGAACTGAACGTTACATTGAACACGTCTGCCGTCTCGGAGAAATTGGCAGGAAATTGCTCAATGACCATTATTGCTGCTCTGGCTCCCACTACTTTTTATTTGTCTACTAGGGTTGCCGACTGCGCAGTAAAGTCGGGCAACGTCGTGTGCGGCAACAGTGACGTGAGTCTGTCCGCTTCCTGAATCGGGTAATTTGAAGTTCACTTACCTGATGCGGGTGAGAAAAACGTGACTTTATTTCAAAATATTCCTTCCTTGGCACAAACGTAACACTACAAGGTTTATAGACCACTACTTCAACAATTACCATTGACTTAATAGTTGCCTTTAGTGTCCCTTTAATGGTGACTCCGGTAGTGAAGAATGCTGCCGAATTAACTACGTGACCTTCAGCCTAAAGAATTCCGGGGCCTTCCCAAACAGTCGTAACTTTCTTCAACTTCGCGGCGAATGTCCCACTGCTCCAGTGCTTACAAGAGCAGGGATGCTGTGACCGTGCATGAGGACGTTCTGTTCACTAGTTCGTCACATCGCGTTGTTAGTTTTGTCATGGCATCGGGTCATGGCTATGGCAGTTTGTGCCGCTGCTGTGACGTGGCGTCGTCAGGTCTTGTTCTGGCCGCGAAGTTTCGACGTTGGGACTACGTAGACGTTGCGGTGGGTTCTTGGGGTTCCATCGCAGCGTCGTCATAGGCTTAACTTCGGCCTTTCGTGGATAGATGGATGAATAGATGCTATGAGTGTCACCTTTATAACCGGTTGGTGACATGTGTGCCACTAGGCTCGTAAGAAAAAAAACACGAAAAATAATCTTTCTTTTTACGTTGGCCTAACTCCTTACCTACTATGAATAAACGATCCTATCTTGCTTCTCTTACTTGCTTCAATGGCACACGTGTTCAGTTTTCCTTGTTTACCCTAGAGCTCATAGCCTCATGAAGGTCTGTACCGTCACGTATACCCGAATGGATATCACCCCATTCAATCAGAGTAAGCTCCATCGTTACGCTTGCTCCCCAACAGCATGTACATTGTTCTTCTTCTTTAATAAATCTCGCTTTATGACCGCAAGTTCTCAGAAAACCCGACTTTGCTTTGAACATTAAAGCACTTCCCTTTGAATTATGATAAAAATTTTGCTGCAATATTTTGTTCTTGCCTTTTCGGTAGTCACTGAGGGCCGGTTTCTTTTCGATTGCTGTCATTCAAATAATCTTCTCTGCTTCTCTGACTTTTTGCTAAATGCTCTTTGTTGCAATATTGCCCAATTTGCTAGCCTCATACTTGTTGGTGAGCCTCCTAGTTCTTTTTTGCACTTTGTGCCCACGTTCTTCCTATAAAATACCTTGACACCTTCCCTGCCGTTCTACTCTTCTTTATTCTACTAAGTATTTCTTCAAATCTGATTTTGCCATGAGCTTCCGTTACTTCGAAGTCTGTCCATCCCACAACCCCCCTTACAGCTTCATTCGTTGTCGTCCTGTGAGCGCCCGACGCGAGGCGTCCCACAGTCCTATGATATCCATTCCTGATTGCACCTATGACTTAATACACACCCCTGTGCTCGTGGATGTACTGGATCATTATGCCTTTCTAAAGACTTAAAAACACTTTGTACTGATTGTATTCAAGAAACTCTGTGCTTATTTATTGCTGCATTCGTCTTTCTTTTTGCTGCCAATGCTTTTTTCTGTACCTCCATATATCTATCTCCCTCATTTATTCATACTCTAAGGTACTTGTAGACGCTTAACCTCGGTATATTTTGGCCCTGTATTGAGACCACCTGGTGTCCGTGGTCATTCAATATCATCAATCTATAATTTGTTGCACTAAATCTGAGCCCACAAACCTCGCTTTCCCATTCGCATATATCTGCCAGCCGATTTAAATTCTGTAACTCTCCGCATATAGGACAATATTGTTTGCATGAAATGAACCTGGAAGCATCTGCTAAATCATCACGCCGGTTTGCTCTTGTGGCAGACTGAACCAAATATTGTTTTTCTATTCTTACTCATGCAAAGCATGAATAAAAGCAGGGACAAATGACATCCTTGTCTCAGCCCCTTCTTAATTTCAACGCTGTCATAACTACTTATTCCTTCTTCTTCTGTTGAAACTGCATTTTGTCGCCATATTTCTCTCAAAACCTGTATACAGTCGTCACCTATGTCCGCTTACTTCAGTAGGTTGCACAACATTTTCTGATTAGCGTTGTCATACGCACGAGTGATGTTCAGATAAGCTGCGCACAAGGGCCTCATTTCTACTTTAGATATTTCTGTACACTGAGTAAGAACAAACAGGTTATTGCTCTAGACGCAGCATCCCTTTTATCGCAAATTTTTGTCATCCAGCGTTCATTTTGTACTTTAATTTTTGCCTCGGCCAATTTGTGATAAACAATTTTTTTTTCTTAATATGTGTCCTATATTTGGCTGATTTTGTCCTGTGGCCGCTATTCTCTATTTGGCCTGTGTGTACTCCCGTGATGCCTCACGTCGCTTCTCAAAGGCTCCTCGGATTTCTCTGTTCCACCACCTTTATGGCTTTCTTCGCACTTTCTTCGCACTTTCCATTCTCTCGTAAATACATGTAACAGCTCATTGTATGGCCAGTCTTTGCCCGCTAGTTTTTCATCGTCGTGCGGGACTATTTCGGCTATATTTGTTAGTTGTGTACCACTAAAATACGTGCTTCCTAATTTTGACTCCATGTTCTCATTTTCAGTTTTGTACTCTATTTATTATGTAGTGCCATCCTCACCATCATCATTTTCTCAATGACCGCGCCGTGCCTCTCGCGCAGCTGATGCTAGCTCGAGCTGCGCGAGGATTAGAAAAAGCTACCGCACTTGGTGTGTCGGACGTGGAAAGCCCCTCGGCTCCGCTTCAGGCATGGAATAAAGTGGCGAGAGAACGACACGACCACGTTGGCCGCCGTCCCATCTTCCTCTCTCGCTACATTGGTGACCCGGAGAACACGCCCTTCGCCGAGCGGCCCGCTCCCATGTTCCCGCAACTCTGCCCGCCAGTACCACCGCTCCAATCGACCTACCCCAAGGTATGGTTCATGCAGCTCGATGCCGTTCTTGCGTTGAATGGCGTCACGGACCAGCCGCTGATGCACGTCATTCTTTATGACGCCCTTCTGGTAGAGTTGCGACATCTTTCTGCCACTTCAACCTCCAGCCAGCAGCCTTATGATGACCTCTGCTCTGCGGTGCTTGCCAGCTTTGGCCTCACCTACCACCCGCTGCCGGGAACCCGCGACTTTCAGGTTTTCCCTGCGTCGCAGCGTGCTGGACCATCCAGCCCGAAGCTCTCATCTGACCGCAACCCAACTTCCCCGACAAAGTCTCCCTCCACCTTCCGTCCGGTCACTAGCGCAGTGATTCTCGCACCCAGTCAGAGATCCGATGAGGTTCTTGAAGTCGTTCCTGCTGCCGACAACCTGTCCACCACGAAGTGCATTTTTTTGAAGTTCTCGGCCGATGGTCCTTCTGGCACGCTTGCTACCTGCACGTTTTCCACGAAAGCGACGGCACGCGACACCATGGCCCCATCAGACTCCATGACGACCCCCTTGCCGCCCGCCTCGGAGCCTGGCACAGGTGACCTTTCACCCGTTATTGACTTCCCGAACTTGAAGCTTTCGCCTTCAACAACGTCCGATAAACGAGACTTAACTTCTCGTCTGGCCACTAGCGACGCGTGTCCTGCGCCCGAATGGCATTCCGCCAAGGTTCTCGACATTTGGGCTGAATACAACCAGTCAGCCACGAGGTTTGTGTTTTCATCGTCCTCGGCCGACGACGCTGCAGGCATGCTTACCACCGGCTCATCCCGGCCGACCTCCATGGCTCACAACACGGCTGACACGTCAGGTTCTACTACGGCAACATCCCCGAACGCCCTGGTGGCTACCACGAATATGGGCATTGTCACGCCCGCTATTCACCTCCCGGTTGCGGAACCTTCACCCTCCACGATGTCCGAAGGTGACTGTCGACCAGCCTCAATGCTCTGCACGTCCTGCCAGCAACGACCGCCATCGTCCTCGCAGTTTCCCGCAGCTGAAGTTAAAGCCACCAGCCATCAACCATGGCCAAGCTTCCAAGACGCTGCGACTATGACGGACGCGCTGGAGGGCGAAGTGCCCGGTCCGCTTCAGACAGGGCTCACCAGGCATACCACGCATGCTGTGGAGCAATCTAGGGAGTGTTGGCTAGACGCAGCCATCAATTATGCAGACCTACACGCCAACCCTCGTGCGCGGACTACCAGAGGTCATTACACGAGCACAGGTGTCCCGTCTAATACTCCGGGCGAGCCCACGCTGACTGGGTTCCACCACCACCAATACCCGGAGCCTTTGCCTCAGGACGGCAACAACCAGACGTGTGTCCACAACGCCAGATCATGTGTCACAACCGCGACAACGCCCATACCTCATACGTGTCTACCATCCATTACCCTACGTCGGCGACGACAACGTGCTTGGCATCACACATTGCGGCAACTTTTGAGCCGCCATGCTACGCAGCCACGAGTTGCAGTCTCAGCCCTGAAGACCGCGCAAGCGCCTACTCGGCCTATCTGACGCAATGTCCCACCACCAGTCGTGTACCCGACTACCCACCGTACACTTGGCGGCATTGTTAGGACACGTTCCTGCGTGCGTCGGCACGTCTATCTATACCGGCACGTCAGACGCCGCTAGACTTTGAGGTCTGTGTTGCGTCGACCCCAACGTCAAAACCCGCACTGCTGACCCTCTGCCGACGTTAGCAGCATGACTTCGCGACGCACGGTCCACTCTTGGCCTGTCCGACCAGGTGAGACCCGCTTGTCGGCAACCACAGCGACCCGGCACTTCCTTCTTCGTCCCTTGCGCTTCTCCCAGAGTCGCCCACCGGAGACACAATGCTTACCGATGGCCCATAAACGTTGACAACCTTGACTTGCCGAATGAACACTTTATGGTTGTCGCTCATGTATATAGCAATTGTCGCTCTCTTTCTTTTTTCATATGCCTTCAAATCGCGCAAAGCGCTAGGGGGGGGAGGGGGGAGCACTGTAGTGCCATCATCACCATCATCATTTTCTCAATGACCGCGCCGCGCCTCTCGCGCAGCTGATGCTAGCTCGAGCTGCGCGAGGATTAGAACAAGCTAGCGCATTTGGTGTGTCGGACGTGGAAAGCCACGCGGCTCCGCTTCAGGCATAGAATAAAGTGGCGAGAGTACGACACGACCTCGTTGTCCGCCGTGCCATCTTCCTCTCTCGCTACAAATATGTTATGCGTTCATGATCACTATCCAAGCTGTATTCATGGCAAGCTGTATTTATGGCAACAGACTGCGTAGTTCATCCCTAATGGCCTAGATAAAGTCCAACGTGTTCGGAGCATCAGGTCGCGTGGGCCAATGTGGGCTACGCTAGGTTTACGCAGCCAGTGACTGTGGCCAATTCGTCACTTGATTGTTCGGTGCACTCACCAGGCCGCGGCGAGCAGCTTCTTAGTGGCGCATGCGCACTGCCTTCGTTAAATGGTCCATGGTCTTCGCAGCTCGGCTGGCTTGGCATTCTTCGATTGACGCGTACACACTTTACCCGTGCCTTGCTCCTCAACCCCATTTTTGTTCAAGCGCGTGTATTTCCCACTCTGTTTACTGTGCGACATCGCATCTGAAACGTCTTTCCTCTCAAGCATCGCTCTACACGCTCTGCGATGCGGAGGATAACTACATCGATCGCATCTGAAACTAAGACGGATATATGTACGTTCATATAAGAGTCCACTTCGTAAGTTTCCCACGTTTTTCCTTCTCTCTCTATGTCGCAGCCGTCTAGCTGTCACTCGTCTACACGTAGTTGTGATCTATAATTTCTTCGAGCAGACACAGAACGATGTGGTTGTTGATGAATCTGAACTAAACCACGGCCGCAATTTCTAGACACAACCCCAAGTGCCGGCATTTTCCACTCCAGTGCTGATACGTACAGTGCGTTGTGGCCTAAAGACAGCAAATAGAGACAGTGAAAAGAAGCATTCTATATCTCTGCGCCGCCGTCTCCAAGCACGCCAAGCTCCGATGGGCGCACCTGCTACGCCTTGACGACTGACAATAGCTATTCCACTTTTCGCCGGCGTCGCTTAAACATGTCACGCTTACTAGTGCGTACGCACTACGCAGTACTATATGTAGTCCTTAGCGATCGCTTGGTAGGTTTTGCGCAGGTCGTCTAAGCGGAGGGCATTTACAGCTGCGCTTTGTTGAGGAAGGCGGGTGCGCATTTCATTGCGATAGCAATTATACGGACACTCGCGGCTGGATATTGCCGCAGGCGTCGGCGTTAGTGTCACCGTCACTCTCCGTGTGTGTATACGTATTTATATATGTGAAGATGCAAGAAAGAAACAAATTTAGAAAAAGACTCCGGCACGCGCAATTGATTTTTGGCACTTTGCATCGTAAGTGTGAGGCGTTCTCCACTGAGCCAACGAGGAGCACGTCCTTCAACGTTCAAACGGCAATCAATTCATATTTACCACTTACCTTCGCTGATGCACATGTCGGGGAGAATGATCATGTTTTCAGCATTACCAGCCAGATGGCGCAATGTGCGCGCGTGGCCACATAACTCGGCGGCGCACGCTCTCATCCTCCTCGTGCACTTTGCCCCGCTTTGAGGAGGGGGCGATGCTTCCTCGCCCATTCTGATGTCAAGGGGGGGGGGAATCGCACGTTTTGGCTGGAATCAGGCTCTACCTGGAACGATTCTGTTGTAGTACCCGGGCACACAAAGGTCACTGCAATTATTGCAGTCCACGTTTGCGAAAAGCAAACGCTTTTCAGCCACAGCAAAGTAACAACTGAGACGCTTGTTCGCGTGCATCTGTACCTGCGAGTACGTTTCCTGCGTCATTTGTTTGTGAGAAACGCGGGGCACGTTTCGATTTGCTTGCCATTCTCCGCTTGACCTTTCAATTATTTGTTATCGCGATCAATGCTTCACCTTTGCGGCAAAGCTGCGACTTTTTCTAGCGGCTTCTCAATCGTCATTGTTTGTGAGAAGAATATTTCTACGCTGTGGGTGGATTTAGCATCAGTACCGCAAAGTGTTCGTGCTTCAATGCTCGCATGAAACAGCGAACTTTCCTGCCTTCTGTCATATCTTGATCAGCATGGTGGAACAGGCCTATATTTTGTCCAGGAATAGTGCCACGTTTTCGTTTGCCAGCTGTACGCGAATTTTGTGCAAAGCTTCAGCTCTCTCCTTGCAGACGACATTGTTGAGTATTGCCAGGAGCTTGGTACTAAATATGTTCCACGCTGTCCTACTAAAAATGTCGCGCTCTTAGTTTCCAAACCTTTTCCTGAGCAAGCTAATCTTGCATGGCATAGTAGACGTACCATAGCTTGTTATACCGGCTCCAGGCGTTGAAAACTGCTACGTGGTCTTACGCTCCCATCCAGCTTTTAAGATCTTCGAGTGATGAGCTGTGGAAGTTGGCGGCTTCCTGGGTTGCCAGAGAAGGATAGTTGCAGATGGCATAGGATCTGTCATTGTCGCTGCGGCCGAGATGAGGCTCTTGACCTCCTGTCGGGTCTTCTCAAGTATAGGCACGAACTCTCTCTGTAAACGTTGTTGCCTGCTGCTTGTGCATTTCTCGGGGTCGTCGTTGATGTCTTCCCGACTGCCGCTTGTGTCACGGAATGATGAGGGCGTCTGGTACAAGAAAGGGCACACCTCCAAGAGACGTCACGGAGTCATGACGTCGACAATGGGAGCAGGCTATGGGTTAAAGATGAAACTGCTTTTTGGGCCGAATTCGTGACCCCCTAAACAGAAGGTGAAGTTAGATCTATAGGGAATGATACGCAGCGCCGGCTAGACCATGGGCCATTGATCAACTGACAAGCGGCAAAGCCCATCGCACTTGGTGCGTATGCTGTTGATTATCCTAGGGTTATCACTGGTCGCCGCGCAAGCTCATGTGTTTGCATCCAGCACGAGAAGTTACCAGAGCGATTCACATTATACGCGAACCTTCTCGAACAATGAGGCGCAGTTTCCACTTAGAATTCTTGACTGGTTTTGTGGGCGAAATCCGTATGAAAGAAAACTTAAAATAAAAGCACGCGTTGCTATAATACATTACCTTCGATCAAAAGTAAGGCGGAAAACCCTGACGCCAACTGCAACTCTCGTGCTCCTGTCGATCCACCACTTACCTTATTGTTCATCGACTAGGATAAGGTCGATGAATGATAGAGGGCCAACCAGGAAACTACGAGCCTAATAGACTGCATCGAAGACAAAGCTACCGTTTTTTCGAAGGTATTCAAGTTGGAACTTGTGTCGTTATTGCTGCAAAGCGACCTTCTCCAGAAGTAGAACTTCTCACCGCTTCGAGGCGAGTACCATGCTGTGCCTGCAGCTGTTCGACCAAAACTATTCCACTCCCTGCAGGACAATCCAATGGGTGGCCACCTAGGACGCAAGCTCGAGAGGATAATAGAAATGTAGTGCTGGCCACGCCTACCACTGACGTCACTCGTTGCGTGAGGACATGGCCAAGGGAGTGACATGCCCATAGAGTCAATGGGGATGAAAATCGGACGCGATGATAGGGCTGTTTAGATTCTGGGGCAGTTGTAAAAAGATCGCGAAAATACCAATTTACATACAACTGAAAAAGATTTTGTTATTTTTACTCTCAAATAACATTATCGAACAAATAACAACTAAAAATACTGTTTGTGTAGTTATTTGCTGTGCAAAAAATGAAAAAGCTTGCAAAAGCACGAGGGCATTTTGATATGGCGACAGGCGTTCCTCAAAGCGGACGACACTGTCGTCACCTGCTTCTACGCCATGGCTGTCTTCCACTCGCTGTAGAAGCCCCCGTTCTCAACTTCTATCGTTTTCATATAATCACCATCAGCCAGACTACGTCCACTGCAGGGCAAAAGCCTCTCCCGTGTTCCTTTGATTGCTGTGGCCAATTTATACCCGCAAACTTCTTAAACTCATCTGCCCACCTAACCTTCTGTCTACCCTAACCCACTTGCCTTCTATGGCAATCCAGTTAGTTACCCTTAATGATCAGTGGTTATCCTGTCTACGACTATATGCCTAGCCCATGTTCATTTCCTCTTCTTAATTTCTACTATAATATCCATAACCCCCATTCCTTCCCTAATCCATTGTGCTTTCTTCTTTTGTCTTAAGGTTACACCTACCATTTTTCTTTCCATTGCTCGCTGCGTCGTCCTCAATTTAAGCTGAACCCTCTTTGTAAGTCTCCATGTT
This sequence comes from Rhipicephalus microplus, assembly GCF_043290135.1. Classification (NCBI taxonomy): domain Eukaryota; kingdom Metazoa; phylum Arthropoda; class Arachnida; order Ixodida; family Ixodidae; genus Rhipicephalus; species Rhipicephalus microplus. The sequence goes on along the minus strand of NW_027464585.1, from coordinate 20,337,129 downwards.
TCTGTTCCGTAGCTAAGTACCGGCAAGATACAGCTGTTATATACCTTCCTCTTGAGGCATAGTGGCAATCTATCTGTCATAATTTGAAAGTACTTGCCAAACGTGCTCCACCCCATTTTTATTTTTCTAGTTAGTTCAATATCGTGGTGAGGCTCCGCGGTTCTTACCTGCCCTAAGTAGACATAGTCTTTTACAACTTGAAGTACACTATTACCTATCTCGAAGCGCTGCTCTCTTCAAGGGTTGTTGTACATTACTTTCGTTTTCTGCAGATTAATTTTAAGACCCACGTTTCTGCTCTCCTTGTCTAACTTCTTAAACATCAGTTGCAATTCATCCCCTGGGTTTCTCAGCAACGCTTTATCATCGGCGAGGTGCAGATTACTAGGGAACTCTCCATTAACTCTTATCCTTAACTGTTCCCATTCTAGGCCTCTGAAAACCTCCTTTAAGCACACGATAAATACCATTGCGGAGATTGTATCCCCCTGCTTTACACCCTTCTTGATTGGTATTCTGTTGCTTTTTTACGAAGCACTAGGGCAGCAGTCAATCCCCTGTATATTTCTTCCAGGATGTTTATGTATCCTTCATCAACGCCCTGATGCCACAGTATTCGCATGACTGCTGATATTTCTACTGAATCAAATGCCTTCTCGTAGTCAATGAAGGCTATGTATAGTGGTTGGCTGTAATCTGAGCATATCTTCATTGCCTGATTGATAGTGTAAATGTGATCGATTGTTGACTAGCTTGTTTGAATTGCTGCTTGTTTCTTTGGTTGATTGAATTTTATTGTTTGCTTAACTCTGTTAGCAATTACCTTGGTAAATAGCTTGTATACTAAGCAGCGCAAGCTGATCGGCCTATAATTCTTCATGTCCTTGTCATCTCCTTTTTTATGTATTAAGGGGATTTTGGCATTCTTCCAAGACTCTGGTAGTCTTCCTGTCAGGAGACACCTCGAAAACAGGGTGGCAAGTTTTTCTAACACGATCTGTCCTTTATCTTTCAGCAGATCAGATGTTACCTGATGTTCAGCAGCAGCTTTGCGTCTTTGCATGCTCTCTGAGGCTTCTCTGACTTCTTCTGTTATTACTTGTGGGGTGCCAACCGGGTTATTGCTAGTTCTTATAGCATTAAGGTCGTGGTTGTCCAGGCTACTGTACATATCAATGTAAAACTCTTGCACTATTTGAACCCTCCTACTCATATTGGTAGTTATTTTGATTTCTTTGTCCCTTAATGCAGGTATCCGATTTTTGCTTATCCCAAGTTTCCTCTTAGCTGCTTTGACGCTCCCTCCGTTTTTCAGAACATGTTCAATTCTCTCCATAGTATACCTTCCTATATCAGATACCTCACGCTTATTAGTCAACTTCGAAAGCTCTGACAGTTCTATTTTTTCTGCTGTACTTGCGACTTTCATGCTTTGATGCTTCTAAATGAGATTCTTCGTTTCCTGGGAAAGAGTGCCAGTGTCCTGTCTAACTACCTTGCCTCCAACTTCCACTGCACCCTCCGTAATGATACTCGTCAGATTACCATTCTTTTTATCTACGCTAAGGTTGCTTTCCTCAATCAGAGCCATGTACCTGTTATGAATCGAGACCCTGAATTCCTGTACTTTCCTTTTCAGTGATAGCTCATTGATTGGCTTGTTGCGTATCAGTTTCTTCTTGCGTATCAGCACCGCATAGGCCTCATCTGTCTTTCTAACCTCACTGAGCCCTATCATATCCCATTTAACACACTCTATCTCCTCGAACAGTACAGCTAGACTTGCCTCACTAAATAAGGTTGTAGCGTTAAACGTTGCCAAGTTCTGGTTCCAATAGTGGCCTGTCCGGATCCAGAGATAATTAGCACCCTCTGATGCGTTGCAGATCTGAACGCCGCGGTGGTCAGTTGCTTCGCAGCTTCTGAGGACTGAGAGCCGTGAGTCGATTGACGTATGCATGTGGGAGGTATTGGCCCGATACTGCACCAGAGTGGCCAATGCTTCGCTGGTGAGAGATTGTGTTACCGGTGGTGGTAGACGGTGAGGCCCCTCCCCAGGCCTCTTAACGCAGTTACATCACCACGCGAATTTTTTTTGTCCGGTTAGGAATTGCGCGGCACCAGGATTTGAATCACGAACCTTTTGATGCGAGGCGAATGCTCTCACCACGCCATTGCCGCAGCTTTTATTGCAGTTAACCACGTACTAGAAGCTCACAAGTATTTGCCATACTTACTTCACTAAGTTTTCTTGCCGCATAGAGGCCTAGATAAATGACAACGAGTATCACACAAACTTGCAGCAATAAATTGTTTCTTTGCGAGTCAATCAATTGACGTTTACATAAATAAGAGACCCGTAAGTAGCATTTTAGCATGTACAGTAGAGAACATTGTGCATGCATCAACGATCTTGTGCATACAAGGTACGTGCTACGCACAGCCCCAATTAAGATTCATGGTGCAACAAAGCCGTCCAGCGCTCCCTTATATCCACATCGGACTTCGCGAAAGCCTGGCTGGTGTAAGTAAGGGTATACCGTTTACGCCTCTGCACTTCTGTACCTTAAGATTTCACAACTCTTTGGCAGTATTCGGCAAGCTTTCTGTAATTGCTATCAATATATCCGCGTGTGGCGCACGTGAATAAATTGCACGATCAGTGCGGCGCACGAGCCGTGCAGCTTGACTGTTTGTTTTCTTGTCCACGCTGCCACCTAAAGTGCGTCACTTTTCAATTTCCTACGCGTTCACACCATGCGCACTTCTGGATATCTAGAATAAATAAGAAAGTTTCTTATGCCTACTATTCTCAAGTCTGAAAAGGCTTAGATGGCATTTCTATTACCGCTGCCAGCACTGCACTGTCATCATTTTGATGAGGGCGACATCTGATGGCCCGTATGGGAAGCTTGCAACATGCCACATGCTTCACATCACGGGGCTGTCAACGACGCAAGACACCGCCGACAAGTGCATCGGGATTCCTGTAGCCCATTAGGCCACCTCGACTACAGTTCCAACAAATTGGTATGGACTTACTTGGGCTCTTCCTGACGTCAGCTGTAGCGAACCAGTGAATCGTCGTAGCTACTGACTGCCTTACTCGCTACGCCGAGACAAAAGCCCTGCGTGAAGGCAGAGCATCCGAAATAACAAAATCATTCCTCGAAAACTTAGTCTTACGACCCGGCATCCCGGAAGTCTTCATCAGAGATAGAGTTGTGGCATTTGCTGTTGACCTAACTGAGGGTATTCAGGCATACAGCGAGATAAGCCACCCCCCGACAACAGCGTACCACTCACAGATCAACGGCCACATCTAGAGGCTCAACAAGCATCGATACGATGCTGTTCAGAGGGAGGCATTACCACGCTCGTTTTCTTAATTTTTCCGTGTTGTATTTGGTTTACGCTCCCAAATACTGTCATCGACGGTCAGCGCCAACCACGACTGATTGTTCTAGAAGCTTCACCGTTATAGTTGAAAAACGATTGAGCACCGTATTTCGAAGAATGTATATAAGCGACCTTGTGGGTTTGCATTTTAGTAGGTCACAAATGTGACAGAAGAATGTTGGCTGGAAGCGTGATAAGTATTTCAGCTTGACAATAGTAACACCAAGAAAAAAAGACACCACGAGCAAGAGCGTGGTCGGCTGCTGTTGCAGACGATGAACCTAGAGTAGCGCAATATTTTGCTGCAGAGTCGCTATAGTTCTCGCGACCGCCGTCCACTGGAATGACCAACTTTATTAGTACAAAGTTAGTTGGAAAGATCCCCGGAAAGACCGGCCGGGTGGCGGTCGCGAGAACTAGTGGCACTACAGTTTGATTTGTCTCCCTCGGCCCCGGGCGTGCGTGTTGTGGTTGGCAGCGGCTATGGCCTCATGGCAAGCAGTTACCGTGAATGCTGTGCTGTATTTACACGTGACTTCTCGTTTTCCTCACACTGCTTAGTATCGTGTACTAAACGTGTTTGCGACGTATGAAGCGTACCGAGGAGAAGCAGATTTATCTACACTTGAGGTACGCCGACTTGCCTTGCGCTGTGCTCCAACAGTGACGACTGCAATGGCGACTCCACTTCACTTAACTTGCTCGTTTGTTTGCTCATTCATTTTTGTAGCGTTAGCTACTCTGGCCTAGCCAAGCCCGTTTTGTGCGGCACATTAAGAGCCATGCTACGCATGCGCAAATTTCAGTGATGTCGCACAGCGTTCGCACCGGAGCTACAGTGTACTAGAAGGGGGCAGTGGAGTGAACGAGGTGGCCGTGCCGCATCTCGGCTGATTCTTCGGTGGGTGACAGTAGCGGCGGCGCTGTAGTCCCATGATACTGAAGATCACAGGAGCGTCTGCATTTGGAGTACGCGTGCTCGAGCGGACGAAAGAGTGTATTTGCTCGTTTTTAGCGCGTTTAATGCGTTTCTGAGTCTTTATCAGTAGACGCACCTGCTACGCATCATGGTGCATATGCAAGCACGCCGAAACTGCGTCGATACATTTACTGTTTCAAGAGCCTGCCGACACACACACACCAAAAAATGTCAATCGTAATTTGTACGGATCCGCCTAGCTTGTTACTCAATCAACACTTTGAGCTGCGTTACTTCTCAAGTGGCTACTGGCGAACTACAAAGAGAGGAGAGGTATCAAAACTGTGAATGAATCATACGCTCGTTTTGTCGGCAGTCTCTACGATATCCAGAGCACAGTGTTCCTCGTATGAGCCTACAAGCGCTCGATTGTTTCACGAGAAATCCGAGTATAAGTGACGTTGTCACAACTTTAATCGGTGACGACACTGTTTTATCATGCCAGCTTCGCAGAAAGTAATTATTGCTTACTGAAAGGCCTAGTACATATTAAAATTATTAAAACAACCCACAAACTTACTAAAATTTGCAAATTTTATATATAGCCTGTATGTTAATCTGCGTAAATTTATTGTAAGCAGTTCTCAATTTGTATCGACTGCCTGAATTGTGCTGTTTTCCAAATATTTTATTAGCGTAATGTCATTGCAAGCGAGCAAATTTATGATGATGTTTTGTAATATAAGCGTAGTTTTATTATTAGGTGTCAAGCGTGTAGGCAGACAGTGGTGCCAAGAATCGTTTTGAGAAGTTTACCTTCTTTGTATATGTACACAGCAAACACTCTCTCTCACACACACACATACACACACACACACACACACACACACACACACACACACACACACATATATATATATATATATATATATATATATATATATATATATATATATATATATATATATATATGCAGAAGAATAATTTCGGTTGCCGCAGGGTTATAAATATGAAAGTAAATGCGCTTTCACATAACAACTGTTTATTGTGCCGACGTTTCGACGGGAACAACGTCTTTTTCAAGGCATAATACTATTTATACATGTTCCGTGTCTTCTTATAGCCTGTCGAGATAGGAGGGAAGGGGTCAAAAGAAAAGGAAAAAAAGGAAAAAAAGAAAGACAAGAGAGAGAGAAAAAAAAGAGACGAAGAAACAGCGAAACACGAGGACAAACATTAAATAAAATATAGAAAATCTAGGAGAAGAAGCAAGACCGACACGGCGTAATTAGAAAGGGGCCGCATCTCAACAGAGTAGGGCAGAGGTAGATGAGCAATGTCATCATTGTCAACAATACCTCCCCCGCACCCACTCTTCCCCAAGTGGGCAGTGAGCCGCCGTTCTTGTGCTTCACCTTTCCGTGTAGTCCGCTGGCGGCTCGTTCCTCTTTGAAGTTTAGCACAAGTTAATGGGGAGGGCTTAACTCCCGAATGCAGAGATGTTAATTCACTCGTACTTGACTCGTTCTTGACTCAAGACAGTCTTGCCGGTCGCCATAAATCGTTCTCGAACTTGCGGATGACTTGAGGGCGACTTGGCTCGGTCGAAGTCAGGACAAGTTTCAAATCAGCTGCGGGGCTAGCTTGAAAGCGACTTCACGCGTCATTCCAACATGGCCACCTCTCGAATGGACGTCGCGTGAAAGGTGGCCGCTTTTGAGTTTGCTTGCCTCGCCATAAGCGTAATATTTTTTTGAGGCGCACTGCCTGCCGAAGATTCTTGGAACCGCTTTACGCGACCAAGTAAATCCGATGGAGTTGTACGACGAGCAACAATTCCACGCTAGGTACAGATTCACGAAGAACGCCATGCGGCAGCTGCTGGGTATGTTGCCGCTCCGTGAAAGTGGGGACAACCGAGGACAGCCTGTGCCTCCAGTGTTACTGCTACTGATGGATCTCGGGTTTTACGGTGCTGGCACATTCCAAACAGTCACCGGCAATCTCATGCGCATTACGTAGTCGACAATTTGCCGTGCAGTAGGAAAAGTTAGGCTACTCGTCGCAAAGCACCTGTGCGCAATGCTGGTGCGCTTTCCGCAGCCGGCAGGACTGTGGGACTTTTATGAAGTGGCTGAGTTCTCTGGTATTAAAGGCTGTGTCGACTACACACACGTGCATATTAATAGCTTCGGTGGGGACGACGCCGAAGTGTGCCGCAACCGCAAAGGCCATTTCTGTTTTTTTCTTAAGCACGATGACAATTGCCGCCTCTTTCAGTACAAAATTGACTCAGTGCTGTGTCTGTGTGCCTCGTCTATCCTTTCGTCCCGTCTAGGGCGCCGTTTCTCGCTCAGAAATGCATCGCTTGTAGCACAACGCTACGTAAAATTCAGCACATATAAAAAAGAGGTGACCCTATCACGGGTTTTTTTATTCGCTTCACCATCATGCAGCGAGACACTGCTGCACCCCGCGAAACAGAATTCTGCTGAGGGCAATGTCCTGACACCCGCTTTTTCTATTGTTTACCAAGCTCAAGCAAAGGATACGAATCAAATTTGTTCCAAGAACTTGTTTTTTTTTCATATATAACTGCAACCTAGCCCACTACAGGCATGCACACAGGCGAACAGAAAAGCAAATACCATGAAAATCGTGTCACCTCGTGAGCCAGGTCAGCACAAATACATGCCTTGGCATTCGATTAAAAAAAAAAAACGACAGAAGAACCCAACGCGATGCTTGTTTCGTCTCCAAACAAGCAACCATGGAGAAACGCCCCGCATTTGGGTGGCGACTAAAACCAGCGGGCAACGAACGCTTTATAGAAGCAACATTGCGCATCGCTGTGGCGGCAGGCACCACGTGCCGCTCGTTAGCCGTAAAATGGCAAGAATATGCTTGTGGCCCTTCGTTTTTATAGTTATTTTAAAACGTATGGCCTTTTTTATGTAATGCACGCCTTACGCAAACAACTTCATTATTACCCTCGTTCGCAGGCGAGCAGCGAGTTTCTGCTTCGAAGCTCGTTCTTGACTTGACCAAGCAAGACAGCCTGAGCATCCATGAAACGCGAAGGCTGACTTGGGCGTTTTGAAGTACACTGCTTGCTTCACGCCGACTTGCTCAAGTTAAGTTGAAGTCGCGAGCCAAGTACCATCTCTGCATTCGGGGGTAAATGCTTCGAGTGCGTGTTGCTGGCGTCGGGAGGAATGAAAAAGCCGGTGATTGAGGCACCGCCATCGATATTCATTATATGCAATGGCTCCTTGTCAGTGAAGGAACAAAATGTGCGTTGAAAATTAGAGAAGGAAAAAAACAGGGGGGGGGGGGGGAGACTGTACGAGATCCGGGACAGTCACCACACAGTGGCGGCTCACTGGGAAGACATGCGCGCATGTATGAAAAAGTTAACGAAACCACCTAGCTGTCAGCTCCTTGTCAGTGAAGGAACAGAATGTGCGTTAAAACATAAAAAAGAAGAAAAAAAAGAAAAGAAAAAGGGAGGGGGGGAAACCGTACGACATTCGGGACCACTTATCTGTGCGTTCTGGCTGTGCTTCATGAGGCAAATCATTTCTATGTTGTCATATGCATAGGCCGAAAGCTTTGTTAGTGGGTAATATTATTGTCGTAATGAAACCGGACTGATTAGAGAGAAGCGTTTGCGTCTTTTAGCGGTCGTAACGCTGACAGAGTGCCTGGATGTTCATTTATTCCGTATTTTATCGTGTTAAATTTGTAGATAAAATAAGATTCCCGTTGTTCCCGTTCTCTGATTGTTAGAAAGTTGTTTTCTAGTAGTGTAACCTTGATGTCATCAAAGCTGTGGTCTTTTAATGTGCAGTGTTTTGAAAGTGGAAGGCCTGGCAGAGATCGTACATGTGCCCGATGGTTCTTGAATCTAATTCGAAACGGAGTATTTGTCTGGCCCACGTATTGCTTGTTACTTACCCCACCTTCCAGGAAGTATATGACGTTGCCTGAGTCACAGTCTAGTGCACCTCTTATCCTGTGCTTAAAATCCAAGTGGGTGCTTTTCGCCACTGTCGTTGTCTGCATGTGTTTGCATACCTTGCATCTGTTTTTTCCGCAAGGCTGACACCGAATTTGAGGTTTCACACCTATCTTTGAATTTATTGAATGATCCTTTATATTTTTCGGCCGTCTGTATACAACACAAGGAGGAGAAGTGAAAAGTTTGGATAGTCGCACGCTCTGTTCCAATATGATAAAGTGTTTTCTTAGGACCTTGTTTATGTTCGGTGGGTTGCTCGTGAAAGTTAGCAAGTTTTTGTTGCGGTGTTGGTCGGCGTTTTTCTGGTGGTTGAGAAGAATCTGGCGGTCCAGATTTTCAGCTTTTTTGATGGCTTCATTGATGATAGCTGGCGGGTATTCTTGATTAAGGAGTACTTTGCGCATATGTGTGCTGTTTTTGTGGAAGTCCTCGGTGCGAGAGCAGATTCGTCAGATTCTGTGTGCTTGGGAATAGGGAATGCTGGTCTTGCAATGTCACGGGTGGCAGCTTTTGAAGTGCAGGTATTGTTGCCTGTCCGTAGGTTTTCTGTATACGTTAGTTACTAACGCACCATCGTCAACTCGAATGAGTACATCAAGAAAGTTTATTTCAGTGTTAGAGTAGGAGTGAGTAAAATAAATGTTGGGGTGTACCTGGTTGAATGCCTGTATCAATTTGAGGAGCTCGTTTTCCGAATGTGTCCAAATTATGAATATATCATCTAGGTACCATTTATAGAGTAATGGTTTGATATTACAAGATGAAAGAAAATTGGACTCTATGTGGTGCATGAATATGTTAGCGTAGTTTGAGGTCATTCTTGTACCCATTGCCGTGCCGCTGATTTGAAGATAGTAATGGTTGCTAAATTCAAAGCTGTTCAAATCAAGTACAAGTCTTGTGAAGATTTCAATTACTTTTTTGCTTGGATAAGTGACAGGGTTGTGTGCGCCATACGATTCAACAAGCGCCCTTACACCATCGTCATGTGGGATATTTGTGTAGAGTGAGCTAAGATCCAATGTTACGAGAAATGCACCATCTGGAATTTTCACGTCTGCTATTTCCCGAAGGAAGTGGTTTGTGTCACGCAAGAAGGACTCATGTGTGGGTGGTATGTCTTTGAATAAAGAATCAATATAACTGGAAATAGGTTCCGTTAACGTTCCCATGCCTGATATAATGGGTCTGCCAGGGTTATTCTCTTTATGAATCTTCGGCAGCATGTAAAAACGACCAGGCGCCGAATGTAACGTAATAGGTGCCTATTTAAGCTTTGAATCAATGGCGCCTTCACGTGTGAGATCCTCTAGGGTTGTTACAATGATCTTTTTGTGCTCCGTGGTAGGGTGAAATTTGAGGTATTTGCAGAATTGTTTGTTATTTAGTTGTCGCTTGCCTTCCTCAATGTAGTCCAATCTATTCAGAACAACAATCACGCCTCCTTTGTCTACCGGTTTAATGACGAGATCTTCGCAGTTGCTCAACGTGAGTAGTGCCTCTTTTTCTCTTTTTGATATGTTATTCATGCTTGGTTTGTGCACCTTGTACGCATGTATAACATCTTTTTGAACCGCATCTATATAGAAATCCAGGTGTCGATCTCTATTGGCGTCTGGGGTCCATTGCCGTTCGATTACCCCACGAAAAAGTGCGTTATCTTTTTAGGGTTTATCAAAAAAATATTCCTCCAATCGTAAATTTCGTGCGAAGTTGTCTAGGTCTTTTAGGAGCGTGAATGCCGTTGCCAGGGCAGAATGTAAGTCCGCGTGATAGTATACTCAATTCTTCTTTGCCAAGTTCTTTGTCGGAAAGGTTAATAACGTTTGGCTCTTTGGGGTGTGGTGGCAAATTTTTTTTAACGTGAGATGTTTTGGTATTTTTTCTGTAAGCAGCAGTGGGTATAGCTTGTGACACATTGTCCCGCGCGAATTTCTTCCTCTTAAGTTTTTCAATTTCCTCCGTTTTTTGTGCTCAAGTACGTCGAGTTCTTTAGCTTCTCACTCCGAAAGAGAAAAGTTATTTCTTAAATACCGCTCCTCGTCTGTCAGTGCGTTTATAGTCTTTCTACAGTGTTCGATGGTGACCTTAGTTAGCTCCTGTGTGGCGTGATCGAGAATTTCGTTCCACCATTTCATTTCCCCTTCGGCAAAATTATGCATCGATGGTGTTAGCGACAAGCGCCGCCCCTTCGGAGCCGTACCCGCCAGTACATATTGTTCGAGGCTTTGCACGTGAAGTTCATGCCATATTCTTTTGTCAACAACTTTTCTAACTTTAAGAAAACTTAGACCCGTTGTATGGCCTAGTTCTATGGACTTCTATACTATTGGGGGGGGGGGGGGCATAGAGGCAGCAGCGTGTCACTTCACTGATCACCAAACCGGCTTTGTGGCAGTAGGAAAGCGATGTGACGTCGAGCAAGAATAACTATGCATGTTCCACATTATACGTACACCTCATCTGTCATTGCAGCAGAAATAATCATGAAAATGAAGCTAATCCTACACAATCTAGACAACCAGAAAAGCTGAAAACATTCAGCTGAACCTCTACTAACGCTACATTTGTCCTGTCATAGCCAAGCTAATCCACTGCAGCAGTTTTGTGCACACGGTTACACAGTGACAGGGGCCAAAATAAAAGCTGCTCTAAGCAACGTGAGGAGCTCGTATATGTAGCTTCTGTTCATTTCGCCCTGCAGTGACTGACTGGCGGACGAACGATAGTAAGGAAATCCCTCCATAGCGTTACACGTAGCCTGAGACAGGATAATTGTGAGAAAATGATCATTATCATTTCATTAATAATATTATTAATAATATCAATAATATATTTATTAATGTTATTATTATTATTATTATTATTATTATTATTATTATTATTATTATTATTATTATTATTATTATTATTATTATTATTATTGTTATTATTATTATTATTATTATTATTATTATTATTATTATTATTCAAACACCTGGTCGATTAGTGGATATGGGAGAGCTGATGCCACCAAATACTATTTACGTATTGCGTGAAACAATTACACAATTCTCACAAACACAGTAATTCGAAAATTTGGACAACGCTTGAGCTTCGCCTTCAACAGTTGACTGCGATAGCGTAACTGGGCAGTGCACGAATTCGCTTCTCAATTACTAGCCTAGCTTCACTATCAATGTATGAATCAACCCCTCCAAGATTGAACGGATGACTGTGCGTGCAACACAGGCGTTAGAAAATTTTCGTAGAATGTCAATGAAAAGTAATATTGTTAAGCGCCAACTACGCCAATCAATGAAGGAACCTCTACGCGTGCTTAAGGGTACACAAGGACTTATGTTTGAACACTGTGGAGCGAGTGGGCCGTTAAAACACCCACTCGTTGCGCATTTCACATGTTTTGGCGGCTTGCGCAATTCTACGCTGCCTACCGCTTGATATTTCATGCGTTAAAAGGATTCCTTCTACTACATGAGCGAAAGAGATGTAAACATAGGGTCTCGCTTTTTTTGGTTAGACACAATATCATTGAGAACTTATACTTGACATTCATAATTTTTCGGTTCGAATCAATTTCGACCATTGGCGTGCTTCTAAAGTATAACACTGATTTCTACGCAGAGAGCCTCGGTTCAATCCGTACTCGAATGAAATTCGTTATTACTTATTTTTTGAGAAGTTTCTTGATTTTTTGTCAAGGACAAGATGATGTTTTCTGGCTGACAACCGTAGAGGCTGACATCCAAGTTTCTGCGAAACTAGCTCTTTAACGTTGTGGCAGTAGAAGCAAACAGTGCAAGAATGTTTAAATATAAGTATAGGTGAATTGAAAGTCGTTTATCCGACAACGTAATTTTAGGGCATGATCGAGGCACACACTCAAAAGTAATGTTCTTAACAAAGGCTCCAAAGAAGCCAATACCTCCCCTCCCCCCTCCAAATACATGGTGCAACTCGAATGCCCAAATAACAGTTTAGAGGAGCCGCCTGAAATAGAAGTGCCAGATAAAAGGCATGTGACGTACAACGCACTCGATACTTAGGGAGCTGCACATCGGTGGCATTCCTTCATTTGTCCAATGTCGCGCTCCCTTCAAAGCAGTGAATATATCTGTTTTTGTTTAGGATGTATTTCCCATATAAACCAACACAATCGTACGTAATCTGTCATCTTATACCAGTTACCATAATTTTTTAGGATTGCTTCATATCGCAGCAGTAGATATTTTTCTCAATCGCAGTGTTCACATTTGTCAACCTTATAGCATGCACATGTCAGTGTCACTTTTTCCGGTACATGGTTGTCTTCAGTAATCCACTCTGAGTGGTCTACATTCGTGGGTACGCTCGCAAAAATCTGAAAAAGTGACAACGTGCAAAAAGTGCCTAGAATCTCTCACAAGTACCTCTGGGCCACCGCGCCCAAACCACACAAAAGTGCTCTCACTCGAGTGAGGTGTTTTCAAGAAGGTTGCCTACATCATCTCTCACACCACCTTTTACATTAAAAGCATTTGGGAAAGCTGTCTAGAGGCATTTCAGGAAAACCACATAGTATGTAATCTGTTTTGGATTGGACTTGAAACTCTTGAGCGGTTGTTATTGCATCTTTTAGGTTGCTCCACTCATAGTGAGAACGTGATGGCTAGAGTAGCAAAGTTATTTTTTGGAATGATAGTATGATTTCTTTTAATTTTTAACAAGAAATTAATTCAGGTGCTTTCTGAAAAGTTGAAAAATGTGAGAAAGAAGTTGAAGTTGTTCTAATACCTCCCACTCTGCTGTGTATTGATAGCTGTTACGAAATCTTGTCTGGTGAATAGTAAAAAGCATGGGTACTGTTTTTTTACAACGTCTTCTTTGTCAAAAGTAGGAAACATGAGTACTGTTTTTGTGGAACATTTTTGTATTGCATTGTGTCAACTTGTTTGAAACATTTAAAGACGTTTTGGGCCATTTTTCTTTGTCTGAGCAAGATCACTCTGGTAAAAAATATAGCGGTCGTCACATAAACTATGCTGAAAATGCTCATTCTCGTAGAACCTCGAGTACTTTGAGGTTAAACGCAGTGTGTACAGATCAAATACAAGCAGAACATCGATTCTCAACCAACTTGCAACAGGCAATGCATCCGGGCCAATCTATACAGGTAACCTTGTGCGTATCCACATAAGCAGTCCACGATTTGACGCGAGAATGTCGACTTGAAGCACAATGAATGGTTAAGTTTGATAATAATGAGCAAGAATGCCACTGTTGGAGACGATGTTATCTTGACGGGCAAAGGCACGACTAAAATAGGGACGGGAAAGAAAAGACAAACTACAGCACTGACACGCAACTAATTTTAATTCCAAAAAAGCGGACTAAATATTATCTAAAAAGCAAAAAAGAGACAAGAAAAAACTATTGCGCAAGCTCAAAGTCACGAACGTGTTCAAAAGATATGTAGAAGATGGAACGTGCAAGCTATCTGCGAGAAATAAAACTTCTGCTACTGATAGTGCTAGGAAAGACTGACTGATACAAATATCACCTTCTAGTGGCGTATAAAAAGCTTCCGTGATTTCTCAAGACTGTCAATCCCTGTGACAATACCTGATTTCATCTTATCAAAATAAGGATTGCAACCACTTCTTTGACAATGAATGGGCAGTTGAGCCGTTGCTTGCTTTTTCATCTGATCACTCCAAAGTTGTAAAAAGTAGCATTAGTGTTGAATGCATTTAGTCTTTATTGTTCAAAGTCTCTTATCACAAAATGCAACAGAGCTTGGTGATGATTGATATATGGGGTTTATCGTTTCGAAACCACCCTATGATTATGAGACACTGTAGTGAAGGGCGCCGGAAATTTTGACTACCAGGGGTGGTTTAACATGCACCTAAATCTGAGCACACCAGTCTACTGAATTTCTGCCTTCATCTAAAATGCAGCCACTGCAGCGAGAATCATATCCCGCGACCTACAGCTCAGCAGTAGAGTACTTCAGCCACTAGACTTACAAATATAATTATTTTATAAATTTCATCCACTTATACGGGGCTTGAAAAGTTTGCCAAAATTTTAAGTGGCACAAATGAAATGGCTTAGAGTATGTGAAATCTGTATTCTAAAGTTGTGATCCAAAAATTACCAGTTGCTTGTTTTAGCATCAAATAAAACGCCAAGCTTTCAAGGACCCTGCATAGTGCAATAGTAAGAATAAGGGCACCTTGAAAAATTAGGTACACGTAAGTATCAGTTCCTACTGTACCCTGACACCACGACATGATACAAGTTTTTCATCACATCCTCATCGGAGCTAAGGATATTGACACATTTTCGCGGTTGGCTCTGTTAGGGACGTACAATCAGCTATTTTGTTTCTTTTGTCCCCGACATCATCAACTCTACCCGTACTCGTGCACGGGGCCAACAGAACCACACTATAGGGTCAACATCACTAGATGCACCAAGCTAAGCTATTATTCTCCGCCTTTCTAATGTTTCACACTTACTCACAGTCATCTCCGTATAATGTATCTGTATAGCAGAGTTAAATGAGCTTTTAAGATTTTTATTTGTACGCCTTTCAATAGACGGAAATTTGTTTTCTAAATATTTCATTCTGCAGCTTCATTAAGCCATCAACCTGTGTCTATTGCAGTCTTGTTGTTAAAACGAAATCAACAGCTAGCTCATAGGTACCGATCTGCTCACAACGTGGCGAGAAGGCATTACTGCTGAAGTTCATTTTATAGAATTCAAGAACAGCATCACCATCGATGGCTCGAGCATCTTTAGAAGCCTTTTTACTACTTTCCGAATCCACATAAACTTCGCTCACTGTTAAAGAGACAAAAAATCATCCCATACACTTGGTTCATGTTTGAATCCAACAATGTACTAGGCTAGCGTATTTCAACTTGCCTACATAGAAAAAAGGGAAACAAAACAGCGGTAAGACAATATAAAGGATTTATCCATTCAAATGTTAGATCATGAAGTGTAAGCACATAGGCGAACTTGTAGACAGAGCAACAAACAACATGAGAGCGGCATGACAAAGTTGGCCCTCACCTATAGAAGCTGAAATCAACGACAACAGCAGCTGTCGATTGTTGTCTGTATGAAGGCAGTAGCACACACTTAAGCGGGCAGGACACATGCTCTAACAAGTTCACCACGTTTCTTTGCTTTTTTTCCTTTCATGGAACCACCAGTATAGCATGTTAATAAAAAGTACATACTATTCAAACTTCATGATACTCACTGATCTCTTATGGATATTCTGGACAACGGGCAATGTATTCTTGATTTCCGCAACTAAGCAACCTAGCAAGGACCACGAGCCAGGGATCATGTCTTGTAATAGTTCATTTCGTTGCATGCTACTTTTGCATTCAAAATGACTCTCATGATATTTGAGCTTCGATTGCACTCACAGCAGATGTGAAACTGAAAATGAGGACAGCAAATTGATGCGATCATAAAGAGATCACAGAAGCTTTTACCGTACAATCTTCAGAATATACCATTCATGGTTCTGGCAAGCAAAGACAATTATTACGTCTTATCCACACCATTTACTCTATCACTATCTTTTCGCAAGATGCGAAGCATATTGAATAACTAGCAACACCAAATGAAAATATTAACATCACAACGCAGCTCATTTATTATTCCTTAAAAGAATTTTTTATTAGGTTAACTTTTTTACAAGAAAAGCACATAGTAGCTTAAACAGAAACATTCCACGCCAGAGATTGTTTCTATCTCGGCTTGCACTACTTAGTAATAATTACTTCATTCATTTTTTAAAGATTAAACTTAATTAAAACCTCCATATATATGCGTAATGACAGGTTATTCCCATTATTGCCCTACTACAACATCCTCCCCCCCCCCCCCCTGCTTTCGCGCTGGGCGCCCAGCTGATGCATAGACGGGAAACAGCTGACTACATCGTCCAGTGGAGGAAAGCTGTCAGTTAGGGCAAAAAAAAAAGCGGTTGCGTCACATGAGCGCGAACGTAACGGCTCCTGACGATAGTTACAGCGCGACAGCAGAACGACGACACGGAGACACGAAGGTCGTCGTTCTGTTCTCGCGCTATAACTATCGTCATGTCATACCAACTATCCCAAGCTGCCACGCTTGTAAGTAAGCGCTCCATGTGCTAATCTAGATTTACAGATGACAATAGTTCCTTCAAAAAGCACTTACATAAGCGGCATCTAGAGTAGCTGACGATACTTTTTCTGGCTCCATACATTCCGCAAAAGATTTTTGATGTATGACTACGCGCCAACAATTGACTGGCCAACACCTCCACAGGCCCATTATTTCAACAGGTGCACGGTACTGACGCAAAAACAAAGAAACCCTGCGCACGTATAAGCACACGCGTGCACACAAACGCACCATGCTATATCAGTCATACATTTGTATTTTGTCGCACAATCATACATGTGCTGTTATGCACTATCTCGTCATTGTGCTGCTATAGCTGAGACTATAGGCGCGCTTCCACCGAGTACGCTACTCCGCCTGTCACAAGTTCGAATCCGAAGTGTAGCAACTTTTTATCAAGTTTTTTTGATGTCACATTGCGGCAGAATTAACCTGACTGCTTAAAATATTTCGTGTTATTTCTTAGAAAAGTAGGCGGAAGAATTTCTGTAGAAATTGTGGAAGGCTGAAGCTGTATTTAAGATGCTGGGCACGTACGTAATTATTGCTTTGATTATTGCACCAGCATGATCTTACCGGCTAAAACTATTGCTAAGAAAATAATCCTGAGCCCCCCGCCCCCCCCCCCCCCCAAAAAAAAATACGGGCAATCCTGGGCGTCCTAATAAAATACAAACTGACTTGCTTTAGTGTCATTTGAAACCGAAACCAACTACACAAAAAGTGACAACATGTTAAAATATTGATAGCGTTTTATGCTTGGTACAGCTTTATTTATGCTTTGGAGTTCCGGTTCTTTCTATTGAAACAGCAAAGTTGATAGGCCAAGAAGATTTACTGCTAGTATATCTTTTTTTAGCAATGCAACATCCACTTCTACGGCTTTGTTAGCAACACTAGCGTGTTTTCTTTCTATTGCTTTTCACGAAGAATCTTGCGTGCGTGAATGATCACTCGCATGTCAATTGTTGCTGAGACGCAGTTTTTATACTTAATGTAGCTGTTTGACAAAGGTCCACAAGGTTATAAGTGCGAAGAGCGTGTGGTTGTAGTTGCCAACTTAGTGTGGCAATGGAGCCGCAAGGACGCTGACGACTTTACTCCTGGAGATGCCTACAGTACTTACAGAGAGCACCGATGAGAATACAGGCTGCCGCTAAGCCACCGTAATTCTGCATACAACAGGTGAAGTAAAATTTCTAATTCTTTCTTGCATGGCCCGCGTATTGTCTGCGTATGTTTAATTTCTTTTCTCGCTAGCCTCATCCAAGAAGAGCATTCCCGCCCCCGTACTTGCGATGTGATCAACCACACTGCGTTTAACGAACTAGGTCAAGTCTGAGAGCGCTTGCTGACTGCTAGCTACTTGTAACCTGCGTAAAGGATACCGTACGCAAAGCTTGCAGGTGTAGCTTTGCGAGCGTCATGTGAAAGGGGCCTGCGGGAGGTTGGCCCAGAACGCACGCGCAACGCAAATGCGAAGCTTTGCGTGCGCTGTACTTAAACTGCATATGCAGCAATATGTGCTCACGCCAAGCTGCCATCGACGCGAGAGAGGCATGTGAGAAGATGCTATGCTTTTGCGCAGTGTGCAAATTTATGGAACCAGGATTTGCGAGGATATTTTTTTTAAATCGCAGTGAACCTACGATTGTATTTAGGTGACTTGTCAAAACCGCAGCTATTGGTCACATGTTTTGTCCCAAATGAAGTCAACGTGGCAGGCACAAGCGACTGATGATTATTGCTGAATTATTTTCAAGTGCTGCAGCCTAATGAAGTACTATTACAGGAGTTGACTACATAATTACAATAGAAAAGAATAACGACAACATCACAAGTTGTTCAACAAAACAAATATCATATCATCCTAAGCATAATTTGGTATAAAACAAAAGAAATAACTCATATAGGTCATTCAAGTAAACAATCATGCTCAGAAAGAAACAGTATTCGAAAATATTAGTACATGCGAAAATGGCCTCAAGATAGTGCCTATGTTTGATTGGAACAACACAAGCATACGCGCTATATTTATCATTAGATAGCGAACATATGTTCTTCAATGCGCAGCACCACAGTGCTCATGCTTCAGGAAAATTTTGAAACAAGCATGCGACCTGCGAAGCCCGAAGCTTACCACCTTTTAGTTTCTTTTAGTACCACTCATACATTTCTTTTGCTCCGAGTGAATTTAAATATTTTCAAGGGTTTGTTAATTAGTAGTTATGTCTGCTAATGAAGTGTTTCCACCTCACATGTGCAAGCTGCCCTGTGTCGACACCACCCGCTAATGTGCTCCTTGTGTCACTGATCATTGACGCCTCATCTCTAGACGCTATCACTATTGCCTAATCCTCTCAAACAACATGATCAGCGCATGCCAGTCAAGAAAAACGATATCAGGACTCTCACTGTCACTGTCATGCCTCTTTTACGCATACTAATAATGCTATCTGGGTTTTTTTCTGGTTTTTTTATGTATGTTATGCGTTCGTTTTGTCTGTTTTATTGTGAAATGTAGCACACGTTTCTTTCCACCCTGCTACGACCCCTTGACTGGGGTCAGCAGTATTGTAAATAAATGCTTAGTTGGACCTTAAAGTACTCCTATTTTACTATGCATATTAATTTCAAAATTTCGCAGCGGGAGCTACATTTACTATATTATCGCCTTTCTGCTGCATTCGGTGGTTGCACCACTCGCCGCATCATCTGGCATGCGACAGAGGAGTAGCAAACCCCATTGCAACTGCATTTGCAATTGAAAGTCAACATTGTGTGTGCGTGTTCAACTCTATTGTGCTGTTTAGACTTAAGAGAGGAGGGGCTGGCGTTGCATTGTAAATTTAAAAGGGGCAGCTCGGTCAGAATCGTCAGCAGATATAAAAATGGAGTAGGAGCCATGGCATTAAAGGAACAATGGATGTCGGAACGAGACCAAAAAGAGGCTGCGAGCTAAGGACACAGATGAAGAATGGGCCACAGGCCTTGAAAATCATAGCTTTGCAGAGTCAATTTGAAAACAAAAGACACATTTAGTGGGTATACATAGCTGCTCTGTTGATGCAGCTTGCGAATCATTTCCTATGGCAGGCATTGTTCGCAAAGCTGCTCCGGAGTCTAGCAAAATTGTTTCAATAAGAATAACTGTACCTCTCGCTACACACACTAACGCATAACTGAATAAAGCCACAGCCAATTTTTTTTAGAGTGGCATTCCATTCCAAGTCAAACAGCGTATTTGGGACCATCACGAATTTGGCTGAAAAAAATTTCCACATCTTCCTTGAAGTTCAACACTTGCCCTGCTTGCTTAACAAGACTGTGCTATCGCTCATTGACAGTGGCTCACCTGGGAACAGCTATCGCTATAAGTAAGGTCTTTTTTTTTTCAAGCCTTGACCACACCCAAGTAACGCAGAATGTTATCCCAACGTTGAATGAAAGCACCCGGTTGTCAGTCAGCAACGTTGCGTAAAAGCCATAAGGTCCTCTTTTTTAATGAAATGATAACGTTGCTTGTAATATTCAGGATAATATAGCAACATCCAGGATAACATTTTCAACATCAAGGCATTGTTTTCGCAACATACCGGCAACGTAGTATCAACATTGGTGCGTGACGTGTTGACTTTCATGCAACGTGCACAGAAAATACATACTACTGTGTGCGCATTATTGATAAAAGGCATCATGACTTCCATTGTTATAAGGGTTGCAGTGCAAGCACAAAAGTGCTGGAAGAAACGCAAACAGAAGGTGAGGAATAGACGCCACAGCAGACAACTTGTGTTGTCCTGTTTGCCTACCAATCGTCGCCTTCTGTTTGCCTTTCTTCCAGCACTCTCGAGCTTGCCCTGCAGCCCCTATTACAATGAAGTTTAACCAACTAGTCCAAAAAGCCGCTCTTCCGCATCTTGACTTGTTACGGAGACCGCCCTGGAGCTTTTGGCCAGGAAAAAAGCTCTGATATGGTGTGAAAAATTGCATAATTATTGCACATGCAGAAAAACTCTCCTAATAGCTATTTATTAACGCATATGTACGTGCAAAAACAAGTAGTGTTAGAACAGCCAAACTATAAAATGTTAGAACACACTTGTGCGTGCCGTTAAGACCCAGAACAGACTTTTTAAGTCTTAAAGCTTGCAACGCATGTGATGTGCATGCTGCATTTTTGTTAGAGCATTGAAAAATGTGGCTTTGCTCTGTGTAAGCTATGACTACACTAGAAGAACATGTGTTGAGAGTGGAGTATTTTCATGTTCAGAATTGTAGTAACCATGAGGACTGGTAGTCCCACCGCTTAGGCAGTAAAGAACATGCCGAAGAGCTTGAATGCTATATGAAAGAAAAAAAAGAAGGCATTCATTTACGAAGATTACTCAGTTTTTATTTATTTGTCATTGTCACAGAGCAAGACGAGAATGGGAGTGTTACAAACACATTTTAAGCATTGAATACTAAATATAAACAAGACACGTTGCAAGTTTTTTCATAATATGTCAACTTTTGGGTCGTAAAGAAACATGTACAGATGCAAAATGGAACACATCTTGTTTATACAACCTTACGAAAAGTTTTACGAAAAAAGGTTTTATTTATAGTATTTACAATATCAATGGATTGGGGCGTAGACGAGGAAGAAGAGGCTGACGAAACTTTGTGTCAAATACATAAAAGGCGTCACCTTTATGTCAGACTTGCCAAAAAATGGAAACGATAGATCACTTCTTTTTGTTCTGTCGCCGGTATTCTCATCAGCGGAAAAGATACCTGGTAGCTCCACTTGAAAAATTGGGATTAGAATTAAATGTGGCAGTAATTTTGTCGTTTGGCAGCATTAAATTCGGTTATAGCCACAGGGACGTCTGCTCTGCGGTATTTGAATACATAATTGAAACAAAGCGATTGCCATGTTAATCTGCCTATATATGTATGTATATATGTGTGTGTGTGTGTGTGTGTATGTATATATATATATATGTGTGTGTGTATGTATGTGTATATGTGTATATGTATGTATATATATATATAGACCCGCCATTACCTCTGTCTCAAATCGCATCTGATGGCCTGCATCGCTCCCTGCTCAGATATACTCCTTTTTCGATTTTCGGCTTTCCTTTCTATATTTTTCTAGCCCAAAATTATGTTTTCTTTGAAAAACCATTAGCCTTTTAGTTAAGATCCTGCCGCCCGGTTCTTGGCCGATCCCCCTTTGTGGGTGTGCGCCAGAGTGTCAAGGATCATCATCATCATCATCAACATAGGAGGACACGAATAGTATAGACAGTCATTGCAATGTTGATAATGTTCTAACAGTGAGGCATGCGTTTTATATAATGAAAGGATGCCACTACTGTTGGCTGTCTGTGTCACGATTTCATCAACAGAGACAATACAGCGACGTTGAAATACTGGCACATTCCACTGAGATACAGCTTGTTTTGACGGAGCTTAAGGGGAGATGCGGGTCGGAAAACGCGAGTTTTTGTTTCGAAATTGCCGATTTTTCATTTTTGCCTGTTTTGATAAGATTAGCACCTCTACTGTTATGGAAAAACATACAGGTCAAGACTTAACTGTATAATAAATGCTTTAAAATTGCATCTAAAGTGCACAAGATGCCTGTTAAAAAGTCCAAAGTTGGCAGTCTTCGAGCACCTTACGGCCAATAATGCGCCACCACTAGCCATATTGATCGCATAAACCAAAGAGTCGAGCCTCACTCTTCAAACAACAAAACTTTCCCTCGCTGATGCAGCGCTAGAAATAATAAAAAAATGGCAGCATGTCCACGGATTGAACAATGGAGAGTGGGGCGAAGTATTCGTCCGTTCATTCGTTCTAGCTTCCGTCTGTCCGTTCGTCCGTCTGTGTGACCGTCTATGCGTCCATCCACACGGCCACGCGTGCGTCTGTTCGTGCGTCCGTCTCTGCATTCGTCCATGCATTCGCCCCTGCTTCCGTTCATGCGTCCATCCATGCATCTGTCTGTGTGTCCGTTCGTCCATCTATTCAACACTCCAAATACCACCATCTCGCAACTTTTCATCATATATTCCCCATATAGAAGCACCGTCATCCAGTGGACATTTCAAGGACTGAAGGAGAGGTGGCGCACGCATACTTTCTTACGGCTTGCACTTCGGGTCTACTTCCCACCTTTAACCACCACGAGTTCATGGTATATACTAGTTCACTATATTCATGGCACTGCGGCCCAACGCTCGCTAAACCTTTCTAAAACCAAGGAGGTTACGCCCAGCGAGTATAACGTAGCAACCTTTTCCTGTCAGATAGTGCTCAATGTACATGCCAATGGCTGCTAATGGGAAATGAGAGACAGGAGATGTCGGCTTTTACTTTCTTACGGCTTTCTCTTCGTATCTACTTCCCACCTTTTACCACCTCGAGTTCATGGTATATACTAGTTCATTGTATTCATGGCACTGCGGCTCAACGCTCGCTAAACCTTTCTAAAACTAAGGAGTTTACACCCAGCGAGTATAACGTAGCAACCCTTTTTTGTCAGATAGTGCTCAATGTACATGCCAATGGCTGCTAATGGTGATTGCAGCGTGCGCGTTAACTAAAAGCCAAACGCTCCTGTCTCTCGTTCCCCATTAGAAGCCAATGGCATGTACATTGAGCACTATTTTTTTATTGTTCGACAACGGACAGAAGAAATCTCTCACCGGCACCACCTTTTAGGTCAAAATGTTATACTTGTTACACACTATAACGGCTACGAGGGACGAACGGGTGCTGCCATAAGGAGCTGCGCCCCTAAAAGAAGCACGCTGCTGCGCGTTTTCCGAGCGCTGCGTCTGGCTTATCACGTGGTACGGATCGGGAGACCGCCATCGGCCGCTGCGCGCCTGTATGTGCCTATTTGCGGGGTCCATGTCTTGTCGAGCAGCACAGTTGAACAAAGATTTTCTCGTGTTATTATCTCCGTTATGAATGAAAAAAAAGTCAATGCTTGGAAGTGAAAGCCGTTTTGCGGTGCGCTCTGTAGGAATATTCTATGAGCAGCTGGTCCGATTTGCGGCAGTTGTTGGCTAGCAAAAGATAGTTCATCAAACTCATTCACACACGTCAGCCGAAAAGTTCATGATGTGGCAACGAAAGACGTCAGCGCCAGTGTTGTGAAGTCGAAAGAGCTCGCAGTGAGGGAACTTAGCAGGGACGATATTGCAATACGACGGTTTGTGGCACAAACTGGCCGCATAATGGCATGACACTGGACTTAGTTTCGATCTCGCAGTCCTGTCGAACTTCTTTCTAGCTTGCAGTTGGCACATGGCTCTGCCAGATGGAGTGAAAGTTTGGCAAGCGTTTCATGGCCCTGTCTGTAAGCGAAACGTCTGTGAGGATTCGGCTCGAAAAAGCCGAGAGGGACAAAGTTATGGTGCTGGCGTATTCTAGCGGCAGTGGCCACTACAGGAATAATTGTTCTTTTTTGTTGTCAAATTTATTCAGATTTATTGATATTTTTAATCAATAAAAACTCAATTTTAACTTTGATACTTGTTTTCCTCAATGAAAATTTTTTCAGTGTGCCCCTCCCTCTTCGCGCACTTCTAGCGCACGGATCTGCATGAAATTTTGCCCAAATATTTTTCCAAAGTATGACAAATACAATTATCTAGCTTACGTTTCAATAGGTTATTGTATAATAAAAACGGTATGTAAACCTTTACTATGATATGTCAAATATGGACTTTTCATGTCTATTAATTTTTATGACTATTACAAACTTTGTATGTGCTTCGTAATTCGTTATTTGCATTTTACACTTTACTTTAAATATTATGAACTAATAAATGTAAAAATTATGGTAGTTCAGGGGTGAAAAGAGAGGGGCAAGAGGGTTAAGGTTTTCACTTTGTCATGTTGCAGAGCTAAAAGTATGCAACTTCCAAGAAGACTAATTATATATTTGAAACCAGCCAAAATGTTCCATAAACACCTCAAGTTTTGTTGCTCTAGGGTGAATATTTAAAAAAGTGTGTTCGAGTAGCATCTCCCCTAAAAGGTTCAATAGAAAACCCATTTTTACCAAAACAAAAAAAACCTGCCGATATCTGTGTAGCAAAACATGTTGCACATCAAAAGAAGGTTCTTATCAGTTTTAGAGCAACTGAACTTTATGAGTACTGGCTGGCAAGCATTCAGTAAAAAGCGACTCATTATTTGTGACCCCTTGATTACATAAAAATAGGCCTTTGAAATTCAAGGTAGCCGACACCCGGTCAGAAGAAGCAAAATGTGATTAGTGGACCAACTGCTCAGCGTAATTCGCACAGGACAGTGACCTCCCAGCCACAACCAAGCGAAAAATATCGATAACGTAACGAATACACAAGGGTGCAACTATTGTCTGTTCAGTTCATTAACAAGTTCTTGTCCTTTTGTTCATTGGACCATAAATAATGAAACTGCCTTGAAACAAATGTTTTTGTTCATGCAGTTCATATTTTATTATTTGTATCTGGAGGTGAGCTCATGTTATCTTTCGAATGTTAAGAGCTGCTCTGCGTGATTGTCTAGTATTTTTCAATTATACTCTTGTCGCGTTCTGCATGCTACTAATTTAAGACTTTCAAATTTGTTGGTTCTTCAATGAATGCAGCTTCGAAGTTGATTCTTTGTAGCAAGTGGTTAGGCGCATTTTAGGAACAGTTGCAAAGTACTCTCACTGGTTTTTGGAAGTCTTTAGGGAGGAAGTTCATTTTTTGATGTAATTCGGAAGGAGTATTCTTACTGGGTAGCCTCTTTCTCACAAGAATATAACACTATATATGTTCAACTAAGGATTTACATGCAATCATACTGGTGGGCACAAGAACAGCAGCAGGCACAGGAAATGCAATTTTTTTAGAGTAGAATGACAAATGGACACCAACCTGCATCACCGTCATAGAAGCAACTAACAGCCATACTGCCAATACAGTTCACATGCCCAGTGGAGTTCACTTATGCAAACTGAGCAGCAAATTGAAGTTACCAGTCTTTACACGAGATTGCCAATGTGGTTCAACTTGAGTGAACAAGCTTGCCAGGTCAGGGTGCGTCCAAGAGAGGTACACTGTCGACAATGTCCACAAACAGAAAATCCAAGATGGTGGCTCTGACGGCCGTAGAACAAGTCATGAAACGAGACGATTGGTTGGCAATGAGAGCCTGTACTATGAAGGTGAAGTGATTATACGAATACCAGTAGCTTATCAAGCAAACAAATAATTCAATGAGAACACTTCTCCAAAAATGCAGACAACGAGCTAAGATGTGTCTGCTACAAGATGTATTGAAATGAAAAGATATGAAGGGTAACAAGATGACCGTTGACATAGATGCCTATACTGCTATGGGAGAACGTATCAAAACACCTAAGATGAAGGAGGAGATTGGAGTATCTGCCATGGATCGTATCACGTGGTGGTGCTCACATGCGTAGAAAATAGCAGAGGCTTTTATAAAGAACACCGTCCAATTGATGCGGCTGTGCGTGAGAGAACCAGATGGTGTTCATATCGCCAAGTCCGAATGAAATTTGATGCACTCATCAAAGAGTAGCGTTGCATTATCAGATTTCTGACAGCATCCGGTGTCAAATTGGCCACGATTCAGCACCTACGATTTCCATGCCAATCAAAAACATGATAGAGAAACGCTTCAACTCAGACGACAAACTCGGGAACATCTTGGAACAATGTGTCTTGTCACGACCACAAGAAGTATGGGAAGAGGGGGTTCTCGCTTAGTTTATTACTGGGATCGTTGTCATCAGGTACATAGTTTATACTTAGACTAAAATTCTCATTTAGACTCCCAGTCCCTGCTTGCCTCGTCGCTGACTACTTAGTTGTTGTCCTCAAACAGTGCGCAATTCTTGGTGCTATCAAGAGCACTGGATATGCCGCACTTTTTAAAAGAGCGCATAGTCAGAGTTCCTTCAATGTCGTCCGACGCTGCAGCAGCGACGCTCATTTTTTTTCATGCACTCCAAAGTCTCGTCTGGCTTGAACGTTGGATCAAATCTACGAAGTTAAGACTACTTTTCTTTTATAAGCGGCGTTTGTCGACACCGCCTGTTTGGCACCACTGAGCTAAGCCACACACAGACAATTTGAAGAGCGACTCGAAATGCCAAACGGTTCGGCTCAAAGCTCACCAGAGACATCAAAATGGAGACCTGAAGTGTGTACTTAAGCAAGGTGTTGGCTCAGCTACTAATCGATACAACGCCGTCTAGGTGGCGCTAGATTTGCACCACTTTTCTCAATGAAAAATAGCGCGTTTCTAAATATCCTCGGGTCAAAACCTACCCTGGGCTTTGAAAGAAAGAATTTTGAAGAAAAAAAACAATTGGACTTGATTCGAAATAATCTGGTGTATTTATTTTTCATTTTGTTTTCAAATGATCGATTCTATGAAAGCTGTGCCATGACTGACACAAAGCTATGTAACAATCTAGCAGTAGAAAAACACAGCAGTGAGAAAACTTGAATAGTGCAGACACAAAATTTGTGAAGCTCTATCTTGTGCTCAACCATTGCCTCTTTACTGATAAATGAAAGCAAAGAATCGACATTCGAAGTTTACTCACATTCTTATTTCAGCTTTAGCTCAAACACACTAAGTCTACCTAGTTGTATTTAGAGTGGCAATGTTCGTTGAGTTAACATATATGATCCACAAAACAAGTGCTAGAGGTTTAAAATTGCCATATAATATGGTGCTTACCAAGCATATGGCTCTCACAGCGTACTGTTCCTTTTTGTCACCCCTCATCAGCTGCATTGGTGGCAAACTAAGATTAAATTCGGCATCACATTTTCGTCTTCCAGCATTTGCATATGTACCTAAAACAAAATAAAAACATTTCAATCAAAACGTCAAAATAAAATTAGCAGGTTCTTTGGTATACTACCGTATGAAGCACAGTAATAAATAAGAAGTCGATGCAAAACTGTTGCAAAATACGGGTGAATTCAAGAATAACAATATAGAATCAGACCTTACACAGCAAAATATAACAAAATCTACAAAGAGGTTTCGCCAAATCTGTGGCTGACATCCTCAGTATGCCCTGGCATCAAATAAGCAGAGATCACGCACTTTACTGCTTGTGTCGCATGTCTCTACACATCAAGTATGCGGCCGTGGTGTTTGTTGCATGCCAACTTGTCGCAATGAATGAATCATGACTCGAGAAGATTTTCCTTCACCAACTTTTGTTCCCGAGCCAGCGTCGTTTGAGTACTGAAGAGTAAGGCGTGCCCCGTTGTCCAGCAGTATTCGAAGAGTTCCGTCTTGAAATGCGTGGCATGCGCGACTTTTGCAATGTCCCCTTTGTGCTCCTGTAGCCTTGTTGGCCGCTTACTGCCTCTTCAACTGATGCATGTGGTGTTGCATTCATCACTGTTTGTTCTGATGAGAGTTTGCAGTCATATAAGATGATAAATGTGGTTATTGCATTGAAACAAAGTCATTATTTGAGAATATTTATCTAGGACACATAGAAACACATGCAAAGGAAACAAGCAGTGTGCCACGAGAAATAACAACATGAATTGTTTCTATACCGTATGTTGAGGGTTCGTCAGACTCTGTTCGAAAAGCGCTTCGTCCGCTGGGCATTAAAACTATTTTCAAGCCTCATTGTACCTTGGAAAACGTGTTCACTGAGCCCAAACACCGCACCCCTCAAAGCAGGATCAAAGCAGGGTTGTTTACAAGGTACCGTGCAGTTACTGCGACAACCCTTAGATTTGCAAAACAGACAGCAAGCGGTAAACGATGCTTAAGAAGCGAAAAAAAAGGTCACAAAAGTTGCGCATTTTAAGACATAACTCGTCAAACACTGCTTCACATTGGGGCAAGCCTTCGACTTCCATATTGCGAGGACGCTAACTCGGTAAGAAAGGTGACGGAAGAATAAGCTTCTCGAGCCGTGGTTCAGAAGCCGTGACTAGTCAGCATGCAACAACAACCATGGCCCCCTACCGAATGTGAAAAACATACGAGACAGGCAGTGAATTCGGGGACCTTTGCTCATTTGGTGCCAGTGTATACTGGAGATGCCACTCACATAGAAGGCGAAATATCTGAATTTTTCGTTATATTTTGTTAAGTAGAGACGGAGTACATAATATAATAATTAAGGAGCAGAGTTTTATTTTGTGTTAATTTGGCCTAGTTCAACTATTTCCAGAGAAAAAAATGTTGTTATTCAAACAAAAGAAATACTTATAGACTTGCTTTCTATCTTTGCTAACGTATTTCCCTCCTAAGACAAAAATAAACATTGCCACTCAGCATTCATACCATGTGTTTACTACTGATAATCTACCATCCCATAATAGTGCTACTATCAGTGAACTGTTTTCTTTGCAAAGCGTTATTTATGCGTCTCTTCTATTTCGATACACCACCTTGTTAATTCTAAAAAGTGACAGTTGACCAAAAAATTCTTGGTTAATAGTTAGCTCAACGAGTGCTCCTCACTCTTCCAGATTCGAAATTCTAAATTTAAAGCATCAAAAAAAAATGAACCCAATTTCATGCATTTCCCTGAAATAAAGTATTCCCATTTCTTACAATAGGACAAGCTTAGTTTTTTGCTCTAAGTTGCCATGTAAGATTCAAAATTTATGCACTTCCTTTTTATGAAGATGCAGAATCAGAAGTTTCGCTGAGGCATTCCCTTGAAAACCATGTTAAGCTGCAAATTCACAACAAAACATGGCTAATTCAGGTACAATGTCTAGCCATCATTATACTGGTATATCTTCTGTTAGCAACATTTTGCCTTGTGGAAAGCAACAGAATAAATGCATTTTACGACATTTCCTTTACAACAAGATGTCTCTCTGACACTCAAATTACTCTAATATGTACCCCTCTATAATGCCTCCGAGCTTAAAGCATACTTAACAAAAACAGAAAAAAAGACGAAAGCATCGAAATTCCACTTGAGAGCAGCTCCAGTTACGATAAACCATTTACTTTCTGTGTTTCTGAACATCTGCCTGCATTTTTGGAACACTGCTAGCACGCCGCAGCTGCACACCAGTTTTTGTGAGGCAGCATATTTATGGCCATAATGTCAGACATCTCTGCGGCATCTGTAAGCTGCACGCTTTTCTGTCTTGCTACTTTCTTCTATACACCTCTGCTCTACATCGTGCACTCTTTCTTAGAGAAATCCCCGCCGCGGTCGTCTAGTGGCTAATGTACTCGGTTGCTGACCCGCAGGTCGCGGGTTCCAATCCCGGCTGTGGAATCTGCTTTCCCGATGGAGGCGGAAATATTGTAGGCCCGTGTGCTCAGATTTGGGTGCACGTTAAAGAACCGCAGGTGGACAAAATTTCCGGTGTCATCGACTACGTCATCTCTCATCTTCATATGGTGGTTTTAGGACGTTAAACCCCACATATAAATCAATTATACTACCATCCACAAAGGTGCTAAGATCCCCCCCCCCCCATTTCGGTGCTTTACTCTCCAGCCGGCAGCATTTTTCACTGCCTGTGCTATTCATACTCTTTCTGGGTACTCTAGAGTGGGAGTGTAGTGGGTTAATAGACACGAGCGATGGCTGGCGAGGGTGACAAGCCCGTTTCCGGGGACGTTAAACGTCACCTTCTTTACTTGATCATGTGGCCACTAGATGTGGCAATTCGCAAAAAAACAAAAAACACCAGAGCAGACTACACCTGCTCTGGTGTTCCCATCAACCCCTCTGCACATTTACTGCGGGTGTTGTACATGCTCCGCTTGATACTTATGCCGGTACATGCAGAAGCTACCCGGAAAGCTATCTTTTACTACTTCCTGGCTATCGCTACACAAAACTCACAGTTTACAATGCAATTACTCAGCATAATCAAGTTAGTTTTCCACAAACTTGCCCGCAAACTATCCACAAATTTGTCAATGGGCCCTTTTCAAGTCTGAAAAGTGCCTCCCTAGAGCTCACCGAAATCGAAACTGGGGGTACCCGGCCTCTGAAGTTATCCGCCACGCACCGGTAAAGAAATATCGGGGGCTTGATACTTTTCAGAAATTATATGCAGATTATTCGGAGGACTTCTCAGTTAGCACCTTTCACCACCCTGTGCAACGTCAATGGAGGCTGCCTAACCTTGTGACACCCCTCCCCCCCCCCCCCCAATAAAAAATCTGATGTGCGTCATCTCGCCACCCCTTCGCATGTGCAGGCTAGCCTCTCGAAAAAGGTTCATTGTTATACTACCCTTCAACCAATGTGTTATGTTCTACAAGTCTCAAAATAGAAGAGGGCAAGGTCAAGTTTTTTGTGTACTTCAGAAGCGCTTCTGTAGTCCCCTGGCTATAGAGACGAGCTACCAAGCAGGTGCTAGAATACTCGGCACAATTTCAAAACCACAATGTGAGGATTGTGGCACGCTTTGTCGCCTTCATTCTTTTTGTCACTCCCTTTCGTTATTTTTCTTTTTTTCATCATTTTCTTGGGGGTAAATTGTGTATTGCAGACGTAGCGACTAGATTTACCCACGGGGCTAAAAGGCACCCAAGTCTAGAATCTGCAAAAATAACCCATACGTGTTTCGCGGCATAGTGATGTTCAGCGCCATCACTTTTGACAAACTTCAGAACTGACACAAGACAATTTCATGGTTCTTTTCACGCATGACGCCACCACCAGAAAACGTTTGCAAGATTTATTATTTGTTATAAAGCTTTTGGTTCATGCTCTGCTACGTAAAGTTAGTGAGCACCGGTAATTACCAAACACGACACGGTCCTTCTAATGTGCGATAAATGTTGTGAATTAGCAATACAACAAAAAAAGTAAATTGGCACAAACCTGGCAAGCAGGAAAATGAGCCAAATTTACTGGTGTTTACATTTTTCTAATCAACTTACCACAATTTTCTCTTCGTGGAAAGGCTTGCTGCTTCAATATTGAAAATTTCTGATTTTCATCTTGGACAGTTTTTTGCCTCGTCGGTAATTCCTGAACAAGATTATCCATAAGTTTGTGAGTTCAAGTAGTTATAGTTCTTGAACTATTCTTCAGATTGCAAAAGAACTTCATGTAGACATCACGTACATTGTAGGCTGGAAACCAATTCAATATTTTTCTCTACACACAAAAAAAAAGAAATAAAAAAGCTATGTACGCATGAAGTTACATTGTACTGCCCATTTTGATTGAAGCCTGCATGACTTTCTGATTTCTTTGCTGGCTATTTCTTTTCAAAGAAAATTTGGATAATGATTATTGAAGAGGCTCAGAAAATTTCATTTGGTTATGTTCATGAATTTGCCACACTGCCAGTGCAACGGAGGCTTGTAGAACAAAAGCCCTTGTATTTGCTTGCACTGTTTTGATTGCTCTGCAATACTGCTTTGGACGAGGCGACAATACTAGATTTCATTATAAAGTGGAGAATATAAGCTTTTTATTGCAATACAGTTCACAAGATTAGGCTGAGCTTGGAATGTCAACAAACAATGACAAAATGCAGAGTGGGTGCTGCCGGAAAGGGATCGCCACCTTAATAAATCTTTTTGTTGGGTTAGTTGGTACATGCTTACTCAATATCAAAAAGACAAATACCATCGGGGAAGAAAACTGAGGACCGATTAGAAAAGGTGTCATTCGCAACTAACATTAATATCGGAAAATCAGCGAAATATATAAGCGCGCAACCATGCGCGCACACATAGCCTCACATGCTAGTAAAAAAAACGAAACACGCGATGAAATTTTCAACAAAAGAATGATGACAAAAAAGCCACTAAATGAAAAAAGAAGATTAAAAAAAATTATATTCCCTACTACGCAGAGTCACAGATGTGTCACTGACATGCGCATCTCTTTTCTTTTTAATATAGTACGCTTCCATATTTTTCCGTGCGAAGGTATTATTACTCTTTCCAAGGACGGATACACTGAAAAACCTAGCCTCACAATTGCAGGAACCACAATGTGCAGGCAAATGTGCTGGCGAATAAGGGACAGAGTTAGGGAGCAAGAGCTTTCTGTGAAAAATAAACTTTTGGGACATTTGCCTGCACTTTGTCGTTCCTGAAAGCGCAGGCTAGGTTTTCTAGTGAATACGTCCTTGGGAAGAGTAATGATACCTTTGCACGTGAAATTATGAAAGCATACAACAATAAAAAGAAGGGGCATACGCATGTGAGCATTACATCTGTTGCCCTGACTCCCAAATGTGCGCATGTGGCACCGGCAGTGAACGTGACTTACGTTCTAATTAGTGCGACGAAGCATGCAATGGCAAAAAGGGCTACAAAAGAAAAGACTGCAAACAATATCCGTGACAGACCCCGCTACTTACCTGATCATGCAGCGTGGGAAGTGGTCAGGTGGAAGCCGTTGCCGCTTAAAGCCTTGCTTAGTTGTACACGGACAGGAGGGGGCATTGCAGAACACAAAGCCGATTAATGCAGCCACGCAGTCTCTATATAAACTAAAACTTCTCAATCTTAGCAGCTGATGAAGGAACCGCGGTGAAACCCTTCATTATTTGGAGCGTGAAACGCTATCACGTGACTAGAACAGCCCACGATTGCAGGACCTGATGTTGACAATGTCCATGCCAATCCTAAAGGTTATCACTTCTTTTATAACTAGGTATTTTAGATATTCTACATACAAATTGTATCAGTATTTTTTTATTCTGTCTGCATTTTCCTTTTAGTGAAATGTCATGAGCGCAACATGGAAACCATCGTGAGGGCGCATCATGAGGGTGCGAAAAAAATGCAGGTGACGATCGCGTTAGTTGAACTTCCGTTGTGCTGTACAATGCTGAATTCCAATTTTTTTCTGGTCAAGTTTAAATTTTCGTGGTTGTTTTCGTGATGCCGCTGTGCAGGATGTAGATGTTCTTTGAATAAAGACAGTCGTTTGCGCCTGTCCTCGTGTATCTCTTCCTGTGTAACTCG
This sequence comes from Rhipicephalus microplus, assembly GCF_043290135.1. Classification (NCBI taxonomy): domain Eukaryota; kingdom Metazoa; phylum Arthropoda; class Arachnida; order Ixodida; family Ixodidae; genus Rhipicephalus; species Rhipicephalus microplus. The sequence goes on along the minus strand of NW_027464585.1, from coordinate 20,303,638 downwards.
CCCAACAGCCAATTCTTCTGATGAGCTCAAATTTAGCAGAAAAAGGTTCATCTTGGCACTGCAAACTCCGCTACATGCCCTGCAAAGCAGGGTCTGCTGCGGAATTTCACGCGTAGCCACAATGTGACCATATGCTCTACCTAAGAACATAAATATTTGCGGTGCTATTTCAAACAGGCTTTGTCGCTGTGAGCTTCCTTGTGTGCGATTTTCTGGGTGTTCAGACCAGGACCCTCTCCGCAGCCAGCAGATACAAATGTAGGCAATGGGTGAGGTCAGTGAGGCACGTACGCAGGTCGGCGAACTCATTTGAGAGTCGAAGAGACTCAGATCGAACCTTGAGTGCCTTGAGTGTAAGTCCGGGTAAATAGTATTTTCACGAGTTTCTTGAGTGGGTCTCGGTGAGTTCCATTGCTTTTTTGCCCACCCTTATCTACTTACCGCTACAGCTTTGCCTATATTAACGTTTACACTCACGTCTACTAAACAGTATCGTTTACTTAAACTCGAAATCTAGGGTACAGTATCAAAAGATGCCAAGAAGAGCACCAATGACGTGAGATATTCGTGTTAAAGAGCACCAAAGCCACGATGGAGTCATGAGTCATGAGTCGATTGGTTCTCTGAGATTCAGATTGAGCCATGAGTGCGCTAACGAAAATTTTGAGGAGTCCGAGTTTGAATGAGCGCTAAGCACAAAGTATATTTGGGGAGTGAGTATGAGCGAGCTCCACAATTTTTGTCTGTATATGGTGAGGTAGATGACTTATTACAGAAGACGACACCAATTGCGCACAATCTGGCTGCAGATCGATCAGCCAATGCATTGCAGACTTGCTCAATCAACCACTTACCTGCTAATGCTAAACAAGGCGCACTAAGTCATAACGTTGTCCTGCGGATGTTTTTGTGCATACACCTAATTCGGTCCTTTGCAAACAGCTTTCAACACTTTTTTGATGCTGTCTTACCTGTCTTTCTCTTAGTGTAGACTCTGTCCTATCACGCTAAAAAACCCACCTTATAATTAAGTCGAAATCGAAACATGCGCAATTTCGATTAGGACTCACTGTCATTCACAACATAAGACAGTAGCATAGAGCATCATACTTTCGTGTGTTCTCGTTCTGCATTCTCGGTCAAAGGCGTCAAGTTAAGGTGGCCTGGTCAAGTGTGAGCAGTCGTTCAAGTGTGACTGCTCACGACAACCACTAGTGAAAAAAAGCGGTGTACCTCCACGCAACAGCTAAGCATGATCGAGAGCTCACTTAATGCGACTCTTTGTATACAAAATAACGTCCACAGCAGAGACATTTTAGCGCGTAAGTGGACTATTGTCGATTTTTGGGTGAACTGGATGCTGTTCACACAGCGATATCAGCTTTATTTCATCGTTGCAAGTCGAGAAACTGCATCTAACGAACGGACGGTATTCCTCCGAGTTTCCGTAGCCGGTGCACATGTTGCCGTTATCTACAACAGTTTAGATTTCGGTCCTGCAACTGAGGCAACTACGCAACCAGAAATGGAACTTTCCATTCTGAAGAACACGCTTCATGCACACTCTTCGCAGACAAGAAACGAAGGGTATACCCGTGACACCCTTCGCTCTTCAAAGCAGCAAGCTAAATAACGTCTCAGCTCCTTGGCCACTGCCTGAATCCTAGAAGCGTATGATTATAACAACGAGCAGCAGCGCGACAAGATCATTAGGCAACAGACCTCCCCAAGTATGAATCACCATTTGTGCAAACTAGCGACAATAGTCCACAATTGTCATGTACAGGGTTCGCCAGGTTCACCAAGCAAGGGCAGCTCGCACACGAATTCCTGCTCAAACCACCCTCATACTAATTGAATAGTTCACAGTATGGTAAATGCAGCTAAGCCTTCATTCAAGGAAGCATTGAAAGTTGTGCATGAGGTGCACTTATGCATTTTGGACCACCGATCTACACCACGCTCTAACAGAAAGGGAAGCCCGCCAAACTGCTGACAGGCTACCATACCTACTGTGTCAATAATAAACATGCTGCTTAAAAACATACCCTGCACTAGAAGAAATAGTAGAAAAAAATGGAATGAATAAGGAACTACTACAGAGAAAAAGCACGGGAGCTGCCTTTACTGATGAAAGAAGACTCCGTTAAGACTGCAACCGTTCACGCTTAGAGTGTCATAGAGAAAAGGCGTTCTTGTGGGACCAGTAATGGCGAGATCTCACAACGTTGAAGTGCACAGTGGCATGCTAAGAAAAAAGGAGCGCACCCGTGAAATGTGCCTCACCCGTTGGTGTTGTGATTAACGAGAAAAACACTGCAGTTGACCAAATGCATCAGTCGCCCAGACAGCTGCATAAACGTGGTGCTACGTCTACATCTATTACATAGAAAGCTACATGAAGTCATGTGAATAAAGAATGGCATCCTATTAGCAGCTTTGCCACAATTGTGTGTCTTCAGGCTCGACCTACTTGAGCAAGGGAATCACAATCGGTTGGTGCATTTGTTCAAGCTGACATCAGCCTTACAGTCAAAGTGAAGCTGAAGGTAATGGCTTTGTACAAATGGCAACATGACTGCAGCAGTCTGATGTTATTTGTGTTCAGCATAGTGTGTTGTGCAATGTTGGCATCTCCTTGTTGGTCTCTCCCAGAGTTGCTGTGGGTGAAAAGGCGTGCAGAATACGGTGCCGTTTCATGATACTGCAATTTGTGGTTTAGGTTTTTTTACAAACAACACAGTGTGTTTAGCATGCCTGCTTTCTTCACGTTGTTTTCTCCCGTGTTTGATGTGACTAATAGTTGTGCATTAATGTTGCTTTTCATCGCGGTGCAATTTGATGTTTATATATGCTTGAAGACAGTGTGTTCTACAGGCCTGGTGTTTGCTGTGTGTGCCGTGAAGGATAGCTTTGGCAGTAACAGATTAACACACTTGTTTACGATTGTTTAATTTTTGCTGATGTTTACTTACGTACACTTCTAACAAAGACATTGAATGCTTTCTTGACGATGCGAGTTCCGAACAAAGGTGTAAGTGCAGAGCACCTGTAATAGCTGCTATATCGCACTTTCAACAGTCACGAACGCTACCGGATACTTGAGTACTGCGAACAGTCGTCAAGGCAGTTTCGAACCGGAATGGGCACCTTTTTTCTCCGAAAGGTCAGCATATTACATATATATATATATATATATATATATATATATATATATATACCGTGGGACCGGTCTTCGTCCCCAGACGAAGACCGGTCCCACGGTCGAAACGTCGGACTAAACTGTGCTGAAACGTTCGTTGTGTGTGAATTACTCCTTTTTCTATATATATATATATATATATATATATATATATATATATATATATATATATATATATATATATAGTTTGACCTTCCTCCTGAAGTGTCTGTGATCGACCCACTTCAATCAACGCTTGTGGCTTTCCAGTATGTGTGTGTTTTCGCTTCCCTACTCTTTTCTCTCTCATTCCGTTTTTCTTACTTTTCCGTCTCCCATCTCCCTCCCCACTGCGGGATACCTGATTTCTGGTGAACCTCACTGCCTTTTTTCATACCATATATATATATATATATATATATATATATATATATATATATATATATATCGATCATGATTTTAATTTATTACTATATTCAGTAACAGATTTTTCTGTTTGTATCTTTTGCTCAAATCATTGCAATGCCTTTTATGTTCCCCAAGAGTAAGGGCTCTGTGAAACCACAGTTTTTCTAGCTACATTGTTTCTATTGGTTCCACTTGCATAGTTCTTGCCAATTGTAGGGTTGGTTGTGGCTGTTGGCTTGCATGAAGTAATTATGCAGGTCTCGTTTTGTAGATCTGTTTCTTGTGTGTTTAATCTGAAAGCACTCTTTAAAACATGATTGTGATGATGCATCGTTATTCAGGCACAGTTTTATTTAACAACTGCTTCATATTGTAATGGTTCCCATACTAGTTTTACAACCACACGATAATATTTAAAATATACAGGTATACTCTATTATTCATGTCCGCATGCATACATGTTGAGATGAAGCCTGCCTACAGCAGGCTTTTGGTAGCCTCAAAATTAGGGGTCAAAACACCTTTAATGGGGTCCTAAAAGGCTTGCTCTTGCACATCTCTTTCTCACATATGAATTTACTGTGTTTAGTGTATCTAGCTACAGCCATAACGGAGCAACGCAATGCCGTTCATTATGTGGTTGTGTTCTTGTGCTGTTTTTTTTCTGCCAATGCAAACATTGTGTGAAGAATGTATGGTGTGGAGCAATAGAGGCCTAGTCAGGGTACTCGTGGTGTGGTTTTTCGTCTCCTGCACTACGGCAATCGTGTATTCTCAAACAAATACATAAATAAAAACACAGGGGACGGGTATATGAAGGAATCAGAGTCGTAGGACTAGTGATTTGTGTATGAAGAACATAGGCTGAACTGTTGTCTGTATTGTTCGTGCTTCTTCTATTACCTACTCAACCACACTAACTAGCCATTGTTAGCCGTTATTCGAATAAATACACGAAGTTAAAAATGCTGCCATGAGTGTTATTGGATGTTTCAGCGATTATGCTCCCCATGTTGTCTCTACGTTCACTGTTAAACATGGGCTTGATGTCTGTAGGTAATGTTGATGCAATGTGAATATTTGATTGTTGTTGCCACATCAAAACCATTACGTTAGAGCAACGTGATAATTTGAATGTTGTCGCCTTATTAACGACATCACGTTAGGACAACGCGAATATTTGAGTGTTGCTGCACCATTGAAAACACTGTGATATGGCAACGTAATACTAGAAACGTTGGGGCAATGTTATAATTTACTTTCTTACGTTGCCTCACGTTCGTTACATTCAAATCCCGTTGACTGAATTTTCAGCGTAACTTGGGTAGTGGCACTATATTTATTAAGTGGATGTGACACTACAGATGATATAGAAGTTTATTTTGTTGCTACTCTGAAATAAGTCGGTTCTCCTGAAAAGGTTGCACAATATGTTTTCAGGTTTATGAACTGAAACTAAACTTTGTGTGGTTAAGCACTGCACTCTTTTTTGTTTGGCCTGTTTTACAACTCCTAAGTTCATTTTTTACTGTCCTCTCAAGGATAAATCAGTGTGGTGCTTCTGCATGTGTTTCAGTTCAAAGTGTAATTTAGAGCTTTTGAAACTCAGCAGAGTTCCAAGGACTTCTATATATTCAAGTGGTCTACCATTACAACAAAGTAGATAGATTCTGGTATAGCCCACATAGGAGCTTCGTGAAAACTGTTGGAATTGGTCTGCGGCAGAAGGCGGCCTATACAGCAGCAATTGACTCCACAAGAATATGAAGCATAGATAGGTAAGTGAGGAAGCTTGCTCAATTTAGTGATGTGTATGTTTCGCCATGCATGCGTTTTATAACCTTTCTCCAGTTTGGCGACCTTAATGCCCTGTATATGAGCACAGCTGCAAGGTATATTTCCAGCCAAAGAATTTCCAGCCATCAGCAAACTTGACTTGAATGGTTCGATGCAGCTCTATAACTTGCTTTTACTGATCCCAGTGCTGCCATGTGTTGCGCTCTGCATGTTTGCTGCACCTTATAGTATAAATGAAGTTGGGGTCAATTAATTAATAAATTTTTTTTCATGTCTCCCTGGCCGGTGGGTTTAACACTCACATGGCAGGTCCATTCTTGCCATGTTGTGATCATAGCTATGTTCCACGCACCCCCATAAACGTCGTTGCCATATGCTTCTCCCTGCAATAAACCATTGTGGGTGACAGCTAACACGCTATTCATTTCCGAAATTGCAGTTACTGCTTGAACGAAGTAATATATTCGTATAGAAGATTAACACGCTTGCTCACCACACTTCAGATTTATTTATTGTGGAATATTTACAAGTGCTATCAATGTGCGTTTTCTCAGTTTTTTATACTTACTTTTTTAGCAGCAGCTGCAATTTCGTATTACAAAGGTGCATGAGTTGTCACACAAGATGATTGATTGCTGAGATTAGCGTTGGCAACGAATTTCATGGGCTTGCGTGAAAATATCCACAACGAAAATATGGTGTAAACGGACCTGCCAGGTGAGATTTCGAACCCGCCAGTTAGGCAGAAGTGAACATGCGATTTACTGGAAAAATCCATGTGCGCTCATCTGTTATTTGTTGGAGTAAATAAACCAAGTTTAACACTTGGCAGCGTTCGCATCAGTCGAAGCAGGTCCCATGTCGTAGAGTAAAACTGAGGCTGTACATGTCTGATGGGGGAAATGCTGAAAGGCATTGCCACTTTGCTCTTGTGATTATTTGCATACAGAAATAGTTCGGTATTGTTGAAATTTAGGTGGCATCTAATTGTTGCATGTTTTTTATTGTCTGTAGTGGTCTGCGGAAGGAAAACATCAAAGGTGATCCACGATTGTACTGACATTCCAGCTGTTGCTGTTTCATGATATGTGAGCCTTTTTAGTCACGGTTTGTTTGAACAATCGTCCTACATGTGAAAATTAGTTCATCAGTTGGTTAGGCTGTATCAGAAGCACATAAGATTTGTTTCAAAGGTATATTTACTGCTAGTACTTTCTTAGTGAGCTTATAATCACCTGCCGTAGTTCAGCGATAGGCATTTTTAATGAACAGAAATGAAGCTGTGTTTTTTAATGTTAGGAGCTGTGCAAATGGGAAAATTTTGTTTGCAAAACAAACTCCAATATTGAAATTTGATTGGGAATCAAGTATTTTTGAACAATTGTTGAATATTTTTTGATATCTTTGAAGTTAAGATAGAAAAAAAACGTTGCAAAAGATTCCTAAGCACATTATTATGGGACAGAATTATGGCGTTGTTTTTTACTAGGTAGGTGAAGATCTGGAGGGAAGGCGCTCTCGTTTTATTAAGGATGGGGCATCGCAAACCGGATTGTATTTATTTATCATATTTGGTGCAACCAATGTGGTGTCGACAGGAGTTTAAACGTGAAAAGTTCCTCCTTCTCGTCTCCCTCCCCCCCCCCCCGTCAACTTCGGTGGTGGTCTTTCTGATTTGGAGGGCAATGGCGTGCTCCTTAAGAATTTTGAGTGGCTGATCTGCCCTGCAGGTACCTTTGTATAAAAGACTGAAACTTTAGATAGTAACAAGCATATGGTACAATTTTTCGAAACCGTTTGGTCTTAAGTATTAAATAAAGCTTCCACCCCTGATGCAGGTTTAGCCCAGTGCTTGAGTCAATCTGATTATGCACGAAGCGTAGCTCATGAGGAGATAAAGAATATTGAAAAAATTGGTCCCTTATGTTAAAATGCATGTTTCACTGCAAATATCGTCTGGAGAGATTGAACAAAACGTTTATTTCTTGTTCTGCGCAAAAAACAATCGGTGAGTAGTAGTCTGGAGGCACTGCGTTAGAGTGCCTCGAGCGTGCAGAGGAGGCGAATAAGGACATCAAGTCACGTAACACGTGAGACATGAGCACTATCTGGCAGTTATCTTAGAAAACAAAGTGCGTAGCTTGAGACGGGCGTGCGCACACGTCTCGGAGGTGATGAGGTGTGGAACACAAGGCGATAGGTAGGTGCCACCACCGTTTCAATGTAGCAAATTGTTGGAAACACTTGCCTTTTCGTGCAAGCTTTCCATGGTCAGCGCAGAGCGGTAAACAGTACGCTTCTTAGAATCACTTATGGATGCCTTTTTCAGTAAAAGCCGCGCATACAAAACATATACGTGTTGTTATGTTGCCTTTGATAAGCGCAATAATTAATTTTTGATTGTCAATCACACAATTATGAACGCTTAGTCTTGAGCAATATTGGTTGGCGCTGTGGATAGAGTCAACCGCAACGGCTATCGTCTGATGTCCTTCAGGATACCCGATACCGTTAAGGGTCGACAAACAAATAAACGTACAGACAGACAGACAAACAGACAGACAGACAGACAGACAGACAGACAGACAAGCCGAGCAAACGTTTTCGTCGAAGGTCTCCAAGAAAGAGTATCGTCTATAAAAAAATAAGGGGTGACTGTAACGGCACAGTGCGTCTCCATGATGGAACCAGAATTTCTTCAAGTTAATGCAATTGCTACCTGTGACGCAGGTTCTTGTTGCTGATTTGTTTCTCCTGTGCTTAGCCTCGGGGATTTGAACTAATAAGGACAAAGCCGTTCGTTGCACAAACAACACCTAAATATTTACTGCAGAACTAAAGCAAAAAATAAACACAAATTACAAAAATAAATGTCTGGCTATAAGCTGGCTTTGGAAAGAAAACAAACGTGTTAAGTCCCGAAAATGTCGGCTGAAAGTTACAGCTGCATGATACAGTTCTGACGCGGTGATTTGGTGGAGCAGGGAAGACGGCAAGTTTGATCTCACCAAAAGGTTGCTGCTAGAATGGTGGCGACAGCGTGTACCGATGCTCGCTGGCGGTGACGATGGAACGAAGCTCGCTTGGTGATGCCTGTGGCGGCCCAGATTCGTCCGATGAGGCGGCTAGTTGCAAAGCTCAGGCCTGTGACCCAACCGCCGTTGCTGCAATCGCTCCGGAATATGCGGGCCTTGGTCTCGAATGTTGTGGCAGCTCGCAATCCCTGGAAGGTGCTGTCTGAAGGTCTAGACCGGGTGAAGTCCAGAAGGCTCAGATCCACCACCCGACTGCCTCTCTTCAGCTCCCAGCTGCGGCCTTCCTCTTGCCTCGTTCGCCTCGAACTGCTAGCTTTCTTCCCCTTCGGTATAGGCTTGCTCTGTTGCACACTTGTCTCGTCCCGATCGGCCTTTTAAAACTTCGTGGTGACCAGCCATTGGCCCTTGTTTGTTTTATGTCTTAGATACTTGCGCTCAGCGCTCTAACGCGGACTGGTCCTCGACGTCCTCGTTGTTGTTCAGGTTATCCCGCACGTCCACTCGGTCATCTTTTGATTGCGTGCACTTTTCAAGCATTCACAATAACGCGCACCAGTCGCATCACCATCGCATCGCAATGGCCCCTTTTTGAAGAAGTTTTTCTGGTTGAAAAACTATCGTTCGATGTGCACCGCACAAGCTATCACAACACACCTATGGCATCACACTGCTTCTACCTTGACATGTCTCACTTCGAAACACCGAGTCCACAGCATGTAGCGTTCAACCAACAATAATAAGGAAAGTTTTTGGCACCAACTAAGAACAGTACAAGTACAGTCATTTACTCCAGTAACAGTCCACCGCACAATCATCATCTTGTAATAGTACCACGCGGAACCTATTCACTGCAACCTACTCATGTAGTCAGCTCCAACATTCTCGGATCCCTTTATATGATCTACATGAAAGCTGTATTCCTGCAGTACTAAACTCCACCGCAGAACTCTGCTGTTGAGGTATTTTGCCCGAGATAAATACTGCAACGGTTGGTGATCTGTTAGAACCGTGAAAGATGTCCCTTATAAAAATATGTGAAACTTTTCCACTGCCCAAACCAGTGCGAGGCACTCCCGCTCGATCGTTGAGTAGTTCTGCTCTCGAGGCAGTAGCTGACGACTGGCGTATTTTACCAGGTGTAAAACAACATCGTGCTCTTGCATAAGGACTGCACCGATGCAAAAATCGGAGGCGTCACTGCGGAGTACGAATCCACGTTTGAGATCCGGAGCCTTTCAATTGGGTCCAGACATCAGGGCTTGTTTGAGTGTTTCGAAAGGTGTCTCTCCTTCAATATTCCAATTGATCTTGTACTTTCTCTTTTCTTTGTCATTTCTGTCAGAGGCAGTGCCTTCTCAGTGTAGTGAGAGATTAGATGATGATAGTATCCTGCCAAGCCAAGAAATGAACGTAGTTGTTTTTTCGTAATGGGTAATGGAGCTTTGACAATCTTCGTAGTCGTGTCCTCTACTGGCTGAATTGTTCCATCTCCTAGTCGATGACCCAGAAACACAATCGACGTTATTCAAATCGCCAATTTTGGGGGCTTTATTTTGAGTGCAGCCGCGCAAATCCTGTTCATCAGATCATTCTAAGTCTGCATGTGTTCCTCCCAGGTTGTCGTAGCGACGAGAACAACATCGATACAATTAACGACGTTCGCGATGCCCTAAAGGAGACGTCTCATTAGCCGAGTAAACACTGCGGGCGCTGTTTTGATACAAGTTAGCATATAGAAGAAATGGTAGTGTCCCGATTGGGTGGAGAATGCCGTTTTTAGCTGTGACTCTTTGTCCAAGGGCACCTGCCAGTATCGCTTCGTAAGGTCAAACTTGGGGAAGAAGTTTCTAGTGCCGATCTCTGTAAACAATATATCTGTTTTCGGAATTGGTTCTGCGTCGGAGACCAACACATCATTGATGCCACGGAAGTCAATGCAAGTCCGGTAACTCTTAGCGGGCTTATTCACCAGCACCAATGGCGAGTTGTTCGGTGAGTCGGACCTTTCAATCACTCCGAGTCGCAGCATTTCTCCGACTTCTTTCTACACTAACTCTTTCATTGCGAAATAAAACGGATATTGTGGAGTGTTGATAGGCTCTTGCGTTGTCAGCTTAAGACGACACTCTAACAAGCTTGTCTTCCCGGGGACTTCGGAAAAGACGTCTTTGTGGGTGGCTAAGAGCTCGTCAATTTCCTTTCAGTGACTATTCCTAAGGTTAGGACCAAGCTTGATTGCTTCAGCACCAAAGCCCTCAGTAGCTTTAAAGGTGGGCACAGGCGTGGCTGTCTCCTCCTCTTCCTCTACAATGAAAGATGCTGACTAGGCTGATATTTTTGGAGGACGCTCTTCGTAGCGTTTTAACATATTTATATAGAACAGCGTGGTCGTATGTCCCATATCCAGCCAGTTGTCAAAGTCGCCCTTCTTTCCTGTGATCTTGAAAGGCCCCTTCCAATGCATCAGAAGCTTGTTTTCCGTCATGGGAAGTAGTATGAGGGCGCGGTCTCCAATCTTCAGCCGACGCATCCGATTTCCCGGTCATAATATTTCTTCTCAGTTGTTTTAGCTCGTGACATGTTCTCTTGTGCCAACTGTAATGTTTTCTCCAGGTGATCTCTGAGATTCAGGACATACCCATATGTTGTCTTAACCTCTTCGCTTTGATTTTCTCCGGTCCTTAATTCTTTAGGTAGACGGAGAGGTCCTCAAACATTTCTACCGTTGATCAGCTCAAAAGTCGAAAATCTCAAGCTGCCTTGCGGGACTTCCCGGTACGCAAACAGAAGTGGGGCTAATAGCCGGTCCCATGGCTTGGGTTTCTCTTGGCATAGTTTACGTAACATTTGCTTTAGCGTGCCAATAAATCACTCCACTAAACTATTACACATGGGATGATAGGGCGTGGAGCTAAGATGCTTAATGGCCAACAAGTCATTGATCTCTCTCATTAGCTCCGATGTGAAGCATGATGCTTGATCACACAGTACCTCACGCGAGAACCCGATTCGTGAAAAAAACTCTACCAGGGCCTCGGCTACTATGGCCTAATCGATGGACGGCAGGGCTATTGCATCTGGGTACCTAGTAGCGAAGTCCACTAGTGTTAGTATGTAGTGGTTACCGATGTGAGATATTGGTTTTAGGGGCCCGATAATATCCACTGCCACTCTTTCGAGTGGGGTGTCTATCAAAGGCATTCGACCTAGTTGTGCCTTGCCAACTTTGCTCTTGGGGTAGGTTCATTGGCATGCATCACAAGAGCGCACGTATCTCCTCACTGCCTCTTGAACTCCTGGCCAGTAAAATGATTGTAGGACACGTTCAATCGTTATTTTTATTCCTTGATGCCCCGACATTAGGGTTTCGTGCGCCAAAGTAAGCACTTGGCTGCGTTATCTTTGGAGCACTACTACTTGTTGGATCACCTTACCAGATGGTAGGGGATAATAGCGTACAGCAGCCTCTTTTCTATCTCGAACGAGTAGGTCTCTGATCTTCCCTGTAGCCCTTGACCTACTTTAATTCTGCAAAAATCTGGGGTTTTGTCCTCCTTTTGAGTGGCACTAAAATCTTTTCGGGTCGTCTTCAAGGCGGGTACATCTATATTAGATGAGATCGGCCGTTGCTCTCGGATTTTGATACCAGCCACAGAAGACTTCAGGAAACTATCTTCTCTGTCTGCTCCTTTTCCACTTACGATATAGTTGGCGTAGGTCTTTACCAGAATCCTTTCCTTCCACTTGTTATCGTGGTCATGGACTTCACGTGAACCTGGTAGATTTCCGACGATAATGTCATAGAGGGGGTTTGTCATGCACTTGACAATAGAAGTACCAGAAAATTAAGGTGAATCAATTTCCACCTTTGGCTCAAAATGGTGATACTACTACTATCGGCTAAGAATAGCTAAGCGGTAGTACCTATGAGGGCTTCATCAGGTACCAAAAAACGACGCACCACCAGCCTATTGCTACCCGTATATCGCAACACTGAGACAATTCGGCCAAATATTCTACCCTGTAACACGGGCATTTTGTGTGTGGCAAACTTCGGGTAAGTATTCACAGCGCCAGCCATGTCCTCTTGTTTATCCGGTGAAAGCTTTACTTTCGTTAGGTGCTCTTCTGGCGACAAAAAGCATGACTTCTTGTTGGCTGAGCCGTTCCGCTTCGTGCAAAATTTGGAATCATGCCCTGTCTTTGGCAATGTCCGCAAAAAGGTTGTTTTGGCCTTGATCGGCACTCCGACGCCCTGTGACCCATTTCGCCACATACAAAGCAGCGTACTGCTCTTCTCTCCGAGTAACTACCACTTTTTACCGTGTTGCTTTTAGACTCCACTTTTTCTCGGAAAACTAACAGGTTGGCTAGTTTCTCAGCTTCTAAAAAGTTATCTGAGGCCTCGGCCATGTCCTCCAGCTTGCTGAAGCTCTTTTCCCGCAAGAAAAGTGCCAAACGGTGATGACAGTTGCTTAAGAACTGTTCTGTAACTATAGAGTTACGAAGAGCCGAATATTACTTTTCGGTCCTCGATACTTCGACCCAACGATCGAAAAAACTCAGTAGCCTAGTTGTGTACTGCTTGCCTGTTTTGCCGTCCTGTGGCTTGCTTTGTCGGAACTTTTCTCGATAGCCTTCTGACGTAAAACACAAATGCTGGAGCAACGCCAACTAGGCTTTATCATAATCGAATGAATCCTCCGGTGAAAGTCTTCCAAAACCTTTAAAGCTTCTCCGCTAAAACATAATGTTTCATTCTTTGCAGCTATAATCGAACATCTAGTGTAACTACCATGAAGGTCAGGCTTAATCTCCCTCCGCTTGTCATGCGTAGAAAAATCGCTCGTCTTTGCGCGTTCCAAAAAATATACTATCACAATCACGTTCTAAAATCGTGCTTATTACAGCCTGCATCTTTCATATCATCCCGCATAGATCACCCCCACAAACTGCATACTCCTCGAAGTAACACCGTCACCTTTTCCCAATCTTTCCTTCCTAACACATGTCGCGACTGGAATCTTCTGTCAGCATCAACCGCCAGTATTACTAAACCTGACGCGTTCCGTCAGGCCTTGATATCTTCCCTGTAAATTGCATTCCTCATCGTATTTGTAACTTGTATTTCAGACCACGTTCTCTTTTTTTTCTTCTCGTTTTTTTATTATTGAATCTTTTGAATCTTTTTTTGCGTTGCCTGGCTTATTAGGTGTATGTTTTGCTTTTTGCCCGTTTCCCTTTCGCCCATTTCGCTTTTGCTCGTTTTTTTATTATTGAATCTTTTGTAGTTTTTGTGCGTTGGCTGACTTATTACGTGTATGTTTTGCTTTTTGCCCCTCCCCTCTACAATGCTGTAAAGCCCTGAGGGTAAAATAAATAAAGAAAGAAAGAAAGAAAGAAAGAAATAAAAAAGAAAGAAAGAAAGAAAGAAAGATAAACTTAAAGCCGGGGCCCATTTGTCCCTAGGCCATTCTCGACCGATGGCTAGTCTCTCCAACCTATTTAAATAAGCGTAAATCGGAAAGAGCCCACATACTACTACCTTGCCAGCAATACCTACTCGTCAATAGATCTTAGCATTGTCTCACCATCCCTCCTTCCTTTACTGACATGAAATGTCATCAATAATCCTTACGGAAGCGACCACTTTCCCGTAACACTAGGGCCACCCATATCAAATGAATATCACCCACAGGTCCCCAGAGTGATCACTGACAAAGCTGATTGGGAACAGTTCTCGTAGATTACTCACTTAAGTTGGACTGACCTGTCTGGTTTAAACATAGATGCAGCTGTACAATACTTTTGTGCTTTTCTGACCGACGCTGCGATGAATTGCATCCCGCAAACTTCTGGACTGCTTGGCAAGCGACGTGTCCCATGGTGGAATACTGAATATCGCAATGCACGCAAACAACAAAACAAAGCGTGGAGAGTGCTACAGGACTCGCCGACAGCAGAGAATCTTCAAAGTTTCAAGGCAGAAGAACGCGCCGGCAGGCTAGGAGAGAAATCTGGCATAAGCTTTTATCAGGCATCACTTCATATACACAAGAAACTAAAGTCTGGAACATGGTTCGCAAGGTAATAGGACGACACGCATCTTCACTACCTCTCGTAGACACACAAGGGGACACCTTGGAAGACCAGGCGAACTTCCTCGGTGCCCACTTCGAAGAGGTGTCCAGTTCGTCGCTATATACTGCAGCTTTTCAACGACACAAAAGAAAAATCGAAAAAGTGAAGCTCCAGCGAAAATCCTCTAAACATGAGTCGTGCAACAACCCTTTCAGTTTGGCCGAGTTTCAAGCATTGCTATATGTTTACAATAAATCACCTCCAGGATCGGAATGTATACTATACGAAATATTAAAACAACTGCCTTCTGAAACACAAAAACCCCTGCTTTCCCTGTGTAACTCTACCTGTTTTTCCGGTGAAATTTCCTCTGCGTGGAAAGAAGCCATTAATATTCCAATTTTAAAGCAAAGCAAGGATCGATCTTCCGTTAGTAGTTACAGGCCAATCGCACTTACAAGTTGCATGTGTAAACTTTTTGAAAAAATTATAAATCACGGACTTGTACATTACCTTGAAACGAACAATCTGCTCGACCCATTCCAATGCAGGTTTCGAGAGGGTAGATCCACCACTGACCACCTCGTACGTATCGAGGCACAGATCCGAGATGCATTCGTCCACAAACAATACTTTCTGTGTTCCTCGAGATCGAAAAAGCCCACGATACGACATGGAGATTCAGAATATTAAGAGACCTGTCCAATCTTGGTGTGCGTGGCAGGATGTTTACTATTATCGAAAGCTACTTGTCCAATCGTACATTCCGTGTCAGAGTCGGCAGCGTTCTTTCCCGAACATTTGTCCAAGAAACAGGAGTGCCGCAAGGTGGTGTACTTAGCGGTACTCTTTTTATTGTCAAAATTAATTCTTTGCGTGATTCCATCCCACAAAATATGTTTTACTCTACATATGTCGATGACGTCCAGCTTGAATTTAAGTCTTGTAACCAAGCAGTTTGTGAGCGGCTGGTTCAGCTTGACGTGAACAAGGTCTCCCAATGGGCGGAGGGAAACAGATTCCGGTTAAACCCCCCAAAAAGCACGTGTGTCTTGTTCTCTAGAAAGAGAGGCACTCACCCCGACCCTGACATTCAATTGCATGGTCAACGCCTGTCTGGTAATGCCGAATACAAATTCTTAGGCTTAATTCTGGACACCAAGCTAACTTTCGTACCACACATTAAGTATCTAAAAAACAAGTGCATCAGAACCATGAATAATCTAAAAGTGCTGTCACGCACTACGGGGGGGACGACAAGAAGTGTCTCATGAATTTGTACAGGAGCCTCGTACGCACTCGCTTGGATTATGAAGCAATAACCTGTCAGTCTGCGACACCTACCGCCCTTAAAATGCTTGACCCTGTTCAACACCTAGGCATCCGCCTCTCTACGGGTGCCTTTCGCACCAGCCCCGTTGAAAGCCTGCACGTGGAATCAAACGAATGGTCACTCCACGTATAAAGATGTTATATGTCTTTTCTATATTACCTCAAAGCAAAGGCAGACAACGACCACCCTTCACACTTCACAATTGATGACATGTCTACTTCTGTTTTGTTTGAAAACCTGCCATCTGTGAGAAAGCCCTATTCACTTCGTGTGGGGGGCCTTGCTGCGGAAACCGGTGTGTCGCTCGAATATCGTCTGATGGCTCACGCAGCATGTCTGCCACCACGGCGGTGGCAATTCATAGATTGTGATGTGTCCTTTTTAGAGATTACGCACCCATTGTATATATCCGCACATACTTCCTAGAACTACAACAAAAGTACACATGCCCTGAGTTCTTTACAGATGCCTCAAAGTCCAACACTTCTGTTTCATACGCAGCCATTGGCCCACCCTTCTCAGATACTGGCGTCCTGCATCCTGATGCATGCATTTTCACAGGAGAAGCCTATGCAATACTTGAATGTGTTAAGCACATTGCACATATAAAACTACAAAAAGCGGTAATTTACACGGATTCTCTGAGTGTGGTGAAAGCCTTGAAAACACTTACAAAACGCAAAAACCCACTTCTTGAGTCCCTTTATTCACTCTTATGCACAGCCTACTCATCCAAACAGCATGTTGTAGTCTGCTGGGTGCCGGGGCACCGTGAGATACAGAACAACGTTTTCGCAGATCAGCTGGCTGCATCCGCCAGCAACGATGCCACTAATGAATCAATACCAATCCCTGCACTTGAGATGGAACCTTTCCTGAAACGACAACTCAGATGTTATTGGCAAAACTTGTGGGAAAGACACACAAATAATAAACTACATGTTATTAAGCCACAACTTGGTAATTGGCCGCCCCTATCAAAATCGCGACATACAGAAGTCACACTCACAAGGCTAAGAACAGGGCATACATACTCTACACACTCATATATTCTGTCTGCCAGTGATCCACCATTGTGTACGAGATGTGGAGAACCACTTACGGTTCTCCACATCCTCGTCCAGTGTAATGAGTTGGACGCTCTATGAAAAAAGCACTTTTTACTGCCCTACCGACAGCAGCTCTCACTACACCCTGGGATGCTTATCTGTAGGGATCCGATTTTTAAAATTCACTCATTATTTATGTTAAAAATGATGTACGCAGTTTTCGCTGCATATTTCAAGGTAGTCTGTAACAGGACCTGTGGTGACTACATCTCCGCCATAGCCTTATTATCATGACCTTTTGACATTCAATCTCACTGCACATATTTTACGCCACTGTCATGATTTTAATACTTAAGTGTTTACCCGCATTAGCGCTGGGAATTTTAAGGCCCTTTTACAGCCACTCATCATTGTCTATCAAAATGGCACTCTTTGGCCATCATTTGGCCTTTGTGCCATAAAGCGTTACACATCATCATCATCAGCAAGTTCGATCTCACGAAAACGATCCTGCTGGAATGGTGGCGACGGCGTGTACCGTTGCTCGATGGCGGAGACGATGGAACGGGGCTCGCTTGGTGATGCCTGTGGCGGCCCAGATTCGTCGGATGAGGCGGTTGATTGCAAGACTCAGGCCCGTGATCCACTTTCCGTTGCTGCACCCGCACCGGAATCTGCGGGCCTTGGTCTTGAACGTTGTGGCAGCTCGCGATCCCTGGAAGGCGCTGTCCGGAGGCCCAGACCGGGTGAAGTCCAGAAGGCTCAGGTCCACCACCCGACTGCCTGTCTTCAGCTCCCAGCTGCAGCCTTCCTCTTGCCTCGTTCGCCTCGAACTGCTGGCTCTCTTGCCCTTCGAAATAGGCTTGCTCTGGGGCACACTTGTCTCGTCCCGATTGGCCCTTTAAAACTTCGTCGTGACCAGCCAATGACCCTTGTTTGTTTTATGACTTGGATACTTGCGCTCCGCACTCTTACGTGGACCGGTCCTCGACGTCATCGTTGTTGTTCAGGTTACCCGGCACATGCACTCGGTCATCTTTTTGTTGCGCGCAATTTTCAAGCATTCACAATAACGTGCACCAGTCGCATCACCATCGCACCACAGTACCACAGCCTGAAAGGCAGCTTTGCTGCAAAAGAATTAGTGTGGTAAACTACTTTAAAAAATTGGCAGCTTATCCACGGAGTGATTGATGGAGAGTGGGGTGAAGCATTCGTCCGTCTATTGATTGTTGCTTCCGTCTGTCCATGCGTCCGTCTGTGTGACCGTCCATGCGTCCATCCACCCGTCTGTGCGTGCGTCTGTTTGTGCGTCCGTCCCTGCCTTCGTCCATGCATTCGTGCTTGCTTCCGTTCATGCGTCCATCTATGCATCTGTCCGTGTGTCCGTCCGTTCAACTATTCAACACTCCAAGTAAAACCATCTCGCATCTTTTCATCATATATTCCCCATATAGAAGCATCGCCATCCAGCGGACATTCCAAGGACTAAACGAGAGGTGGCACACGCTCACTTTCTTACGGCTTGCGCTTCGGGTATTCTTCCCACCTTTTACCACCTCGAGTTCATGGTATATACTAGTTCATTGTATTCCTGGCACGGCGGCCCAACGCTCGCTAAACCTTTCTTAAACCAAGGAGGTCACGGCCAGCGATTATAACATAGCAACCTTTACTGTCAGATAGTGCTCAATGTACATGCCAATGGCTTGTAATGAAGTATGAGAGACAGGAGAATTCGGCTTTTACTTTCTTACGGCTTTCGCTTCGTATCTAGTTCCCACCTTTATCCACCTCGAGTTCATGGTATATACTAGTTCATTGTATTCATGGCACTGCAGGACGTGAAATTTTGCCAAGTACTACCTTCATATCCATATATGCTGACGATATTTGTCTATGGACTTCTGCTGTAACTCGTCTACAAGTACGTGCAAGAGTCCAGCAGGCTGCCACTCTGACATGCTCATATCTCCGCAAGCAAGGTCTTTCCGTCTCAACGGAGAAATGTGCATTGGTTGCGTTTACTCGCAGAGCCACGACACAATACCCCGTTACCATCAATGGGCAAAATATTCCATACCAGAAGAACCATCGCTTCCTGGGTGTGATTATTGACAGGAACCTTTCGTGGAGTGCCCACTGCAATTACCAGAAAGGAAGGCTAACTTCCATCGTACATATAATGCGGTTTCTCTGCGGAAAATTTTAGGGCACATCGATAAGGTCAATGATGCAGCTATACAGGGCACTGTTTCTGGTATATTTGCGCTAGAGCTTGCCGTTACTGGCAAGTACGTGCAAGACGAACATCCACACCCTCGAAAGTCTCGACAAGCACTGCGCGTGTGCTTAGGATTACCGCGATGCACCTCAACCTACGGGGCAATTATGATCGCAAGAGAGCATCCAATTCAAACATACATCACCACTGACAATTTGAGAGCCCACATAAGACACCTCTGCCAAGTTCCTGGTCACCATGTTGCAGTGTTGCCACTTCAAAGACCACAAGCGATGTTTTCGAAGATTATTTCTGCCCATAGAGAATGCCTTCCTTTCAGCTTCACTCCAGCAACAAGATCAGCGTCACCTTCGTGGTGCCTACAACACCCACAGGTGTGCCTCGCTGTTCCGAGAATAACGAACAAGAGCCGTCATTCAACAGTTGTCCTACGACAGGTGACATCGTCGCTACTCAACGAAAAAACGGCCAGAGGACCCACATTTACACCAATGAATCGGTCTCTACTGACAGCTCCACAGGTGCTGTTGCCTTCCTGGCGTACCAGGTCACTGTAAAGCTCAAACTGTCGCATAGGACAACATCCACAGCAGCGCAGCTTGCCGCCTTACGTGCTGCTATACTTTATATCACGGAAGCCCGACCTCAAAAATGGGTTGTGTTCTGCGATTGCAAGGCATCCCTTCAGAGCTTGCAATCAGCTTTACGACAAAGGGAGCATCAACAACTAGTGAAATAAATAAGAGAAGTGATTCACGAAGTTTTATCGAAAGGACATGACGTAGTATTCCCATGGTTACCGGGACATTGTGGTATTGTCGCTAATGACCTTGCTGATATTGCTTCCCGATCCACCCACGCGGAGGCCCATAAAACCTCGATTCCATTGTCGAGAACCGACGCCGCAAGGGGCCTTCACTCGTTAGCTAACACCATGTCGGAAACTGGGCTGAGTGACCCAGTGTCAGGAACCGCCGCCTACACAAATTGGACCCATCGAGAAAGCTTCAAGTTATATCGGACCTCTCCCGCCAGGATGCAACTTTACTGTGCCGCCTGTGGTTAGGAGTAGCTTTTACAAAGGCGTACTCCTTTCGCATAGTATTGGCGGAGAACTCCCAATGTGAATCGTCTGATACTGACAAGACAATAGAACATCTACTGTGTTCATGTGAACGTTTTTGGAGCGAACGCAACTTGCTACGCGAAACGTTAGAGACCCTTGACAGTAGACCTTTCTCCGAAGAGAAGATCCTTGGTTCATGGCTGTACGCGTCGCAGGCCGGCAAAGCGACGCGGGCACTGCTACTTTTTCTAAAGACGACCGGACTACGCGACCGCTTATAAGCGTGCAATGGACAAGGTCACATCTACACACACGTTGCCTTTCACTTCTCTCTCTCTTCTTCTTTAATCCCCTCACCCCTTCCCCCAGTGCAGGGTAGCAAACCGGACGTGCGTCTGGTTGACCTCCCTGCCTTTCATTTCTTCCCTTCCTTCTCCTCCTCCTCCTCATGGCACTGTGGCTCAACTCTCGCTAAACCTTTCTAAAGCTAAGGAGGTTACACCCAGCGAGTATAACGCAGCAACCCTTTCTTGTAGGATAGTGCTCAATGTACATGCCAATGGCTGCTAATGGGGATCGCAGTGTGTGCGTTGACTAAAAGCCGAATGCTCCTGTCTCTCTTTTCCCATTAACAGCCACTGGCATGTACATTGAGCACTTTTTTATTGTTTAACAACGCACAGAAGAAATCTCTCACCAGCACAACCTTGGAGGTGAAAGTTTTATACTTGTTACACACTACAACGGCTACAAAGAACGAACGGGTGCCGCTACAAGGAGCTTCACCCTTAAAAACTGAAGGTGCCGCAGTCAATAAGGCATTGACTGTTGTCTTCGGGAAGTTCTAATAGTAAAACTTTCAGTGGAAAACAATCGAATAGCGATCGCTATTCGAAAATTATTTGAAAGTTTGAATATTTGCAATTGTTTTTCTTTTTCAAAATGTAAGAGCACAAATCCGCAACACACCTATTTACTTCATTTCTCAAATTAGGCAATCTTGTAATGAATTGTTCGTCTTTTCTATGCGATGCAGTGCTGCCCAGAGCCTTGTGGAAAAAGAAGCGACGCAGGTGAACCAAAACAACAAGCTGCGACGAGGAGAAAAAAATAAACAGAGAAGTCATTTTCAGTTTTACACTGCTTTGCAAGCCTGCTACTTTTGCCCATGGGCACGTAAACGTGCATGTCTTCATCCACACAGCATTTGTTGACGTAAAGAGAAAGCACACACGAGGACTCGTCACACAAAAACATACCATCCCGCTTCTTAACAACCATACCAGTCCGGGATTTTCCAAAACACAACAGCCCGGGTCTTGCCAAAACACACCAGTCCGTCTCACATATAAAAATGACCGTATACACCAGACCGGCAGTGTACCCCCGAAACCGTGTCTCAATTTCCGCTCTGGTGTGAACAGGAAGAACACAGCAGACACGGCCTAGTACCGTTTTCGACTGGGTCTCACGAGCTTAAAAATGTGGTTGGTAGATACAAAATTGATCTTGTTCTCAGCGTTAGCCACAAGTTGCGGCAAGTATGTCCAGCTTTGCAAAAGAGAATAAACGAAAAAATTACGGCACTTGGAAGCAGTGCTCGATAAAACACAAGTATAAAATTATTGAGCGCCAAACCGATGTAGTGTACAAGATCCATGTTCTTGCTACAAAGGTAACATTGGGCAAGCTAGTCGGTGCGCCAGTATAAGAATACAGGAGCATGCGCGTAATTTAGAAATGTCACAGGCTCTCAATTAGTCATTCAATCAGTCATTCAGAAGTGGTTGTAACCCATATTTTAATAAGATAGGAATCTTGCAATGACACAGAAACCAAGGGTGACGAGATATCATGCACGCTCTTTATATGTCACTGGAAAGTGATAATTGTACCAGCCAGCGTTCTCTAACACTATCAGGTGCAGAACAGAAATAGCCTTTTGTACAGTTTTCTCACATTGAGCTTGTACGAAGGTCTGTTCTTGTCATTGCTGTGCCGTTTCAGATGATATTCATTGCGCTTCTTTTTGGAATGAAGTTAAGTTGCGAGTCAGTGTTGTAGTTTGTCTTTTTTTTCCCGTTTCCCGTTTCCCGGCAGAACCTCCATTTTGGCTACCCTCCTCCTCTGGCGGAGATAGAGAGCTTTAAAACCTAGTTTATTCTAGTAACGTTGGGCGGATATACGAAGCTTTGAAACTGAGCGGTAAGTTTCGATTAAGGTGACAGCGGAATGCAGGCCTGAAGAGCTTCGCCCCTGAGGAGGGGAAAATAAGTCATTCTACTCGAAGGCTGTAAAAAGTGCCCCCTGTCAACGAATGCCATGTTTCCAAGGCATGTGTGATGTCTTGTGCTGCATGAATAGGCCTCTTCTATCATGGCTACACCACCGCAAATAGATGCATTTGAAATAAGCTGAACAAAACTGAAATGCTCGATTGCTCGTGTAACTACAGAGAGAACCAAATCATTTGCTGGTCGCACAGAAAGCAACTCGCGTCAAGGGTGGTGGCTGCGCCACTTTTGCAATGCTGTGAGGCCACTCGTACTTTAGCAAAAATGTTCAGATATAAATTAATTGAAATATAAACAAGTCTGAAAGACTTGGCGGCAGCTCCACGATGCGGTCGGCTAATCCTCATCTGTACTTTATGCAGATCTTCGTGGTTTTCTTGCTACCAGCGGGACACGACGCACCAATATGGGCAGGGCATGGAATTTTTAAGCCGCTTTCCAGGGCAATCAAGCGGCACACGTCACTGAAGATTCTGAAGATTGACCAGTTGGCGTCAGTCTGAGAGCAGCCAGTATCAGCGACAACCACGCATGGGCAAAACACCGGTCAACTTTCCCTGGTGGCAAAATGCACCGGTTCGCCTATAAATGCTGCCGTCAAATGATTGTGGGCTGAAGGGCATGGCGGCAACTCAACGATGCGGTCGGCTAATCTTCTTTTGTACTTCACGCAGATGTTCGTCGCGTTCCTGCAACCAGCGGGAAACGACGCACCAATATACGCGGGACATGGCATTTTTATGCCGCTTTCCAGCGCAATCAACCAGCACACGTCTCCGACGATTCTGAACCTTGACCAGGTGGCCTTCATCTGGAAGCAGCCAGTATCAGCAATAACCACGCATGGGCAAGACACCAGACAAATTGCCCTGGTGGCGATATGCACCGGTTCACCAATAAATGCTGGCGTCAATCGATTGTGTGCTGAAGGGCACGATGGCAACTCAACGATGCGGTTGGCTAATCCTCTTCTGCACTTCGTGCAGGTGACCAGGCGCTATGGAAAATGCTTTCGTTCTAACGACCCATTTTGATCATGCTGCCGTGCCCGCGGCTCATTTGCTTGCTTGTAATTATTCTTGTAGACTGTGCTGAACACTTATCGCTATTGTCAGGAGACGTAGAAACAAACCCTGGCCCTGATGTTACCCAGTTTGTGAAGAAGCTACGAAGCAATTCTGACGATTTAAAAGAAATAAAAAAGGAGCGCCTTACTGCTATTGAGACGAGGCTGGCTAATATTAGTGCCCTAGACAGCAAAAGAGCGAACTGCGAAACTGCAATATGTGCCCTACAGGAAATGTTTCGAAAACTTGAACTTCAGATTGACGATCTTGAGAATCGGTCTAGAAGGAATAACCTCATAATATAAGGTGTTCCGGAAAATGAGAAAGAAAACAGTAGCACTTTGGATAAAACAGTGAACGACAGTATCGTCAAAACATTCTGAAAACCGAGACAGTTGCCTTAGAAATTATACATAGACTAAAAAATCCGAAAACCACTAAATGCAGGCCAATAATTTTGTGACTTGCCGACCATCGCGACAAAATGACAGTATTGCCGAACTGTTACAAGTCAAAAGGCAGCAATTACTTCTTAAGCGAGGACTTCTCAACTCACATTCGTGGCATAAAAAAAACTGTGGAATTATGGTCAATCAAGAAAAGAAGCAGGAGAAAAAGTGACATTAAGCTATGACAAGCTCCGAAATAATGGTGAACTATTTTCCTGGGATGAGGAAAAGAATGAAGCCGTTCTTGTGAGCCCTGACGCAAATGTTCCTGAAAAACAAAACCAAAAACCAGAAAGACGATCTGCATAAGCTACGGCTCTGTAAAGAGAAGTAACCTTCATCAATCTAAACGCACGTAGTCTACTGAACAAATCTGATTTGCTTGAATAATTATTACTGGAACTCGAACCCAATTTTGTAGGAGTTACCGAAACTTGGCTGTCAAGTGACATTCATAATCAGGAAATAGGTAGCCCCAACTACGCGAATATACTGAAAGACCTGCCCACACGTGGTGGTGGCGTCGCCTTTTTTGTCAATACGAAATTTTCTTTCAAGGTTGTTCCAGAAGTTGAAGGTGTAAAAACAATATTTTGCAGAATCTCAGATCATAACTTTGTTTATTGCGCTGTCGATATGAATGAATATATTTCTCATCAACAGGAATCGCTTCATTATTCTTGCTTTACCCATGCTGACGACACAAACATAATCGATTGTCTTGCTTTCGAAAATGATTCATTCGTATCACTTACACATAACCTACCCACTGATATCGAAAGACTTTGGAGTAGATTTACAGCATCGTGACATCATGCACAAAACGCTACGTACCGATAAGAAAGAAAAAAAAACTTGGCGACTAAACCCCTGGATAACACATGGCGTATTATATGCGAAACAAAAAGCAAAACGTCAAGAAAAAAACAGAAAACGACACCAACTATACTTAGTAGACACTACCGGACTGTAGCTGTTAGCGACATGACAAGTAAACTGAGAGATGTTGAAAACAATCACTTTACAAAGATACGTCCCACAGTTTTGAGGAGCGCTTTAAATAAATTTTGGAAATATATAAATCCAAAGAAAAATGATGAGCTCATGCAATCTTCTTAAGACAACAACGATCTCGCTAACTCCTTCAATGATTACTTTCAATCAGTTTTTACGGTAGATGACGGAATAATACCACTCATACAATGTTCCAAACATTCACCAATAAAACCCTTAAAAATTACCGAGCAAGGCAAGGCGTGTTCAATCTACTAATAAATATCAATACCAAGAAGGGCCCGGTTCCTGTCAACATATAAAACATCTTCCATAAACATATGCAGAATGGCTGGCTAAATATTTATGTGTAATCTTTAATAAATCACTGCAATCATGCGTTATCCCCGCAGTATGGAAAACCGCAAAAATTTTACCAAGGCACAAAGTAGGCAGCAAAACCATGGTTTATAATTACAGGCCAATATCGCTAACTTGTTCTTTGTGAAAATTGTTAGAACAGATAATATTGAAACACACAAGTATTCACCTAGAAAAAAAAAGTGATATGCTGTCTCCTGTAAAACACGGTATCCGAAAAGGCCTCTCACCGGTTACTCAGCTTTTAGAATTATTACACAATGCAGCCCAGATAATTGATATCTATAAACATATTGACCACATTTTTTTTACTTTTCAAAAGCATTTGATCGTGTTTCTCACACAAAATTACTAAGTAAACTAGAATTTACATTTGGAGACAGTACCAATGTTCATTTGATTAAAAATTACTTAGCCAATCGCTCACAATTTGTACAGTTACAGGACACCACCTCCAGAATAGCAGCAGTCACGTCAGTTGTGCCACAGGGCAGTGTCTTAACACCAATATTATTCACAATATACAATAATGATCTGTCCCTCTTAACTGAAATAAAACTAAGGCTCTTTGCAGAAGACTGCGTACTTTACCGGGAATTTAATACTCCTACGGATCACCTAATTCCTAACAGAGCACTAGAAGATGTACACGCGTACACGTGAGCACTAGAAGCACTAGATGTACACGCGAGCACTAGATGTACACGCGAACACTAGAAGATGTACAAACTAACTAGACTGAAACTGATGTTTCAACTACTCCGAAACATAATAAAAATTGATACTTCAAGGTAAATATCTTTTTTTTTCACGGCAGACCAACCCATCATAATTATTCCCATTTTCTTGTAAAATACTGTTTTACAACTAATTGCTTTAAACACTCATTTTATCCTCTGATCATTAAAAGTCGGAACTCACTGAAAGCCATCTTAACCACTGAATCATCCATAAACTTTTTTACAGCTGAGATTGAAAGCGAATGGCTTGCTTCGTAAATCGCTCTAATGCCATCATATTGTCAATAAACCCATTAAACGATGAGTCAGTGTCATGTTACTAATACAAAAGTTGTGTTTTTATGATCGTTAAAATTCAAGTGACATGTTTTTCGATTAGTTTGTTGTTCATAAATTTGTTTGAATAAGTTGTTCAATAAAAATGCCGACTTGCTGTCCCTACCCCATATGACAAATGCATGCATTATCTTTTTGCAGTTGTTTTTAACGACAACCTAGTTCATGATTTTGCTATTACTAAAATTGTTTGATTATGTGTTCTTATAAGTATAAGTATAAGTATAGGTATAAGCACGTCTCTGCATGTTCCTTTTAAAACTTTCCTCACACCAATGACCCAAGCATTATCGATTACATGCAAAACTGTTTGATTGAATCCGAGGGCAACAACGCTCAAATACTTTGGAACAAGTTCAAAAATGTGTGTCAATATTGGCGAGATAATTTTGTCCCTAATACAATGAAAAAAATTAAAAAGCGAACGCCTTGTTTAATCGAAAAATCATTCAACTGAAACGCAGGATAAAAAGAGATTAATAAACATGTGCAGAATGACAAAATAAGGCAGATGCAAAATGACCTCGCTGGTGCACTTCGCGCAGCAAAAGATTAATATTTCAAAATATCGCTTCCTAACTTCATAAAAAATGAGCCTGCTAAGTTTTGCCACTACATAAAAGATAGCGAGAAACCAGTTACACAAATATCCGTTCACAGGAAGCTGGGGACAGTTAACTGTTAGATAGCTCAACACTTCAACAACCATTTTCAAAGTGTATTCTTTAGCGCAACTGTATGCGCATGTGACGGCACAATCCTTACATTATTATATACGAGTTTTGTGTCGTTGCTAGGGTATTTAATAGGCAACTTACCTTGAAAACTAAGAGCTCTTCTTCTCCCGAGGAAATTCCTCACACATTTCTCAAGCGATATGCCGAGCTTCTTGCCAACTTTCTTGTAACTTTGTTTCGTGTCTCAGTCATTACTGCACAACTGCCTATTGAGTGGAAGACAGCCCGGGTTGTTCCTGTGGTAAAAAAAGATGACAGGACACTTATACAAAATTATCGTCCCATTTCACTGGCATCCAAAAGCTGCAAACTGTGGAACATAATATAGCTCACTGTGTTCGTGAATTTCTTGAAAATAATGCTGCACTAACAGAACATCAGCATGGCTTTCGAAAAAAGTATATTAACAATAACCCAACTAATAACACCAGTTCATTCATTCACTTCCTCTCTTTATTTGAATGGTCAAGTAGACGTAATATTTTTTGATTTTAGCAAAGCTTTCAACAAAGACCCGCACGATAAACTAATCATAAAGCTTAAAATTCTCGGTGTCTCGGAACACTTCATCAGATAGATATCTGCTTACCTGACTAACACGAAGCAATATATCGACATTAGAGGTAAACATTCCGAAAGTTTGGCAGTCATTTCAGGGGTGCCACTAGGCAGTGTCCTAGGCCTCCTGCTTTTCTTGGTTTATATTAATGATAATGTTGATGTACTAGGTCCCGGTGTTCAAATTCGGTTATTTGCAGACGACAGCGTAATATTCAAAGAAAGTTTTCATCTCGATGATCAGGTTGACTTAAATAGCAGTTTAAATAACGTATTGCAGTGGTGCAAAAAAGGGGAATGGTGTTGAACGCCAATAAAACCGTAATGCTCCCTAAAATGCGTAAAAAAAGCCCCCCCTTCCTGCCTTTTCCTTACAAGTTTGATTCTTCACCACTTAGGCAAGTCCATAGCTATAAATACTTAGGTGTTACAATAACAACTACCTTATCGTGGAATAAACATATAAATATTTTTTCCTCCTCTGCATTCAGAAAGCTCTGCTTTCTAAAACATAATCATCATAATACCCCAAGCAATGTTAAATTACTGGCCTATTATTCTTTATAAGACCTAATAGAAATTTGCGACTGCAGTACGGGGCCCATACACTTAAACTGACATGAAGTACCTGGAAAAATTACAGAAGAAAGCCGTCCTGTTCATTTTTAAGAAGTTCTCATCAGTCGACTCTCCTTCTGAAATAATGAAGGCCAATAGCATTTTCCTTCTTAGCACACGTCGAAAACAGATAAGAATTGAACGTTTTTCTCTTCTTCTGAACCACAAGTTTGCGTTTGACCGATCACCGTAACAAAGATCGTTATCAACCAGACCCACAAGGCAACCTCACGCCAAAACTCTAACACCTTATTTGTGCAGGAGAGACGCCTATATGTACTCATATTTTCCCTGCACGGTGTCAGATTAGAACGAAATAACTCAGGCATCATCATATAATCTATTTCTCATTCGCTCTAAATACCATCGTCTTGAAAATTCACGTTTCCAATCTTTTATTCCAGTGTTTTTCTTTTCTTTTCTATTTTCATCTTGTATGTGCTCTACTTATTGTATACATAAGTATTCATTACTTTCATGGCTTGAACAGTGAAAATCATTGTGTTTCTGGTTTTGCATGTAATATGTATTTATTTCCCCTTTAATCACACATTACATGAAGTATGAATATGTGGTGTTTTTTTCTCCTTTGTCCGGTACATGAGTTATTATGAAATAATTTTCTATCTCGCTCCTCGTGTTCACTATGAGTATATGAAACACTCACCCCAAAAAAATTTTTTATGCCACTTATTGTTTCAACTATGTCCTCTTGTAACTGCCCACGTGCTTGGACCTAAGGGTCTGCAGTATGTAATAAACAATATTGATAAAAAATGATACAATAATGAAATATTTCATTAAAAAATGAAAAAAATGAAAAAATTGAAAAATAATGAAATATTTACATTATTTTTATGTCAGTGTGTAATTCTGGTTTTTCTTGTGTTGTTGTCACAGAACGAGCGCTAAAAATGGGCGCGCCGCCAAATTCTTGCGGTAACGCGCGGAAGAGACGCCAAGAGGTCAAAAGAAAAAAAAAGAAAACAAACATCCAAGGCTCCCCAGGTGCGCGCTCTCCCCTTGGAAGCGTGGCTTCGCCGACGAACCTCCTCACCCCACATCGGCGGCCGAGATAGCCCGCGAAAGTTCTAGAACGAAAGGGGCGTGGTCATACCGAGTTGAGTCATCGGCCGCGGAGGGCATTCCAACCGTCTCGCCCTCTTCCCAGCCTTCGCTGCGTATCGCGCTGACGAAATGACGAGAATCTTCTGGAATGTCGCGCGCAAGGTATTTAACCGAGCAGCCGAAATGAGAGATCAGGAGAAGACGGAAGTGAGCGCCAGAGCGCGAAGGGATCCCGCCGTGTAGTCGGCGAAGGTTTCGTCCGTAGGGACAAAGCAGGAGATGAAGAGGATTTCCACCTGAGGGGTGACGACTCGAGCTACAGGCAAGAGTGTGTGTTTACAGCTGTCAAGCGAAGACGCGTGGCGACAACTGCGTGTGTGAAGCCAACGTGTTCGGGCGAAGAAGTTTGGAGCTTGGAGAGTGGCCAATTGAAGACGCGAGGTTTCCTGGAAGAGAAACTTCGAGGGCGCGGAACGACAACAACGCTGGACTTTAAGTGAGTGATTCTCGGAAGAGTATCATCCAGACTTTTGTTCCAAGAACTTTGGACTGGATAGGTTTTCTATCTCTTTAGTCTTTAAGTGTCTTGGTTGTTCAATGCATGCGACTGCATTGTAGTGCGTATTGTTGTCTTGTCCGTTGTTTCAAGTGTGGTTGATTGTACTGTGTAGTACGTTGTTCGATTGGTGACGTATTGTATGTAAATATTGTGGAGTGTGCATTTTTGTGTATTGTTTTCGATCTGCCATTTTCGAGAATATAATATTTGTTTTGTTTATCAACTCTCGGCTCTGACTTGTTCTTTGGGCCACAGCCGGCGTCCGCTGGCGCGCCAAAAAGGACCACTTCTAAATTGTCCACGCTTTCGTGGTGCGGTTCGGGGGGTCGATACATCGGCCCTTAGAATTAGCCCGGCGATTGCCTCCCTAATCAACGGGACCGGGGTGTGACAGTTGTCATCATTATGACATTGTGTAAAGAAATATTCGCTTTCATATGTCCTCCCTGCCATAATCACTGATGAGATTACCAGTATTCGAAAATAAATAAAATGAATAGGTTCTCGACAAAATCTGCTTGAGTGTCGCACCTTGCTTTTGAGTGACCAACGATTCACCCAAATGACAAGCCTTATGACTACAACTTGGCCGTCATGTTGCCTTTAAGACGGACAATTCAGTATATTGTGTCTTCAAGAAATTTCCTTATTTTGCAGATACTCTGCAGCTGACGGCAGACTCAGGGTCTTTACTCACAGCCAATTCTGTTTGGGGCCTACTCAGGGGCCTTGAGACGTTCAGCCAAATAGTGTACCCATACAATGCCTTTGAGGTGAGTAGTATATCGCTTACTGCAATGCGGCGCACGGGATGACAGAAAAGAATGCACTTGCTACTTTTGCAGACTTAACTCAAGCAAAGCAAAGTATTTGCTCAAAGAGTGGTCACATGGACCAAATGTGAACTGTTTGCTTCTTCGAAGGCGTTTGGTATTAGTACCACCTAAAGACTAAACATTTTCTTTCAGCCACGTGCGACGCCCAGCTTCATAACATTCTCCATAAGGACAAAAAACATGGTATTGTGCCATTTTTGCAACCAACATGTTGCAGACAAGGCACTGAAATGCCACTTATATCTGCAAACAAGACTTATATTGCGCAGAATAATATACGACAGTTATTACTACTATAATCAAAGAGAAATTTCCGATGCAGAATTGTTTTACACGAAACACACTTAACGATCAATGGTCCTGAAGCCAATGGCAATAAAAAGTGATGGAGCCACCCAGAAAAATGGGATCGGTAAAATGATGATTGGTTTTTGCATGAATGAGAACAAAATTACCTAACTAGTTGCATTCACCTCTTACTTATTATCGACAAAACATGAACTCTGAAAAAGCGGAATGTTGGCCAAATTGCCGTTTCTACAAGGAAACTATCGTGAGCTGCGCAACTAAATAGCACTAAAGAAAAGAAACAGACGAGCACTAGCACAAACTATTAACTGATTTTATTGAATGTGGATTCACACTATTATGCATCCTCAAATTGTGCAGGGGCAACGTCGCAACAACCAATATAGGCTGTATAATTTTCAAATGAGGCGCGAAAGAAACCAAATTCAACACCACGCCCTGCTCACCTGCTATGCTTCTAAAAAATGTCTACCCAAATACTCCCAAGGCATGGTTAACCAGTCAGAGCTGAATTTTGCGGCTCGGTGTCGAGCAGTGTGTTCAATCTCACCTGCCCTGGAGCACTTCACAATTATTGGTTACGTGTTCCTGCTTTTTTAATGAGGTTCAACGCACACTCGATTTGGGTTTACCACAGCGCTTATTTCGCATGCCACTCAATGAGATTTGCCTGATAACCTGCACAGGAAGTATAATGAGTGCTTAAAAGGTAATCAAAGCGGTTGTTCTCAAACGACAGGCGGTCACCGACGTTGCGGCCGAAGCCAAAGTGCCGCACGAAAAACTCCTACCAAAAGTGGGCGTTCACTCCGGCAAACGTGCTCCTGCCATCTCACTGACGCTGTTGTGTCCGCAATGCCGCTAGTTCAGCGCAGTATCGTCGCAAGCATTTCACATCGCCGGGTAATTCGGAGGTGTGGTTTGCAGGATCCACCCGCAAACGGCACTTGCATTCCCGTTCGCGCTTTGGCGCTACTTCGAAGGCCGCTGGATCATCTGTACCCAGTTGGCGCCGGCACTCGGCCTCCAGGACCTGTTTTGGGCTCGGACTGCACCATCGGCCTGGCGAATGCGAGCTCTCTCATGTTTCTACCGTCGACGCTCTTCTATAAATTTCCGTAGCTAAACAACGTGGCAGCTCGCAGAGGTACATGATGCGTGCATGCTGTTGCGACGCGCGCCTCCGACGACGTTACGAAGGGCGCTACGAATCTCACTGCTGCAACCACTGTTTCGAAAGACGGCGACGCCAACACGGTCCCGAAGGCGCCACTGCTTCGAAATCCGCAAGGGAAGGTCACCAGCCGTTTGGTAGCGTAGGTTTCTCAGCTCGCGACTGCTTCTGCGCTGAGCTGATAGACGAGTGGACGAGACGACGGTGAGTTAAACAAGGTTTATGTACAGCATATATACAGAGGCGTTACAAATTCGGCACTGGGGCCGACAGAGACTCGAAGAGCCGAGCTCTCCTCTCTAACACATAGGTCTGCTCTCAAATGGGTCCGCTGTAAAAAGGGATCTCTTCGACGCGCCGCAGGGCTTCTTTTATATGCACCGGGTCCAACCCGAATGTCCAACCAGAAGCGCCGCTGGTCGCGAGGTCAGAATCCTCCAATGAGGTCGCCGCTGCGCCGTGTCCTTCTTTCTCATCGAATCTGGAGAGGCTGCGCTGCAGGTGGCTGCACCCTAGGACAAGTGACGTCGCCGCGCATTGCGTCAGCCGCCCCCACCCCCCCCCCCCCCAGACAGGAAGACGCCAGTTGTTTACTCGACGGGCTTGCTGGCTGCGCTGACTGACTGCACGTGCGCGCCAGAAAGGCGCCGAGGCATGATGACGCCGTTGAGTTCTTGATTGCGTCAGGCGGCCTTGACACAGATTGCCTTTTTCAGAGGCACGGACGTTCGCTGTGGACTCGCAGACATAACAGCACCCCCGCCGCCAGACAATGCGCCGGAAAGACGAGCTGCTTCCACGGGGCTCGGATGACAGGCGCGCTCGTTCGCCAGGTCTCTCCAGGTTCGCCTCCAGGGCCATGGGGAGAATGCAGCTCCAGACTCCGTTCTGGGAACACATCCCATTCTTGAGGACGGATCCCAGCTCCACTGGCTTGTCGCCACAACTTGTTGACCAGCTTCGCTCGTCTCTGACGATCCTTGGTTTCAGCACTTGTCGATGGTTCTGCAACTTGTCAAGAGCGGATCGACAACAGACAACACACGACACAAGCAAGTGCCCTCGGTCATCCGACAGAACACCAGACAAACTATAGTACAACATATACCTAGCTACGTGTCTATCGGAATTTCGTTCCCTCTACATCAAGAGGCATATGTGCGACACAAGACGCTTAAAATGAGAGCTCGAATTTTCACACTTACAACAACGCAACGAATTAGAATACCACATAAAGTTGGCCCCTTGAGATCACTCTGAACGAGAGCGCTCAGCCCAGGTCGTGATGAGGTCAAAGTTTTGCCCCGAATCGCCAGCGAGAAACCGAAAGGTCGAGAAGGTACTAACTAAACGCACGGCTCAATGCGTCTGCATTAGCGTTTAGCGTTCTTTTTTTTAGCAAACGTCGAAGTTGTGCCGTAAGAGTATGATGCTCCATCTCAGTAACCGGCCACTTTTAGGCGACGATACCTATGCGGTACCAAGAGCGGCTCACACTTGCGACGTTGCACAGGGGAACAACGATACGGCTTGCTACGGATTGACTCCTCACAAGTTAGCTTGACATCGTGTTCGATCACCGTCGTGTTTCCGGGACGGTCCGAACACACGTCTGCAATCTCGGAAACAATCTTTCTCGGGTCCTCCTTTTGGACTTCACTTAACCTAGGCTCTAGGATCACCTGCTGCAAGATTACCTCCAATTCCCTTTCGACTACATCACTAGAACTTTAAATTTCTGCTCCCTCTTCCTCTGAAGCATTCAATAGCTGATTTACGAATGCTTTCAAGTTACTGTGGTAAATTTTGTTCGGCCGCCTTCCTAATTTCAATTCATAATTGGTATCAGAAAGCTTCGATATTACTTTGGTAGGCCCTTCCCAATAACCCTCAAGCTTGTTCTTTTTCGACGGCTGCAGCAGCAATACCTGACTTCCTACTTCAAAAGCGCGCTTCTTCGCCGATTTGTCGTAGTACTCCTTCGACAATATTTGTGAAGCTTTCATGTGGCTTTCCCCTAGCGCTTTAATCGAGAGGTCCGCACGCTGCTCTTGAATGAGCGTCTCTCGATCAACCCTCGACAGCTCAATCCAACTTTCCGCTACAGGCGAAAGCGTTGCAATCCTCTCGCTCTGACTCAATGGCGCCATGTCGTCTCCCCTCCACGCATACCGCGCCGGTCGCTTCGGCGACGGGCCGCTCGCGTGACTGCTCACATGACTCACGCGGAAAATTTTCTCTCTGAGGTTCTGTCGACCCGCCGACAAGGTCACTTGAGAGTTCACCACATTGAACAAGATCAAGCTCCTGCGAAAGCTTCCGCGCTTGCGATCGCGTGAGGGCCATGTACGCCAAGTTGGGGAAGAACGATTTACCCTGTTCTTTGAGAAGCTGCTCTGAGTTGTTAGAGAAAAGATAAGGAAAACGATCGGGAAGCGCGGCAGACACAGCCGCTTTGGTGCGAAGCTTACCGAACGGGCCTTCAATGACAACCGTGGCGATTTGTAAGCAAACACTCTGCTCCTCGGCGACTTGCCTGATCCACGCGAATTCTCCTGTAAAGTCCCCCGGAGACACCAATGAAGGATGGAGAACGTCCATGGTTGCCGCTGAGTCTCTAAGTGCTCGGCACGTTTTCCCATTCAAACTAATTTTTTGGATATACGGCTCTAACAACCGCATGTTCTTTTCCGATTCTCGATTTGCTGCGAAAGCAAACTTTTGCTTACAGTTTATCGCGATGTGCCCTTCCTTTTTGCAGTTGTAGCAGATTAGTCGCTTCCGTGATTCAAACGCCCGTGTGATATAAGTGCGTTGTTTAGGAACCTCACTCGATTTCTCCGCTTGTTTGCCCTTCCCCTACTCTGTCCTTCGTAAGAGACGGGTCCTTCTTGAAATTACGGTGCGGAGCGGGTTTCCATTGATCAGGTTTCTTCGAAAAGCCCTCTTTCATGCTTTTCAACGCGCACTGCCCTGCTATGCAACTTTCGGCGAGTATAATACTCCTTAGCTAACTCTGCTGCCTTGTTTAGCTGTACTTACCCAAGTTTGTCCTGCAGCCAAAGTTTGACATCTTCCTCGATGCAGCGGTAGAATTGCTCCAATGCAACGCATTCTACCACTTTATCGCGGTCGTCATAAACACCTTCGCCCTTGAGCCATTCAATTAAATCAGCTTTAAGACGAAACACGAAGTCAACGTGTGACTCATTCCCCTTTTTAGCATACCGGAACCTTTGCCCGAAAGCCTCGGGTGACAACCTATAACGTCTCAAGAGGACTTCCTTAACCTCGTCATAGCTCTCAAACGCTTCCCTCGACAAGCAAGTTATCACGTCGGACACTTCGCCGGGAAGAAGAGCTAACAGGTTCTGCGCCCAAAGAGATCACTCCAAAGCGTTTCGCCCACTGACGTGTTCAATTTTGACAAGATACTTCGCCATGTCCTCGCCTACTACGAACGGTGGCAGTTGGTCCCGAATTATAAAACCGCTGACCTGAATTGTCGAAGCTACGCTAGGCGCCTGCGAACACTGCAGTATTGCCAATTCTATTCGTTTCAACCCGAGGCGCTCCTGTATCTCGGCTTCCTCACGGCGTTCTCGCCTTTCAGCTTCACGAACTTCTCGCCTTTCAGCTTCTTCGCGAGCTTCTCGCCTTTCAGCCTCCTCGCGGCGTGCTTTGATATCCACCCAGGCATCATCGACTTCCTCAGCCGACACTCCCTCATCCTTCATGATCTCAAGGATCGCTTGTTTTCGTTTCGCACGGCCCAAAGTAATGCCGAGTTCCTCACAAATGTCGATGAGTTCGTTCACTTT
This sequence comes from Rhipicephalus microplus, assembly GCF_043290135.1. Taxonomy (NCBI): domain Eukaryota; kingdom Metazoa; phylum Arthropoda; class Arachnida; order Ixodida; family Ixodidae; genus Rhipicephalus; species Rhipicephalus microplus. The sequence continues at coordinate 20,267,503 of NW_027464585.1, read as the reverse complement.
AAGGTTCTCCATCGTTCACACTAGCCTCTTGCTGTTTGCCCCTGTTAACAATTTACTTGCCGTACCCACTATAAGTCAACTAGCAAGACGCGCAAGCAATTTTTCACACTCCCGTGTTTACCCCCTCCGCATTAACTTTGGTTTCAAAGCACTCCGACTTTGCTTGAAACGATCAAAGCTCACTCTAATGCTTCACACAGCCCTTCTCTAAACTACTACAACCTGAGCTAGAGTAGTCTGGTGAACTGAGGGGAAAACATCAGGCACTCACCGCATCGATGTCGCTGACGCTGGCCGATCCCGCAGCTGCCAACCACTGTTGCGCGACGGCCGATCCCGCCGATGCCACCACTGTTGCGACGCGCGCCTCCGACGGCGTTACGAAGGGCGCTACGAATCTCACTGCTGCAACCACTGTTTCGAAAGACGGCGACGCCAACACGGTCCCGAAGGCGCCACTGCTTCGAACTTCGCAAGGGAAGGTCACCAGCCGTTTGGTAGCGTAGGTTTCTGAGCTCGCGACTGCTTCTGCGGTGAGCTGATAGACGAGTGGACGAGACGAGGGTGAGTTAAACAACGTTTATGTACAGCATATATACAGAGGCGTTACAAATTCGGCAATGGGGCCGACAGAGACTGGAAGAGCCGAGCTCTGCTTTCTAACACATAGGTCTGCTCTTAAATGGGTCCGCTGTAAAAAGGGGTCTCTTCGACGCGCCGCAGGGCTTCTTTTATATGCACCAGGTCCAACCCAAATATCCAACCAGAAGCGCCGCTGGTCGCGAGGTCAGAATCCTCCAATGATGTCGCCGCTGGGCCGCGTCCTTGTTTCTCATCGAATCTGGAGAGGCTGCGCTGCAGGTGGCTGCACTCAAGGACGAGTGACGTCACCGCGCATTGCGTCAGCCACCCCCACAGACAGGAAGACGCCAGTTGTTTACTCGACGGGCTCGCTGGCTGCGCTGACTCACTGCACGTGCGCGCCAGAAAGGCGCCGAGGCATGATGACGCTGTTGAGTTGTTGATCGCGTCAGGCGGCCTTGTTGACACAGATTGCTTTTTTCAGAGGCACGGACGTTCGCTGTGGACTCGCAGGCATAACAATGCTCAGCGCTGCGGCAACGACTGGATGAACGGCGTCACTCACAACGCAGCGAATGGCGCGCGTTCTTTGGTACGATGCTGAGAACGTTGTACTTGATAGCACAGTGAATGGAGACTGATAGGGACACCGATGCCGAAATTTTTTTACATACGAATCATCTTTTTGTGGCCTATGTGTCGTGGTGCCCAAAGTATCCGCACCGACACTATACATGCACAGCCCTCCTCCTTCTCTCTCTTCAACAGCTGCGCGTTACTCTCTCCACTTGTCTCCCACCGCTCGCCTGCACTCTCCACCCCCTTTCTCCTCTAGGCATCTTTCCCAATGATGTTTACACCTCAAATGCGCATGTGCATATCCTCGCCTTCTGTGTCCTCTCCTACGCTGCCTTCTCTCACACCCCGCAACGAAGAAGCAGAGAATTCGCTCACAGAATTTCAAGCTGGACGGTCGTGCCCTCGCGATCTCCGACGACAGTTGCGTGCAGCGGCACTGGCCTCTGCAACAAATAGTATTCCCGTAGATCCCACAGGACGAATTGTGTCTCACTGCGCCCTGGTGGTGAGGAGACGGGCCGTGGCCGCAAAGCCGTGACCGCAACTTACCCCGCGAGCTATCTTGGTGATGTTTTATTTCAAACATGGTTATAAAAAATTGGCATCCATAGTTACAATAATTAAGTTCGAGGTAAAAACGGTTGAAGTAAAGACAGATTACTCGCTTTGGTAGCGTAGCGTGAAGCATCGCATGGAGTTCGGGACAAAGTACAGAGGGTTTACAAGCCCACAATTAAGTGTTTGGTCCACATTATTCTTTAGTGTGCTGCTTCACACGAACTTATGGTCATCACCATGTCGTCCAATACTGTCGACCTTGTTGAACCTGCCAGACTACAATGGGGATCCTTGCAACTTTATAGATGAATCCTTCTGGTAAATATTCATTTTCTTTTCTTTCTCCATGATAGGCCATGCACGTGTTTGTTTTTCTAACTGACTTTTCTCTATATATCTCATAAACAGCTAGCTCTACGTCATTAGGCTGCTTAGAAATATCTTCTATACACATGAAACAGCAGCGCTTCTACCCTGCCTGTCCCCAATCCTGGCCGCCACCCTTCGCATCATAGCTGTCTTTTTCTTCGACTCGCTTTCGCAGTAATGATTATGAACATTCCAGCACCAGCTCTCCACATCTTTCATCAATTTTCAAAGCTGGCCTCATATATTACATGTGTATTCGGCAGTAGGAATGTGTGAACAGTCCTTGCCAAACACCATCAATGGCTCTTCCACAGACCATGGTTCGCTTACCTACGGGGGAACTATCGTGTTTTCAGCATGAAAAGCAACATGATGCAATGAGCGCACGTACTTTGATACGCGCTGTTTGCCACGCGTACTTTGCTCCGCGGAAAAGAAGGAAGGGACACTCATGCATGCACTGGCTCACCTCGCGGTGGGGATAATCGTACACCTTGGGCTTTTACCAGAACAATTCTGTTGTAGATACCAGGCGCAACAAGTTCACTGCAGTCGTCGCACAGCCTTTGTTACGCAGCGAAGTAACAAATAAGACGCCTATTCGCATTCATCTTTGCTCTTGCGTACGTTTCGTGCGTCACTTGTGCATGGAAAACGCGGGGAACGTTTCGATCTGCTTGACATTTGTGCGTGACCTTCAAGTATGTGTCTTCCCCGCCATGGTGGTCTATAGTGGCTAAGGTACTCGGCTGCAGACCCGAAGGTTTCGGGAGCGAATCCCGGCTGCGGCGGCTGCATTTCCGATGGAGGCGAAAATGTTGTTGGCCCGTGTGCTGAGATATAGGTGCAGGTTGAAGAACCCGAGGTAGTCGAAATTTCAGGAGCACTCCACTATGGCGTCTCTCATAATCATATGGTGGTTTTGGGACGTTCAACCTCACATATCAATCTATCAATCAAGTTTGTGTCTGTTGCGTTTATTGCTCCGTCTTTGCGGCAAAGCTGGGACGTTTTTTTTTTCAGTACACCTGTTTAACTTGAAGTGGCCGGTGAACCAATTAAAAATTAAGAAATGACAGAGTATTTACTGGCGGTAGACGGAGTAAAATAAACATATGTCAACTGAAAAAAGGCCCCGTATCAGCATGGTACAATGCAAATGTCGTCGAAAGACGCGAGTCTTGCATCTGGAGAGAGTAAAGAAGCCGTCTATTTGATGTTCTGCGCAAGAAAATTGGTGAATGATGATCTGGAGGTGCTGCTCTAGAGTGCCTCGAGCATGCAGCGGAGGCGAACTAGCGCATCGTCAAGTCACACGTGAGACATGAGCGGTATGTGGCAGTTATCTCGGAAAGCAAAGCACGCGTGCCCTGCGCGCCGGTCTCAAAGGTGATAAGGTGTAGAGCGCAGGGCGACGGCTAGGTGCGACTACCGTGTCGTCTTAGCAAAGCGTTGGGCACACTCACCTTTTTGTGGTAGCGTTGCATGGTCAGTGCCACATGATAAACACTGTATGCCTTAGAATTACTCATGTATGCCTTTTCTACTAAAAGGCATACATACAGTATATTGACGTGTTGCTATGGTGTCTCCGATATCCGCAATATTTGCTTTTTTATTGACAATCACACAAGTATGAACGTTGAAGCTTGAGCAATACTGGTGGGCGTTGCGAATGGTGTCGGCCGTTAGGAGTATCGTTTGGCCACTTTGGTGCCATTTAGGGTGCCGTTAGAATGGTGTGTATTCAAAGCAAGAAGCGCCGGCAATATGTGCAGCTCTGTCGCCGGCATGATAGGCATAATTCTCGCTGACGGGGCACTGGATAGGACCACTCTTGAGGCAGCTTAGTTGCGATGCTTAGAGTTTTTGAAATTGAGCTTCAAAGGATTTTTAACTGTTACCTCAAGTAAGTAGGATAACAATCATTACCGGATATGCACTTCCGGTAGGGCGATATCTACTTACGGGTGTTTTTTTCTCTGCTGCTGGGAAAACTTGTAAAGCATCGAGAGAGTTGCTTTACATCTCGTCTACTTTGTGGCGTGAACAGTTTGCTGACTGTGTTAGATGTGGTGATTAGGTCTTGGGTTATAAACACTGCAACATTGAATTGTTACAACAATGCAGCGCTGTCATGAAATACGTACACGCAATAAGCGTTGGACCTGCAAAAAATGTGCAATACTTGCTGTAACGCACGTGCACCGTAGTAGTTAACGCTGTGATTGAAATTGAATGAAATAACGAATAAAGCGCGCTGCTAACCGAAATCTTCAGCGTTGGCTGCTTCAAAGTATTGACGCATTTTCTTCTCATTCCAAAGAAAAAAGATAAAGTGAAAGTGCTTTTGCATATCACAAATCATAGTCATGATTTTTGATATGCAAATTCGTCAGACATGCTCGGGACTTGCTAGAATAGCATCTATGAGTGCCGTCGAATCAAGTGTTTTATCTTGAACGTTAAAAATTATAATACTGCACACGCTACATATATGTGCACGTGGCGCTGGTATAAAGAGTGCGTGCTCGAGTATGCGCCAGCGCACTCCAGTGACCATTCCAGCGCTTCTCAGTGTGCACCAGTGCTACAGCGGTCAAGCCAGCGCCCATACCAGTGTGAAACAGCTATTTTTTATTGCCACTGCGAATTTGTAGTAAATACCAACGTGTACCAGTGTTTCCGGCGTGTACCAAAAAGAAAACGTTCTGACATGACGCTGGGGACGTTGTTTTTTGCAATAGGACAAGTTCATATGTATTCAGCATCTCTGAGTGAACTCTGCTTCACAGTAGGCAAGAATGTTTACAGTAAGAGTATGCACTCTCGCTGTAAACTCTCATAGAATGTAATTTTAAAATGTGGCGAGCTTGCACTGCTAGAGCAAGGCTTAAGCGAAAAGCGGAGCTAGTGATCACTAGAGGCTGCAATTTTAGGCACCAAAGGGCGTGTTTTAGGCGCTAAAAACAGGCAGAAAAAACACTGCTTTAGGCCTCCTAAAGTGAGCATATAGGGACAATAAATCATTACACAATTTATATATTTTTGTATTTATATGTATCTACTACAGGTAACCTGAAAATGTTATTTTGACACAAAGATGCCGACGAGTGTACATAGCCGTTTTAGTCTTTTTTTTTGTACTGAAGTATTTTCAAGGCATGGTTTCTGCTTTTAGTATCTAGCTTGGTCAGTCAAGTGCCTACTATCGAATCAACACACTCCTGGGTCTCTCCTTTCCGGCGTTGCTGAAAAAGGCATGATAGACGTAGATAGTCGCACCTCAAAAAGACCAAAAGGGAGGAATGGCTCGTATAGGCTTGGTTTATTATTGTAGGGTCAACATCTCCTCTTTTGATGATCACCATAATAGGCCCCGTAACCATAGAGTGAGCACTCAGAGTGTAGAAGTGTAATACAAGACATCGGCATTCTCAATCGCTTCTACCAAGATTCGCAACGCTGGCCGCAGTTGTAAGTCAACCTGAACGTCATTCGCTCTTCTTTCCGTGGTTGCACACAAGATAGAGTGGGCGATGTAGTACAAGGAATGGTCCTGGATGCTTTTCTGTGTTCTTACGGCACTCCTCTACCTTGAGATTGGTGCTCACATGGCGCTTACAGTAACGCGTGATACTGCATGCGACAAACATTGGAGACTTCAAGTTGCCTAATTAGATTATTGAGAACTTAGGAAAACATTAAAACACAATGGCAGAATTTTTATCATTTTTTACTGTAGATTGCAGCGAGATAACAGACTAACCAGCCCCTACTTTGCATGCGTCCGTCTTAACGCCGGTTTCACGTCGTACCGGCGCCAACCAACACGAGTCTCGGCATGTTCTGATGCATCCTCCCTTACGGCAGTTACAGCGATGCGTGGCGTATCCTGGTAAGAATACGTGATCTGTGTGAGCCTCTCCGAGCGTATGCGCGCTGAGAGATCTATACAGCATAAACAGGCAGCACGCTGCAGAAAACGCCGAGACGACACAACATAGATGGTGTGCAGGAGCTCACTAGTGATGAACGAATTTGAAAAATCATTGGGGTATAACAGTTTTTAATAGAATGCAACAATTTCCACCGTGTCACTGATATACTTCATGTTACCAGGTGACGTGTTCTTGCAGACAAAGCAATAACGATTTGTAACATTAGGCGTTTCTTTTTTTATATAGATACTCTCCTTGTTTCTAATGCCACCAAATGGTTTGGCATTTCTTAACGTTTCTGTGGCTGTGTAGGGGGACCCTTTATTCTTTTCCCACCATCGCACCCAGTTGATCAGGGTGGTTCTTCCATTCCTCGTAAACAGTAGACCGGACGACTGGCGGTAGAAGCAGTATGCCATGTCCTCAAATATAGACACCACTCTCATCTTTCCTCTCCTTCTCATCCTAAATTTTTCTCTTCCAGTCCCCTGCAGACGCTCAGACGTGCTCTTAATTAGGCTCGAAAAAATTATGTCTTTTTCTTTCCACGTCTCTCTTCTTCGAACTTCTCGCGTCATGTCAGCATGGTGGTGTATAGTCGCTGGCGCATCTCATTTCACGGTTATTAGCAGTTGCTTTCTTGAAGTTGGTTGGACTAGAGGCCGGGTTGAACTCCGCAAAGATTTTGAATCGCCATGTGGCTCGTTATTATAAATGGCCGTCTAACTGCTCTGCAAACGAAATTCTAGCTTAAATAGTACGCCTAAATAACAGCTTAGATAGCAGCTTAAATATCTAGCAGCCTAATTATCTTAGCAGCTTAAATACCAGCTTGAATATCTAGACGCCGACTTGGAAAATACCATTTATAAGCACTTATGCAAATTTAGGCACTAACGCCGTTTAAAGGCACCATAAAACACCTTGAAACATCTTGAACTTATAATTCTTGCCCATATATAAAAGTGGCACGTTAGGAACGCAAACAAAATGGGCATTTGCCTAAAATCTCGTCTGGAGGGATCACTTAGCTTGCGGGTTTTACGCAGTTGTGCAAAACTGTGTTGCTCGGTTGTAGCATTTATTTCATCCACAAACTATCACGTCACCCGGCAAAGCGCGTGCTTAACGCAGTTGGACAGGGTTCAGCCTTTGTAATAATTGGAATTGGCGTTATACACCACAGAATGCTCAAGACGGACTTTTAAAGGGGTACTGACAAAAAATTTCGGGGCCGAAATAGCCTGCACGGTCGATCTTCGTCAATATTCGTATATTATCTGCAAGATATCAACAGCCAGTATAGCTTCGAAGGTATTGTAAATTAATTTTGAAGTTTGCGTGAGCGACAAATTTCATAGCGCTATAGACACCCTCGAAGAAGACCCCGAGGGGACCTCCTACTTTCCTCACGTCACCACGATGCGGTCGATCCGCCACAGTGGTCTAGTGGCTAAGGTACTCGGCTGCTGATCCGCAGGTCGTGGGATCAAATCCCGGCTGTGGCGGCTGCATTTCTGATGGAGGCGGAATTGTTGTAGGCCCGTGTACTCAGATTTGGGTGTACGTTAAAGAACCTCAGGTGGTCGAAATTTCCGGAGCCCTCCACTACGGCGTCTCTCATATTTTTTTAGTGGTTCTGGTACGTTAAATCCCACAAATCTATCAAATCAATCAATCAACCACGACGCGGTCAACAAAACAAGTTATGATGACGTCATAGCCGCCATTTTTTGCCGCGTTAATCCCGAAGTTTATATTTCTCGGCGGCTGGTTGTGAGTGCGTGGCCGTGGTGCACGCTTAGACAACATTTTGTTTGGCGACATTCCAGTCCCGTTCCCTTTTCGGAAGTGATTCTTGATGCGGACCGTGTGTAATTGCGTCATCGTTCTCTGTGCTGACGTGGTCAAGACCTACACACGCTATGTGGTGACAGTTGCACCCAGTTTTTGGAACTCTCTCAAGCCGAAACTAAACTGATTGATAATGAGGGGCGTGTAAATAATTATCCGTGGTGTGCTGAAGCAAACGATGTGTCGTGTCATGACTAAGCGGCCTGCAGCAAGGCATTGCAGCAGAAAAACTCGAGGCCGAGGTTTTTGTGTCAGTACCCCTTTAAAATTTATTTATTATTATTGAGGCACTTACAAGTGTAACTAAGCTTGGTTTGAATACATTCCTCATAAGTAGACACGTCTCAAATATGTCCGACCTATTGAGTTCGCCTAATCCAAAACGCCTAATTAGTATGAGATAACTTTATCTAGAGGTCGCTCATTGACGTCACAGGAAGCAGTTATTCGTCGGTAACATGCACAACATAAAAAACTGTTAAAGCATTTCCGAAAATACTAACTTAATTGATTCCACTACACAGGCTCGAACTACCAATTAGCAATTATATTCAGCCTCTACCCATTTTTTCATTTCCTACACCAGAATGATATGATGGAATAGTGTATTCGTTACGTTATATAGCCACACTTTTTAAATACCGACAGAAGTAAATAATGAACGGTAATCGTACTTTCTTCTGTACCTCTCACTTCACTCCTTTATTACATACATTGAAAATACTTTTCTTTAATTGTCATTCTATCATCAATAACAACCAGAGAATAATGACATTATCATTTAACTCTGGTCGCCATCGGATGCAATAAACGGCGGATATACTTTCTCATCATCATCATGGTACTGTCGGGAGGCTTGCTTGAAAGATGCTGGACCAACGTTTTTTTCCAGTGGCTTGAACAACACAATAAGTACAATCCCGCTCAAACAGAGTTCTGCTCTCATATAGGGACTCAAGATAGACTTTCTATCTTGTTAGACGACATTTTACAAGTTTCTCCACAAAGCCACGCAGAACGCACTCTAGTAGCAACTAAAGTAATGAAAGCTTACGACAACATAGACTGCGAAGTCATTATATCTTACCTCATCAATCTGGGACTTGCACCGCTGATGGTATGATTTACTTACTCTTTCTTCACAACCGGGCATTTGCGATAAGAGTGCATCGAAAGCACGAACGCTGCTTCATGTGCAACAGAGTTGTCCCGCAAGGATCCACTTCGGCTCCTCGTCTGTTCAACATTACTCTAATACCTCTAGCTTGGTAACTACACCAAGTTCCAGATGTGAAGTTTCTGATATACGCTGATAATGTGACTTTGTGGTCTTTACATAAAGACGTCTGCAGACACGCACAACAGCTCCAGAAAGCACTTTATGTACTTGAGAACTATACTAAGAATGCAGGGTAAGACATGCCCGCCCCCCAAAAATGTATGTTGTGGTTGCTAACAAGGCAAGACGCAGACAGATGAAACAGTGACCTTTCACAATTACAATAGGTGCAAAGACCATTCCCGAGGTTCAGGAGAACCGCATACTAGGTCTCGATATTCACCAGTCCGGCAGTAGTGTGCACTGGCTATGCAAAGTCAGACAGAGTTCCAGAAAAACGCTTCATATAATTATATGGTGGTTTCGGGACGTTAAACCCCCAGATATCATCATCAAAACGCTTCATCTGATTCGCTGCATTGCATAAAAAGCAGCTGGAGCTTGTTCACGTGTAGGTGCACGGCTCATGTACACAGTGCTTCCACCAAAATTTTTACATAAGGTGCAATTTCAATGGTTATTTTTGGGACAGCTGGCACAGTTGGACACCATTGACCGTGATGCAATGAGCATATTAACAGCGTTACCTCGCATCACTATAATACTAGTTTTACAGGAGCAAGCCCAGCTAAACACAATCGCACAGCTTATTTCGCAATGATAAAAATTGGGAGATCCCTCGGACAGTTGGAATCGACGATATGCAAAGCACGCATGAGGAAGCTTGATATGTCTCTAAAATCAGCACAACTTTACGAGGCGGATGTAAAATATGCCGTACATGGCTTTCATGTCATGATTACCAAGTTTGCGCTTGGCATTTCCGTTCGCCGTCGATTCACGTCACGTATTACCAAATTTGATATACATGAATCTAGCGATATGGCCGTGAGCGCGCTATAAGTGCTGCATGTTATCATGTTTTAAATAACACGGATAACACTATTATCGAGTTTAGACTTCTCAGTTGGTGTAGTTGCCATATGCAGCCTTCGAAAAAACATGGACTAATTTAATGTGACCACGTCATCCTGTCAGCCCCGCCGCGGTAGTTTAGTGACTTAAGTACTCGGCTGCTGACCCGCATGTCACAGGATCAAATCCCAGCTGTGGCAGCTGCATTTTTAATGGAGGCGAAAATGTTGTAGGCCCATGTGCTCTAATTTGGGTGCACGTTAAAGAACCCCAGGTGGTTAAAATTTTCGGAGCCTTTCACTACGGCTTCTCTCATAATCATTAGGTTGTTTTGGAAAGCTGAACCACACATATCTCTCTATCTATGTCATCTATACTCGCCCTGCTGCTGATGTAGTTGTACTAAGGAAATCAATGTTGCAGCTGAAGATCTGAGGTGTTTTGCACGGCCAGGTCACAAGGTATTTTCCTACACGCGTCGAGCTAGAAGGGGTTGAGATGTAGAAGTTTTAAAGACAATTGTCTTTATTAGTAACCTTCGACGTAAAAATTTTGATCTTGATTGATTGATATGTGAGGTTTAACATCCCAAAACCACTCTATGATTATGAGAGACGCCGTAGTGGAGGACTCCGGAAATTTAGACCACCTGGGGTTCTTTAACGTGCACCCAAATCTGAGCACACGGGCCTACGACATTTCCGCCTCCATCGGAAATGCAGCCGCAAAATTTTGATCTTTCTGCCTGTCTGTACACCTGTCTGCTTGTCAACATTTACCGGCAACCTAAACGGCATCAAAGTGACCAAGCGATACTCCAAACGGCCGACACCATCTGCAGCGCCCACCACCATTGCTCAAGATTACGCGTTGATAATTCGAGCAAATTGAATTAGGAAGCAATAATTGCGAATATATGAGGCACAATAACAACACGTGAATATTCTTATGTGTGTTTCTTACTAGAAAAAGGCATACTAAAGTAATTATAAGGACCATAGTGTTGAACACGCTGTGCTGAACAGGCAACGCTTGCACGAAAAAGCAAGTGTTTCCAACGCTACGCTAAGATGACATGGTGGTGGCATCTTCCAGTCGCGTTGCGTTCTACACCTTATCACCTCACAGATGGGCGCACAGCGCGTTCCCCGTTTTCCAGCATAATTGCCAGATAGCGCTCATGTCTCACGTGTGACGTGACTTTATGCGCTCGTTCGCCTCCGCTGCATGCTTGACGCACTCTAACGCTGCGCCTCCAGAATACCATTCACCAATTTTCTTGCGCAGAAAATCAAATAAACGTTTTGTTCACTCTCTCCAGATGCAATATTATCGTCTTTCGACGACATTTGCCGTGTAACATGCAGATATGAGGCCATTCTTTTTTTCGTTAAAGATAACTTGATCATAACAGAGATAAATGTCAGCTTCTTCAAGGCTGAAGTTATTGCTCTCCGACTAAATGCGCCCACCTTGTCGCTGGTTTTCTTTGCCGTTTATTGGCCACAGGCCTCGTTTCACTGGACGCTTGTTCTTAGTTTAACCAGGTCAAGCGCTCTTAGCTCAGTCACATGAAGATTACGTTTGCTTGATAGGCGACTTTACTATCGGCATACTACGTCCTACAGTTACATTAGTTTTAGACTACCTTGATACATTGTCCCAATGAAGTTTGCAAACCCTTATTTAATGGGCAACGAGTGAAGAATACTTATCGGGCCATCCTACTACTTCCAGTGTTGATCGTATAAATATCCCAACACACACTTTATCAGTGCAATCTGCCGTCGTCGAAATCAAAGTTGTTGAACAGAATTTGATTTCTTGCTCGTCAACTCGGCAAAATAGCTTATCCGCTCCTACAGAGACCTCTAGTAAGAAACAAGTTACTATATGTGATGCAAAATCATTCTACACACCGGTGTCAAAATGCGACTGGAAAGGTTTCTTACAAATGTTGCTCCAGCTGACATATATGACAGATTTTTTGAAGTATTACAACATCTTAGGAAGGCGGTCACAGGCAATATGCTTGTCAAACAGCGTAACAAAGAAAATAAAGGAATGACTTCAGAAATATCGTAGTCTTCAAAAGAAAAGATATTCTTTGGAATCTAACTGAAGGTTATCCAGGTTCTGAAGCGATGCGGTATAAATTCAAAGAAGCGTGAAATAGGGGCAATGCGATGATTCGCTGCACAAAATGTAAACACCTACGGATGAACTTAGAAACGCTCGGGCACGTTCCAGGAAAATATGGTCCTTAATAAACAGTCTCAAAGGACGTAACAAACGTGGTAATCATGCATGTGAATATAGTTATTTTTGAATTGAGGATAATATCTTCGCCAACGACTTCAACATTGTATTCTCCCGAATGTCGGGTAAAGTGTCACCACTCCCACCGGCATGCACTTTGCCGAATAGTGCATTAGAGTCTGCTCATTTACCTTTTTTTCGAAGATGAACTCAGATTCCTTATTTTCATCCTAAAGGGTCATAGATCACATGGTTTCGATGACAATCGTGAAAAGGGCTTGAGAGTCATTTTGCAAATTATCAAAGATGGTCTGCTGTCGCTCTACAATATTATCATTTCCACTGCCACAACCCATGTGACTATAGAAAATGCTGGAATAATTCCTCTATTTGAAGGAGGGGCACATAGAAGAGCAGAAAACACCGCCCTATACCTGTGCTTTTTTGCCCATCTCAGGTGTTAGTAAATCATTTACCCGTGATTATGACAAGTTTTTTTGACAAGCATAGTATACTATTCCCTTTTCAGTATATGTTCATTCCACGAAAAGGTACACAAGCGGTTCTCAGAGATTTATGTGACGTGTTTCTTGTCGTTGGAATGTAATCGATGTCTATGCACAATCTTTCTCGATGTGAGCAAAGCATTCGATAACGTGAGCCATGGCATTTTCTTAACTAAGCTCTCTTTATTAGGGTTTCGTGGGGCATTTGTGCAACTCTTGCAAAATTTTCTGCATGACCGACGTCAGCTAATTTTACTTGGCCAGACCAAGAGCGATTTCTTAATAAAGGATTTCGGTGTCTCGCAAGGGTTCGTTCTTAGTCTATTGTTATGCAACAGATGACCTGATTATTGTGGTCCCGGTTGGTTCATACCAATACGCAGATGACACTGTCATCATAGCTCAGTCAACCAGCTTTATGCATGTCATTACTTCTTTAAAGGCAGTTGCAACAGGGGCATTCAACTGGTTTTTTGCTAATTTAAATAAAATAATACGTCTAAGGTAAAACTGACTTGTTTTACAGCCCCTCTAAAAATTAGATATAACTTATTCAATTGTTCTGCATGATTCCTATTGTTATCCTTGTTCGTGCACACCTTTAGACTATACAGATAGCGTGAAGTACCTTGGTGTGTATTTTGAAAATGATCTGTCCTGGAAATGCCACGTATAATATGTATGCAAACGTCTTCACAGTCTATGATGCATGCTGTACATTTTGAAACTCTCTATTCGAAACTTGTTACACGTGCTTTGGGTTATAGTGTAATAAGGTATGGCATAACAGTATAGGGTCATTCTGTGGCACGCTGGCAAATATGGGTAAAATCTATTATTAATCATGTGTTGAAAGTATTGGCTATCCCCTCAACCTCGATGCTAATAATGCTGTTTTATTTAAACTTAAATATGCCGGACTTCACTCACTTACTGATAGGAAGTGTAGCACTTATGCTTTTTTGGAACAACAGTTTCAAAACCAAGTATGTTTCTCGACATTGTTTACCTCCCAAAGACCCATTCTTGATGCCAAGGCGTAACGCCAGGTACTGAAAAAGAATACGAGATTACAATGTTCCTCTATACTTCAATTAGTTGCCTCCAAGTTTACTACGCATCCGGACTAAACATGAAATAAAAAAGGCTATAACGGGAATGATTTATTTATCGTCGTATGTGAAGCGGTTGTTCTCTTTCGTTTGCTATTTCTACTTTATATCATTTTGTCATGAAAGCAAATGTTTAACTTCAATGATTGCTGTTTTTCCGCTGCTGCAGGGCACTGCCAAGGTTGAGGTTGAGGTTGAAGATGTTGTAGGTAGCCGACGGATCTAGCCTTGCATAATTTGCAGGCTATTGCCCCACCCGGTTTTCTCTTTGCTAGTTGTAACTAATGTCCTTTGTTTTTTAACTAAGCACGAGCAGGCTTTTAAAATAAAAATAGTGCATAGTGCGACGTAATCTTGCAAATGATGGCGGCCTTTGTGCTATTCCACTTGCAGTATTGTTCCGGTAATCTATCTCGCTGCACTATACCCCAAACATAATTGTCACTTATCACCAGTCACATGCGAGGTCCGTAGCAACCAAAAATTTCAAGAGAAGTCGTGACACCTGTTTTCTGAAGATTGAGGAACCACGCGGAAACACGATATCAGTCACGCTGTCACATGGCGAGCCTAACTGTTGCAGTTCCTCAAATAAACCTTGCCGTTTATTTTTAAGCTCACGACATATAGGCAAATAGTGTTCTATATCACCGTTTTCCTTGCACTTCGAGCACCAGAGCGTCGCGGAGAGTCTGATCTTGTGGAGCCATGCTGGTGTACGCGCTGATCCCGTTCGGATGCGATGAAGCAAGCAGGCCTCTTCCCTTAATAGCCTTTGTGTCACACATGGCTGGTGAGCCGTCAGCCCTAATGAGTGAAAATGTTTATTCACAGCCTCTTGTAAGGTACGCTGATTGTCTTTGGGAGCCCTGTTAGCCGCCTCATTACCCGGCATACCCACATGTGATGGAATCCATTGAAACTTAATGCTTATATCAATGTCACGTAGGTCTTTAAGGATTCGCAGTGATCTTTGAGTGCATCGATCCAAAAGCAATCCATGTTTTAGCCGCTGCAAGCGGGCTTACTGTCCGAAAACAGCATGACTTGTTGCTGCCTACAAATCTTCAGTTTCTTCAGGGTTGCCTGAATTTCCATGCTTTCACATGCTGTCGATGAAACAACGCACTCGAGTCGCCCAGCCCAGGACGCCTCTAGAGACAAGATCACAAACGCTGCAGCGCTTGCTCTACGCACTATGTTGACTGATCAATCGGTGAAAACTTTCAAATGATCGGTGTACTTTTCTTCAATAAATTAAAGTACCAAAGAACGTACTTCTGCTGTGGGTGTGGAACGCTTGCTGTGCAACAGTGGAATCGTAACCTGGCAGTCGACATCCTCAAGTGACCAAGGTAGTTCTTGTCGAAGTTGTCTTTGTTTGGGAAAATCAAGGATAAGATGGCGAAGGGTGTTGAGGGCCACGAAAGCTAGCGATTCCGTGCGCTGCCGAAGGCAACTGAGTAGTGCTCGTCGTGGGCTTGATTCACCAAGTTGGCAAAGCTGTGTCAGCTGTCGTTGAGAGGCGAGAAGACGTAACGGCGGAAGACGAGCTTGATGAAGCACCTTTATGCTCGCTGTAAACCTTGGCACTCCCAAAGCAACTATCAGGCCTTTACGATGAAGTTTTTCCAGCCGTTCGTACCGTGAATCACTCGGAGAGATCAGAGGCAATTGGAAAAGTACATGATTGACAATTAATGCCTCGTGTAACTTTAGCATTGATGTTGGGTGGCTTCCCCGGTTTGCTCCTGCCATCCTTCAGAGAATGTTTACACGAGATGACAGAGCTGACATTGTCTTGTCTATTGCCCGTCGCCAATTCATCCTGGTGTCTAGTGTAACTCCAAGGGATCTCATGTATTTAACTCGTTTAATTGATGTACTAGGAAGTAATATTTTCATCCTTGTTTCTCGTCTTCGCATAACTGGGAATAGCATGTATTGATACTTTTCAGCTGATATTGTTTGTCCAATAGATTCACGATGGGTTTGTGTGGAGAGTAGAACTCTTTGGCCAATCATTTCCAATCGCTTATGCTGATATCCAGGCAGCCAGATGAATATGTCGTCGGCATAAATTGATATTTGTACTGCCTTGCCCACAGTCTTGAGAGCGTTAGGTTAACCAGCCATGGCCACACTGAACAACATTTCAGGCAGTACACTGCCCTGTGGCACTCCTCTGGTGATTTTCCTTGAGCTACTGAGCACTGTCTCTAACTTCACCTGCATCGAGCGATCCCTAAGAAACGCCTGAACAAAGTGTAAAAGGTGCCCCGCTATTCCCATAGATGCAAGACCACTAATTATTGCACCTTGAAACACATAGTCGTATGCTTTTGAAACGTCCAGGAATATTGTCAGAGTTGAAGGCCGTATGCTCGATGGTGTTCTATGTGACTCACCAAGTTCCAGATGTTGTCCTGTGCACTCAACCGTTGCCGGAACCCAGTCATACATGCTGGAAGGGCCTTGTGATTTTCCATCCACCATGTCAGCCGAACGCAGGCGAGCTTCTCCATCAGCTTCGCTACGCACGAAGTTAGTGATACTGGTCTGTATGATGCCAGTTCTGTTATGTTTTTAGCTGGCTTCAGCACTGGCACAACCCAGGCCATTTTCCAGGCTTGAGGAATGTTTCCCGACTCCCAGACATGGTTCAAATGAATCAGAAGCCTCCTCTTCACTTCTACAGGCAGATTTGATATCATTTGGTTTGTAATTCCGTCAGGTCCAGGAGCACAGCGTTGACGGAGGCAACTTATGGCTGACGTAAGTTCCCGCAGCGTGAAAGGTGCACCGATGGCAGATGCAGAATGAGGCTATAGTTGGTAAGGTGGTTTACTTTCTCTTTTAATTACATACACGTCAACAAACTCTTTGGCTAGAGAGGGCATTGGTGTAACTTCGAAAAACGCGAGGGCGATAAACGACCTCAAAGGCTCAGGTGTGATTCCGACCCTATTTACTACTCGCCATATCTTTGACAGTGGTGTAAATACATTTAAACTCTCACAAAACGGTGCCCATTGTTTCTTCCGAAGTTTGTTGCTGTATCGCTGTATTGCTGCATTAAGTCTCTTGAACTGAGTTTTGCTTGCAGGTTCATCACCTCTTCGCATAAGCCTTTTTTTTGCCCTTCTTCTGGCCGCACACAAACTACGGAGCTTTAAGTCCGAAGCAGGGAAATGGGCAGGTTGCTTAAGCATAGTGATTGCAGCCACTTTGCTCGCCAGCATATCTTCAAACATATCCCCCGATCGATCCTCTAGATGTTCTCGGTAGCGATCCCAATCAGTCACTTTGCAGGATTTAGTTACTGTCAAATGGTAGGCAGCAACATTGATGAATATGGGGAAATGATCACTGCCCATTCTATCCGGAGCTGTGCAACACGTGACTTGAACGTCGCTTTATTGCAATGTCAAGTCAATAATACTTGTACAAGCTGAGGGCCTAAAGAATGTTACATTGTCATCATTCGCAATGCATAAGTCTAGCTTATCAATAGCCTTTTCCGGGCAACGTCCACGTGCATCCGAACTCTTGTCGCCCCATGACGTGTGATGCACATTGAAATTACCACAAATGATGCGCGGAGCTGGGCAGCGATGATTCATGTCTTCCAAAATCTTTTCGATCAAAATTTCTTGCAAGGAGACGCATACACCGATGCAATGCTGACTTTGCGGTTTCCTATCTGTTCCCACCACTCAAGCGCAATGCGCCTTTGAGAGACCTAATATGTATACTACTTTTGGTGGAATGAGCAATGAAGACTAATATTATTAATAATACTATTATAAACTTCCCTCGTTTATTCACATCAAAAATTTTAAAAATTGGTGTATGCATATCTAGCAAAACGACTGCGACCGCAACATGGGCGTGGCATGGCGACATATTCTTGCTTGACACACATATCATGATTTCCACGTGAGGGCCTGTCACTTATGTTCGCCAAGCAGTCATGTCATACCATATCAGTCTTGCTAAATATCATGCGAATGAAAGACTCGCAGGAGTAATAGTAGAAAGACTATGACACCGAAATTATGACATTCGTGACATACATATCATGGTTTCCATGTTATGACTAGTCAGTTATGCTCATCATACAGTCAAGTTATATCATACTAATTTTGGTATAGATTCCATTACGCAAACGGCCAGGAGAGCTAATAGTCATAGGTGGCTGATAGATAGATAGATAGATATATAGATAGATAGATAGATAGATAGATAGATAGATAGATAGATAGATAGATAGATAGATAGATAGATAGATAGATAGATAGATAGATAGATAGATAGATAGATAGATAGATAGATAGATACGGTCAAACACACTGAAGTTCACTGAGATATGCTCCACATTTAAAATATCGGGAAACCAAAAAAAAAGCAACCCTTTCCGGTGTCACTGTGTTGCATGCGCACTTTCAACGCAACTTTCACATTGACTACCAGCCCAAGCCTATGCCTCTCTGGGAATTCGCCACCATCACATCTTATAAGACAACAAAGTTATAAAGCCCCAATACCTCAGGTACAATTGACGAGCACTCCATCATCAAAGCCTCATACGCCAATATCTGCAAAGTATATACAGATGCTGCTATCCTACAAGATGGCGAAGAACATTGTTCCTGAATAGTATGCATAATTTTCTCAGAGGTCACCAGCGCCATTTATCTACGGAAGGCAGTCCTTTTGTGATGGAAATTCAAGCCATACGTGACGCAGTTCAGGATGCCTTTCCTGAGCGGCCTACAAGTAAGCAAATCGGCGCATTTGCTGATTCCTTGGGAGTTATTAAGAAGCGAAGCTCAAGAAAAGTCATAAAGCGATAGAAATTTGAGAGGCGATTCTTAAGATAAACCACAATATTCTCAGCTTTGAAAGCCATACTAGCCGCGATCCCACAGGCTAACAACCTTCTTGAGGTCAAAGCCAGCTTGTCGATGGAACAGGTAGTGTTACAATTAGCCACAACAGTCACTGCGCAGGCAAAACATGAATAATTGTTATCAAATTGTCGTGATCTTCCAATGGAATGCGAGTAGTATTCGCCCTAAGTGTGCAGACTTCCGAAAATTTGTGGCTCAGAGCTCCTTTCTAGTGTTATGTATTACAGAGGCCGGCGTAGACATCACTTTTCGGTTATCGAATTACGTTGTGTATATGTCCTCTAGATCTACAGGACCGAGCAGAGCGATGATATGTGTGACAAAAGATCTGCCATCAGTACAGTTGAATGCTACCTCATCGGATTATCCAGCATATGTAACATGTGAGGTTAGATTTGGTCGAGTAACTGTAACAGTAGTCAGCGTTTATCTTCAGCCTTCCACAAATCTCTCGCTTTCTGCATTGAAAGCACTTTTCCGGACGTACACGAAAGCTGTGATATATTGTGGAGGTTTCAATGCTCACAATGTCATGTGCGGAAGTGCGTACTGCGATTGTCGCGGAAAGGACCTACAAAAAGCAATTCAGGATAGTTCATTATGCTTGTAAAATGACGGTTCTGTGACGTTCCTACGGGGTTTCAATTACTCGAGTTGCCTAGACCTCACGCTCTGCTCACATGATATTGCATATGGGGCGTCATGGCGAACAGACATTGAAACAAGGGGTAGTGATCATTTACCTATCCTAATACAGCATCCAAAACTACGCTTTACTAAGTATAGGCCCCCAGCAAAGATAACTAACTGGCAAGCATTTTGTTATCACATACCACATCAAGCTAATACTGTTACTGACACTGACAGCTTCGTCTCACTCATAGAAAACAAATTAAATCAGTGTTCCAAATTCGTTAAAATTCCTGAAGGTTATGTTGGAGTAGACGCTGAATACGAAAGACTTGTAAACCATTCGCCGCAGAGCTGCAAGAAAATACAGACGCACGGGTCTACTTGTAGATTACCGCGACTGTCAAAGAACTTATGACCGCATGAGACGACAACTGGATAGACTAGACAAAAAGTGCTGGCGGGATTTCTGCACTTCGCTAACGCCGTTTACACCCAAGTCAAAATTATGGAATGTTCTACGCTCTTTAAGTGGGACAGTAACACATCAACAACCATTTAGAGCCTTAGCTTAAGTGAAGAATGTACCGCAAACAACCGTTGCGGATGAATTTTGTCAGCATATTACACGACCTAGTGCAGCCGGGCACACGCCTGAATACATTAAATTTAGTCTGTTGGGGATATTAAAGCATTGATTACCTTTTCTCTCAATACACATCATGATGACCTAGATCATCCGTTTTCACTGCAAGAATTAAATAATGCTCTTGCAGTGTGCCGACAGAGGACAGCAGCTGGTCCTGATGGGATAACATATGCAGCATTAAAAAACCTGGGTTCTGTGGCCACATATACTTTGTTGAAGATATTTATTAAGGCATGGACAACATAGTACCTTCCAACCTCCTGGAGAGTTGCAAGAGTGGTCCCCATTCTCAAACCCGGAAAAACGCCTTTATCCATAGATTCTTTCCGTCCTGTCAGCCTGACTGGCTGTCTTTGTAAACTTATGGAAAACGCGATAGACGCTCGACTTCAGTAATGGGTGGAATGTACGAACGTGCTTCCAGAAAATATGGCAGGCTTTCGTAAATGCCGCTGCACCATGGATGCCATTTTAGACATTGTAACTTATGTAGATCATGAGAGGAGCTGTGGAAGAATCGTCGTTGCAGTATTTTTAGATATAAAGCGAGCATTTGACACAACCAGCCACGCTCATGTACTACACGGTTTAATTCAGTTAGGAATAGTAGGCAAGACACTAAGATGGATTGCACATTTTCTAAGAGACAGGAAAATCTTCATTGACATGGCTTACTGTTAAAGTAAAGAGCATGAAGTTAGTCAAGGAGTCCCACAGGGTAGCGTACCAAGCCCATTTTTATTTAATTGCGTTATGGCTGAAATATCCCATATCTCACCTACTAGTTTGAAGTATTCCATATATGCAGACGATCTGTGCATTTGGGCATCAGACACAAGCATTCAAGCAGTTCAGCAAAACCTTCAGGATGGGCTGACGATCTGTGCATTTGGGCATCAGACACAAGCATTCAAGCAGTTCAGCAAAACCTTCAGGATGGGCTGACAATAATCAATGGGTTTTTTAAAAGCAGAGGCATTATTCTTTGCCGTGAGAAAACATCTGCACTTCCAGTCACAAGGAAATGCCTTAAGAAATTCAAACTTCAGATAGACTCTCAGCGCTTACAACTTGTGCGGCATCACAAATTTTTAGGGGTTATTTTAGACAAACGTCTGTCTTGGGCACCACAGATAAAATCATTAAAGGACAAAGTCAACTCCCTAATCAATATATTACGGCGACTGACCAGAGTGAGATGGGGTAGTTCATGTTCTTCTCTATTGCGTGTAGATTCAGCAATGATTCGACAAAGAATAGCTTATTCTGCCCCGGTTTTACATGGGATATTAAGTAACTTAGAGAAGAGGATTCAAAGATTGTTGGCCAGAAGCCTTCGTATATGTCTTGGTGTACCGCGAGCGTCTGCCACTGCTTTAGTAATTGCGGAGTCTCGTCAACCGACTTTCCATGCTATGAGATTTACGGAAACTTGCCGGCATTATCTTCGGTTGGCCACTCAACACGCTAATCATCCCCTATACCGAGCTATCCAGGAGAGATCAGCTGCAAGAATGCATAAAAATATACTAGAATTCAAGAGTTTACTGCCTACGCACGAATACTGGCCTCCATGTGCATACCACCCACCATGGCGACTCTCTATCCCAGATATTACAACTTCAATTCCGGTAATATATTGTAAGAATGATCTGCCCATAATCGTAATAAAGCAATTAACTTTAACACACCTTTATACTAACTATGAAGACTATATTCACGTGTAAACCGACGGATCATGTCTGAATCAAAGCTCTACGTCGGCATTTTTCGTACCTGCATACCAAGCAAGAAAAGCTTTTAAACTCAGCCATTTCACAACATCCACAACGGCAGAACTCTATGCAATACTCTGTGCTTTACGCTTCATATGTTTACAGCCAGGTCCACTTCGATGGGCAGTTATCAGTGACTCACAGTCCTCATTAGTTTCTTTAAAAGGAATCAGCTTGGGAGAGAAAGCTAGTGAGCTCGCATATGAAATACAGAGGACGTACGGTATAGCAAAAGATTTAAATCAGACTATAATGTTCCAGTGGGTGCCAAGCCACTGTGGAATCACAGGAAACGACATAGCTGATCACATTGCACGTGCAGCACATGAAGAAAATAATATATCACTGCTACCTCTATCGATGAGCGATGCACGTTGTCTTATAAATAAGATGACCTATCAACTGTCTAAGGAAACCTGGTTCGAAAATGGTGCGCAAAACTCTCTGTTGTATAACATTGATCCCGGTATAAAATTGAATATTCCGTTAAAGGTTAGCCGATCGGTAGAAACAGTCATCCATAGGCTTCGACTTGGTACAGCCTACGTGAAGGCTTTCCTGTGCAGAATAAGGAGAGCTGGCAGTCCCACCTGCTCATGTGGAGAAGCTCAAGAAGACGTTGAGCATATTCTTCTGCATTGTAAAAATCGTGACGTACCTTGAAAGAACCTTTTTCAACAACTCAATTCTTTGAATAAGCGACCTCCATCGATTGAAAAAATCTTGGGTCCATGGCCAAAAGGAAATCTACAAGCCACTGCAGCATGTGCAGTCGTTCACTTTCTGGAGGAATCAGAAATAGCTCAAAAGTACTAAACAAAAAACATATGTTAACCACGGTACGTTTCAAAACAGTATTTTCCTGCTTCAGTACGATATTTTTGGAAAACCTTTCTGAAAACATGCCAGTATTTAAGTGACAAGGTCACCTTATACGTTTTATTGAACGTTCACGTCTTTGTGTGAACACTTAAATTGGCGGGAAAACTTGTGTGGATTTCTTTTGTTTTGTTTTTTTACAAACTCAGTGTGGTGCGGACGCAGTTCTACGCAATGTGGACTCATTTCTGTGTGGTGTGGACACTCAGTGTGAAAAACGTGAACTCATTGTGTAAGTGTTGTGCTATGTACATAGCCTTGTGTTTGCTACTAAATGTGCGATGTTAACTTTTGTGCAAGAGAAGAGGAGTAGCCGGCGCCACGCATTGGCACCAACCTCTCCTTACATACATTAAATAAAAAAAAACACAATACAGCTACTTGCGTCAAGGTACATTGAATTCAAGGCCATGCTGCAAACTCACAAAACATTGCTGCTGACCAGCAGGCACACTACCCTCCTAATATAGACCCTCCAGCTATTCCCCTCCCACGTCAAGCCCGAAACTAACTCCATACCCGTATAAATGTTTTTCCGCAGCATGTACGTGCTCTTATTCTACCGTGTGTCTGCTGTCTCCCCCTCACCCCATTAGGGCGGAGGGAGTTGTGCTTAGGAGGCTTCGGGTACGGGAGACGCTTACACCAGCTGTTATGTCATCATGTAACTGGATAAATTTTCCAGTTGGTGATACGTGTCCGTATTGTACAACTTCAGTAATACAACGAAACGCATACTACCTTATTTAGACATGTCTAGAGTTACAGCCGAAACCCTCCCATCACTTCGTTCAAGCCGGTCTTCGCTACCGTGACACGACCAGTTACAACCGCTAGATACTTGACAACACATTTCACGAGACACTACTTCACTTCATACACAACACCGGCCTAAGGGCCCACTTTTGATACACATACATGCAACAGAACATTACGCGCTAGGGGTAAGTTTTGGACGCAATAAAAAAAAAACTGCCGCTATAGTTCTCCATAAAAACGTGACAGAATACTAATAAAGAAAAACGTAAGACAAGGGGATGCGATCTTCTCAGTGCTATTTACTACGTGCCTAAAGGAGGTTTTCAGAGGCCTCGAATGGGAAAAGTTAGAAATAAGAGTTAATGGAGAGCACCTCAGTAAATTGTGCTTAGCCGATGAAGAAATACGCACTTCCAAACGTCACCGTGAAAGACACACACAGCGCTGTATGTGCGTCTCTATCATTTGTGTTCTTGTCGTGGTGTACAATGATGAAGCTCAACCAACTAGCCGGGCAACGGGCTTTACCTCCATGTACTGTTAGGTATAACAATAAAGTTATAAAAAAAAGAAGGATATCTTGGTTCAGTACATCACAGCACTCATCATCCCGCTAATTTAGGGACATACTGGGATCTTCCTAGTAGTGCACGGTAATGCCACGAGGCCATTGAATGCGAAAGCAAAGAGCTTACTATTAGAAAAGGTATGTGAAGGAATGCACATGCTTGTTTCTTTAAAAACCACCCCACTAATATTAAAGTTCTGCGAAAGAATACGGTGACAGCACCTTACAACAACTAGGGTGCTCTAAATGAGGAAGTCATTTTGAGGCTTCATTTTTGCATACAACCTAAATGCGTACGATTAGCTTATTTTACAGCGAAAGCTGGTATGCGATCACCGCTCGGGTCTTGCGCAGCGCCGCAGTTGTCCACCGCCGCCACCACCGAAGCCTGTAACCACATCGCGCGAAATTAGAAAAAAAAACACCAGTCACGCAGTGGGGCTCGAACCCGGGTCCACTGGGTGAAAGGCCAGTATTCTACCACTCAACCACATTTTTTTCTTTGTTGCCTTCTTGACTACAGGTCAAGCTAATATGACAATCACTATCACACGTGTTTCATGCGTGATAACACATCAAACAAAGATATTACACCTTCAACACAGTCGGTAGTCTTATACACATCTCGCACTTGTATAACAGCTTCCACGAAACACTCATTAACGGATAAAACTCTGACATCGCAGTGTCTGTACGAGAGCCAAACCGAATGAAGACCAAGTAAAAATATAACATCCCAATTTCGCACAAAACTATCACAAGGCAAAAAACGATTTCCATATGGAGTAACAGGTAATTCTTTTTTTAAAGACATCTGTAAAATGTCCCAAAAGAAAATAGCGTTCTTATAATCAATAAACACATGTTCAATGGTCTCAGGTTTGTTACTCAGGAGACAGCTGCTTCCATATGGTACATACATCCCTCTCTCTTCAAGCCATGTTTTTACTGGCAAGGTTCCCGTATGAAGTTTAAAAGAGGTTTTCACAATGGGTGGTATACACATGTTTTTCACTCGTTTTAGTACGTCATGACCATATAATTTTTTATTCTTTGAACAGTACAGGGGCACAGGAAAAACATCCTGTAATAAGTCTTTCATAAGGCGCTTTCTTTTCACATTAGTTAGGTAATCTATTGAAAACCTTGCCCTTAAGCAACGATATGAGAACACAACTTCGCGCAAGAACGGTGACGAGGTATGTCGTTCTCGCCTGTCTGAAGATACAAAGAAGTCAGGCACGTGATGTAACAGCGTTGCTTTAAATAAAGAACATAAAAACGAGTCTCTCGGTCTCTAATGAGCAGGAAACGTGATATTACTTGGTTAAGAAACAGATGGCACAGAGACAGCCCTCCTTGCTTAACTCGCCGAAACAAGTTCGTTCTAGATGTTTTCTCCCACGTAGAGCTCCAGATGAACGTGGTGAATATCCTCTGGACTTCGTGAATGCTTTTACGCGTACAACTAAGTACTTGCAAAAGGTAAATAATTTTAGCAGCCAGAAACACGTTGCATACAGCTCTGTCTACCACTGAACCATGCCAGTGCTTGAGGCTTGTTGGCGAACTTGCCTTAGGTAAGCTTGATGTTGCGAAAGCAATCGCGTTAATATAAAATGTTTTAAAACAGCGCAAGAACAAGCATTCATCGCACAGTGCGAATAGGTTAACGAGTGGGTCGTTTAATGCTCCGACCCATTACAAAAACTTGTTTTTGTTCAGCTATTAACTGTGGCGCATATCCACCTCAGGCATAATTCCTCATCGTCATCAGCGACTGCATGAACAATTGGCACACAATTACTCGCAATAGTTTAGTGGATACCACGCTTCTCAATAGAACCACCAAAAATAGCATAGCCTTTGCCAGTTTACTAGCCCAAAAGTTTTATTAATAATGTCATACTGGGCATCAAGTAAGTGTGCTTGTAGCAGTTACCCAATGAGTGTTTAGAAAAGGCTCTGAAAGGCTGCGGTTCTAGGTTGCGCTGTGACTGTGCTGCACCTTCCGCGCAGGCCTTGCGTTTTTGTTTTCAGTTTGCGGCGCTTCATTCACATGTATGTTCATAGTACATATTCTATTGAAAAAGCTATAAAACACATCATTGCAAGAGGTGTGGAGATACTTCTTTCTAAACGAATAAGTAGAATCAAGGTCGTTATACAGTTCGTGCAAAAACAACGTGGTTTCAATATCTGGCACATGTTGAAGGCGCGTTTTGATAATGGGAGTGAGAAACAGAATGGAGATGTATTGCATTGCCAGTTTTTTTTTTTAGCAAAATGACGTATCTTCTGCAGCAGACCCTTTTCTGGAACACCTATCTCAGATCGGAAGCACTCACCAGTTCACTTTTGCGAAGCTGCGCACCTCTTGCAGCTGCCACACTGATGGGTTGAAGCCCACAACATTCCGATAGAGTCTTACTATCAACTTGCAGCAGCACAGTGAGGTCTTCCGCCCGTTTGATGCTATACGTGGAAAGAAACATATACATTTTCTCGGTCCGAAAGCTCCCCAGACTACTGCTGCTCCGCTTCTCCATGACTACTGAGCCCAGCAGGAAATGGCCGATGCAGCCAGGGTTGCGGGAGTATAAATCATTATGAATATTTTCTATTACCTTATTTAAGAAAGCTTTTTCAGTGTTTAAAAATATATGTCAGTGTTTTTACATTTATTTACTTTATTTATTTATTGTACTAGTTATTAGGAACCAGATCTGAGGCGGCTGGGTGTACATGAAAATGTACCAGCACATTATACGTATAGTAGTACTACATACAAGTTCACAGTGATTGCAGACATTCTTATAATATTGTAATAATTCTATAAACTGTGCTAACGAAGACGAAAATTACACAAACACAAAGTTCTAGCCCATTCATATATTTTTTCGAAAATTACTAAAGAGTGTAAAGCAACAACTTCAGTATTAGGATCAATTTTCAGTGTTACTGTCTTCGGAAAAATATATAAAACACAATTTTTTTACTTTATAAAGGAAAATATTGTTGAAAATGGTTTTCTCTTCTTTGGTACATTGATAAGTGAAAAACATTGGAAATCGTAATAGTATATTGGCCATTTACGAGCTGACAGAGGAAAATACTAGAATTTTTTCTGAAGACCACGTTCATGTGTTACGATGATAATGTGTTTTTTTGTTCTTTTTGTTGTGTGTGTGAATAGAAGGGCGTTCACATTGGTTCATCTGTAGCACCTGTTTTTTTGTGACATTTTGTGTAGCATGTACTGACAACGAGCGTTACCAGGCTTTTGGCACAACCGTTTGTCTAATTGTTAGACAACGGAATGTTTAATTGTTATTTTGCCTTTGTCATTGATTGATGAAGAGGCGTTACCTTCACCGTGTGGTTGGACGCTGAAATCGTGCTGTGGCCCATTACTGGTGGAAGGTAGTGTTGCTTCCATCGCTTCTACAGGACTCAAGTGAATTGTCAAGTTAAGCGAAAGCGAAGTAAAGAAGCCACTGTCTTAATACCTAACGCACAATCCTGTGCCTACATGTACGGGGTGGACAGTGAACGCTTCTGCAGCGTGAGCAGTCGGTGTTTACTAGCAGTCACAGCCTGCGTCGACCTTGAAGACGAGAGAGGAGAAGGGGGATGTGAATTTGACAGTTGGCACGAGACACGAGCATGCGACACGAGACGCGACAGGCATAAAAACTTTATTAGCAGGTGTGTTTAGACCATCAGGGGTCCCTGGACCACCACGTCTTCCCACACCACGCCTACACGGCCATGCCTCTGGTCGCGAGGACATCAGCGGCCCGAGCCACCACAGCAAATCGATATGCCAGATTCCCAGACAAGAGCAGGACCTCCATGTTCTCCTCGCTTGAGTTTGCAAGCTGTCCCTGTGGAGGACAATCAGCAGGACAGCCGAGGAGGATGTGAAAAAGAGTGGCGTAAGATTCACCGTAGAGAAAACATTCAGGGAAAGTGCCACAGTAGTGAAACCGCAGCTGGGGGGAAGAAATAGACGTCTAGAGACGTCTCCATATAATTTCTTGAGAATGTGTAAGAAAGGTGTTCGGAGGAGGTTAAGCCCGACGATTCAAACCAGTTATTTGTGTGAGATCTGCAAACGTGTGCGGCCACTCCATCATGAAGCCTGAATCGAGGCTGTCCTGAGCCCGGTAAATTAACAATTGGGCCAAATTATCAGCAACCTTGTTTCCAGGGTCTCCTGAATGAGCAGGTACCCACTGGAGCTCTACCATTCGCGGTAAATTTTGTGGAGGAGAGGGTGTTCAACAACTGCCAGGCAGAGGTGTATCTTGGACCTGCCATTGTTGTACAGAGCAGTTTTCGAATCGGTGAATACGTACTGTGCGTCGGATTGTGCAATGGATAAGGCAATGGCAGTCCTTTTTGCCTCCTCAGCTCTAGGAACTGGGGTGAAGCGGTGAATCAGGAGATAGGGTAGAGAAGGGTATTAGGCAACTGCTAAAGCTTCCAGTTGCGTCTACCCAAATGGAATCCCGAGCTTGTCCGTGAACCTTGTGAAAGGCTTTTGCGCGAGGTACGCGGTGAGTGATGTGATGCTGAGGCTGAGCATGGGAGACAAAGGTTTTACTATTAGAGAGGCAGGAATGTCTCGAGGAATAGCCAGACATGTTGGTTAACTAGCAGGAATTTTTATACGAAGAGAGGTGTGAATGTGGCAACCAGTGGTGCTAGCAGAAGGTCTTAAATACTGTGCCCGCAGATGTGCCTCAACTAGCTCAGAAAGCGTGTAGTGCAAGCCCAATTCAAAGCGTTTAACTGTGCTTGTGCTACAAGGAAGGTCCAGGGCTGCCTTAGTTACGAGGTGGACAATGCATTCGTTGTCGTTCGGTGTCATTCGCATATAGAAGAGTTTGTTCTGTTTGCCTGTCGTGAGCCTTACGTAGTCGATGTCGTTATACCATCCGCGTACAAGGTGTCTTTTAGGTGTGTGATGAGATTTAGTTTGTGGGCTAAGGGGATGAGAGCAATATTAAAGAAGAGGTATAAGACCTCGGCTTGTAGAATTCCGACGTCACCGAGCGTATAAGGGGTCGTGCTCATGCTATCAATGTGCAAGTAGGCAGCAAGCCTACAGTGAAAGGCACGAACGTAGTTTAAGGTTCTGGAGCCTATTTGTAGTGCCTGCAGTTCCCTTAAGATGGCATCGTGTGGAATACTATTGTTAGGTCTTAGTAAAGCCTTAGTGAGGTTCACCACCAGAATAGCATTAGTAAGGTAGGGATCGGTATTGTCAAGCACGTCGTGCGTAATTTAGAGCAAAGCATGATGCTCAGAAATATTCGCATGAATTACTATTATACTGTGATGGAAAAAGTTGATTGTCTTTCATGTACGTCATCAGCCTAGCAAGAAATGTGTACTCGTAGATCTTCGCAGCACAGAATGTTATTGCAATGGGACGAATATTATGCATACATATGGCTTTGAGAGGTTTCAAGTTAAAACGAGACGCGACCAAGCAGAGGAATGTCGAAGACTCCGCCGACGCAAGATTCATGACGAAGTGCGACATTAAAATTCTTCGCATTAGAAGAAAAAAATGTTTGCTTCTGTACCAATCAGCCCAATTTTCTGGTCGCTGCGTCACATTACCTAGGAACAACCAACCAACCATTCTAAGATGGCTAAACATCTATTGTTATGATGTGTCTTTTCGCAAAAACTAGTGCAATAGCAAGATGCGCGACTGGTTTCAAACAGTAGGTAACTTGCAGATGCTGTGTACCCTCACTTTGACATCATCACAAAAAGGGCAGAGAGAGCCGACAGTGCGCAGCATGTGATGCAACCCGATGTACCACTTTCAGAGCACTGTGTGTCGCTCTACTTCAAGAATTGATAGATTGATTTGTAGGGTTTAACGCCCCAAAACCACCATTGGGTCATGAGAGACGCCGAAGTGGAGGGCTCCAGAAATTTTGACCACCTGGGGTTCTTTAACGTGCACCCAAATCTGAGCACACGGGCCTCCAACATTTCCGCCTCCATCGGAAATGCAGCCGCCGCAGCCGGTAATTGAACCCACGACCTGCGGGTCAGCAGCCAAGTACCTTAGTCACTAGACCACCACGGTGGGGCATCTCTAGCTCTAGAAAACGCAAGAAAATATGTAGTTCCTTTCGTTCTTTTTGCCGCACGAAGGCTGACTGTTTTTTTTCCAGTCCGCATGAGTGTGGAAAGAAAATAGTGTCTTGTGCCCCGCCGTGGTGGTCTAGTGGCTAAGGTACTCGGCTGCTGACCCGCAGGGCGCGGGTTCGAATCCCGGCTGCGGCGGCTGCATTTCTGATGGAGGCGGAAATGTTGTAGGCCCGTGTGCTCAGATTTGGGTGCACGTTAAAGAACCCCAGGTGGTCTAAATTTCCGGAGCCCTCCACTACGGCGTCTCTCATAATCATATGGTGGTTTTGGGACGTTAAACTCCACATATCAATCAATCAATCAATCAAATAGTGTCTTGTGACAAAACGCATGTGAGGCTCCATGTCAAGTGAGTCAATAAGACGGAACGTGCGGCAACTTGTTTTAACTACATTGCAAAATATTTGCCCACACCTTACCAGGCCACAAGGACATGTGTATTTTGTCGTTGTGTCGTCGTTTCGAGTGCGAAAATATACCGTTGTGCTGTCCAGTGTGCTCCGATGGTGGCGTACACAAAATTTAACTTAGCTGCGGAAAGGACTACAAAGGCCATTCCGGGACGCTGCACTAATGACAGAGCAAAGTACTATCTTGAAAGTGTAAAGAAAAAAAAGTCAGAGCTTTGCGCAAAGACGAAGCAATGAAAGCGATAACAACAAAATGAAAGGTCACGCGCAGAATGGAAAGCAGAACGAAACGTGCCCCGCGTTCCTCGCACACAAATTACGCACGAAACGTACTCACAGGTACGGATGCACGCGAATAAGCGTCTCGTTTGTTATTTCGCTCAGTCTGACAAACGTGCGCTTTTCGTGAACGAAGACTGCCATGATTGCAGTTACCTTTGTGCTCCCAGTAACTACAGCAGAAGTGCTCCACGTAAAGCCCGAGGCGAGCCAAGGCGTACGATTCTCCTCTTCTCGTCACCGCGAGATAAGGGCTTGCGAGGGAGCGTCACTTCCCTTCTCAAAGCTGAACTAATTACACGTAGGAGATTAGAGCGGGCGCTGCGGTGGGATGTGGCGACGTGCGCTCATTGAGCCATCGTTTGTAACGTTAGCTGCACTGGACTTGCTGAGACAATTTCGCGTGTCAGTGGTCTTCGCATGCGCAATGATACTCCGCCGCCACCGCGCACATCTCGCCGCCGGTGTGCGCGCAATACGATGCGCTGCGCAGACAATCAGTGGTGTCACGCACCGGAGCCGGCACCTCCCTCGCACCCGGCCGCGGCCGCGCGCGACTCGCAGCCGCCGGTGTGTGTTTTCCAGAGGAGTGCCGTCATAGCCTTGGTACCCATATGGACGCCGCGCGCCCCTTCCCTGTGCAGTCGCCATCTGACACTGCGCTGCAGCCACTTGATAGCGCCTCCGACTGGCGTTTGCCACTGTGGTATAGCCATGGAGAAGGAGAGTGCAAATGCTGCTCAACGGTGCGGTAGAGCGGAGAAGCTTAACCCATTGGATCCCAAAGTAGTTGCCCGGCAAAATAAATATACATGTGTCACATACTACGTATACCGTTTGTGTGTCATTGGAACAGCTGTAAGCATGATATCTGGAAATCTAAGAATAATCACCTGAACCTTTGCTAACGCTGCGTATATCCTGGCATAGCTGAGCTAAGCCACTGCCATTTTTTGATAATGCCGAAAGCACAGCAAAGGTAAGTGGTATATATAAATGGCTTGCTGTTTGAACGGTAAAGAACGTTTTCCGTAGTGGCACAGTGGTTAATGCGTCACTTCCAGGTCGCAGTAGTCCCACGTTTGATTCCGCACAATATAGAGCTTTTTTTTCTGGAATTTTATTTCTAGCGTTTTCATACATATAGGTACCTGTACATATACGGTGCATGACATCGATGCCGACGTCAACGCCGACACACTAAGGCCTGTTGCTGAGCCGTAGTTTGTTCAACACAGGAGTAATATAGGTACTGTGCGAGAAAGGTAATGATAAAGTGAGGACATTGTCCGATATGGCGGCCGTCAGTCAATGCCATTCAATTGATTCGCCTGTTTTTTACGCCATACCTATTTTTCTCCCCCCCCCCACACAAAATACCTAATATAGTTGACACATGGATATGGCGTGCACGTGTAATCACCAACTGGGCATAATGCAGACTCTCAGAAAAAGTGGTACTATAAATGCACCACTGGTACTTGATACTTTTGCGACTGCGATGATGGCAACTGTTTGTGTTAGTGGCATATCCTGGAATTGTGGACATTGCTTTATTTTGCCACTTTTCACACCACGTGAACTTGCGCGATGACGTATGCCATGTGGTAGAAAATGTGCCGAAACATTAAAAAACATTCAGATATCGTTTATCGCGACCAAGAGCGAACAGTGATTGCCAACTTATAAGCGCAAGTTGTATGGTGAGTGGTCAGTCAATTGCTCGGTTGTGAGTGAAGTGTTTTTTTATAGAATCCGTGCACACAAGTAACTTGTCTGTGTTTGAAAAATTTCTATTTCGAAAGGTTGTGCTGCCCCTCATCGCTTTGTTTCCAATATATTTCGTGTGGTTGTATCTTCGGCGGCACAGGTTTCTTAAAGAAAGTTGAGACGTCCTTTTGTCGCTGCTTTTGTACGCTGTAAAAGCGGATTTCCAGAAAATAATATCAGCCAGTGAGAAAGCGACGACAATTTGAAAAAGTGCAGCTCACGTTGCTATATTTGCTGGTGTCACTTAGCTGATGATCTATTTAATGCGAAATATTTCTTAGTGAACTCCGACGACCTTGAGCGTATCTATCTTTCTATCTATCTATCTATCTATCTATCTATCTATCTATCTATCTATCTATCTATCTATCTATCTATCTATCTATCTATCTATCTATCTATCTATCTATCTATCTAGGCGCCTACGACTTCTAGCTCTCCTGGCCGTTTCGACAATTTTATTGATACCAAAATTGCTATGCGATATGACTGTATGAGAAGTATAATTTACTAGTCATACCATGAAAATCTTAACATGTATGTCAGGAATGTCACGATTTACATATCATGGTCTAGCTGCTAATGCTGTGGTTTCGTTTACATGAAATGTTGCAAAATGGGTATAGTACGACATGATTTCATGGCGAACAAAAATAACAAACCCCAACATAAAAATCATAGCATGCATGTCATGTAAGTCTTGAGTCATCACTACATGCGACACTCATGATACGGTCGCAGCCGTTTCGCTAGGTTCACATATACCAAGCTTGGTATTATAGTACACAAACGAATGACGAAGGCATGCGACAGATGTAAACATGATAATCAAAAGAAACGTGACTCCATTGCAAGCTCACGATGTGATCATGGCCGTTTCGCTAGCTTTACATATACCAAATTTCATATTACGTCACGCGAACGCATGATGAAGGTAAATGACACGTCCAAATATGATAATCAAGACGTGCGTGTCATGTAACATGAGTTTACATGCTACAATCATGAGGCTCACATGACGGTTTCGCTCGCTCCAGATATACAAAATTTGGTATCACGTGACGTGAATAGATGACGAAGGTAAATGACACTTACAAACATATTATAATATGCGTGACATGTAATACATGACTACATGCTGCGCTGATAGCGTCCTTGCGGCCGTTTTACTATCTCCGCATATACCAAAATTCGTATAACACGCGGCGTGAATAGACGACGAAAGTATATGACACATTCAAACATAATAATCATGATATTGTCATGCGCTAGGCGCTCGAAAAAACGCACAAGGAGACGCGACTGTGAAAATTTCAGACACAAAGAAGGACGTCTTCGCTGGCACACGTTGCTCGTTTTTGTCTTCTTCGTTTACAGCACAGAACTGGCTCACAGTTCACTGGCACAGAACACCAGGTGGCATTACTTCGCCTTCTAAGAGAGCTTCCACGTGATGCTCAAACAATAGTGTGCACAGCAGAGGGTCGAAGTAGGCAACATAAAAAAAAAACAATAAACAAAGGAGCCCACGAGATAAAATGCGCCCTGGGCCCGGCATTGGAAATAAACGGCATTCACTGTTCACATGAGGAGTTCACTGACACACGAAGAAAATTCACATCGCCGCGTAAAATATGGTTTTGAGGTGGGGGACGTGTACAGTCTCTGGGCGTGGTGACCTGCGCTGGGAGAATGCTGAGCCTCCGTCTGGAACCACTTCGTAGTTCGCGTCGTTCACACGTCTGAGTACTTTGTAAGGTCCATAGTACTTTCTCAAGAGTTCCTCACTGAGACCTCGCCACCTAATGGGTGTCCAAATCCAAACTTAGTCACCAGGTTCATTATTAACTTCTTAGTGCCGAATGTTGTACCAACGTGCATCTGCGCACTGGTGAGTTCTGATGCGCACATGGACCAGTTGACGTGCTTCCTCAGCGCGCTGAGTGTACTCATTGATGTCGGGGATAATTGGTCGAGCTTGTCGATGTCCACTTACGGAATCATGGTATTTAGCATAGTTCTGACATCTCGACCATAAAGGAGCCGAAATGGCGTGAAGTGTGTAATTTCCTGTATTGCAATGCTGTAAGCAAATGTTACGTACGACAGGATGTCGTCCCACGTTTTGTGCTGCACATCCACGTACATGGAGATCATGTCGGCTAGCGTTTTAGTTAGCCTTTCTGTTAAACTATTACTCTGAGGGTGATATGCAGTGGCCTTTCGATGGGTTGTGTAACTCAACCTGAAGATATCATCCAAGAGCTTCGCTGTGAATGATGTCCCTCGATCAGTGATGACATATGACGGGACGCCATGCCATAGCACAATTTAATGCACAAAAAACTGGCAACTTTTGATGCGATCCCTCGTGGCAATGCCTTCGTCTCAGCGTAACGAGTCAAGTAATCAGTTGCGACAATAATTCATTTCTTGCCGCAAGAAGACAAAAAACGGGCTTAGGTGGTTCATTCCTAATTGATCAAACGGTGTACGTAATGGATCGATTGGTTGTAAATTGCATGGAGGCTTTAAAGGTGGTGTCTTGTGACGCTGGCATTCACGGCATCCCTTCACGTAGTGTTCAACATAGGCAGACTTCTTAGGCCAGTAGTAAAGTTTTCACACTCGATCCATAGTTCTCGAGTAACCCAGATGGTCGGATGTGGGCTCGCCGTGGCTCACCAATAAGACGTAATCGCGGAAGGCTTCAGGCACGACGAAAATAGGAGATTTGTCACCAGCACCAGTGTTTCCTTTTGTATAAGCCGCCATTTCGAAAGCAAAAAGATGGCAACGTTCACGACATTAGACGACGAATGGGCGTGGTGCTACCTTCCAAGTGATTTATAATCATTCTTAGATCAGCGTGATTTTGTTGAAGAGATATCAGATCCGGCCCGCTGAGAGTTTCCACGAAGGCGCCGTCCTCTTCTCCACTTGTACCAATGAATTGAAAAGGTTCTCGTGTTAGCGTGTCGGCATCTTCGTGCTTTTTGCCTGACTTGTACATGATGGTGACATCAAAAATTCCTGTAGGTGCAGACTCCATCAAGCTAATCGTCCTGAAGGGTCCGTAGATGGGTCAACCAGCACAAAATGTGATGATCAGTCACCACTTTAAATGGTCTTCCATAGAGATATGGCCTAAATTTTGTAATTGACGAAATGACCACGAGACATTTCTTCTCTGATAAGAAATAATTAGATTCGACGTGAGACAGTGTGCAACTTGCGTAGGCTGTTACCCGTTCAATGTCATCTTGTCTTTGTACCGAAATAGTTCCAAGACCAGTTTTGCTGGCATCAGTGCGTACTTCTTTCTGTGTGAACATCTTTATTGAAGTGTCCGAGCACGGTAGGGGAAGAGAGCAGGTGTAGCAGTTCCGCAAAGGCAGTCTGCTGTTCGTCAGCTCAGACAAATGGTGTGTTATCACATGTGAGGCGTAATAGTGGCTCCCCAATGTTGGAGAAATTTTCAATAAAGCGCTGGTAATACGTGCACACCAGTACTTATCGAAGACTTTTCTCGTCAGTTGGAGCTGGAAAAGTGGTGACGACAGCATCTTTGTTAGAATCGGGCCGAACACCAATGGCTCTCACGAAGTGACCAAGAAACTTTTATTCTTCGTAGCCGAAATGACATTTCTCAAGCTTGATTGTGAGATAGGCCAGTCTAATGGCTTCGAGCACATTCAGAAGGCGGCAAAAATGCTCGTCAATTGTTTCTGAAAAGACAACGACATCATTGAGGTAGATGAGACAGTTTTTCCACTTGAGGTCTGCCAGGACGATGTCCATCATTCGCTGGAATGTGGCTTCAGCGGAACAGATGCTGAAAGAGAGCACTTTGAATTGATAAAGGCCATCCGTCGTTAGAAAAGTGATATTTTCTCGGTCACGTTCATCGACCTGTATTTGCCAATAACCGCTCTTCAAGTCGACGGACGAAAAATACTTCGGGCACTGCAGCGTGCCCAGAGGATCATTGACTCTGGGCAACGGGTACACGCCTTTTCTTTTTGACATAGTTAACATCCTGTAGTTGAAACAAAAGCGAAGTGTGCCAACTTTCTTTTTACAAGGACGATTGGTGACGACCAAGGGCTGCTTGAAAGCTGTATCACGCCATCATGAAGCATTTCTTTACCCTGCATTTGAATCACGTGCCCTTCGGTTGACGAAACATGATAAGGGTGCTATCGTATGGGATGTGCGTCGTCGTAGGTTATAATACGGTGTTTTGTTATCGGTGTTTGACGTATCTTCGAAGAACGGGCAAAACATGTGTGGAATTTCAGCAACAGCTTGCTCAAACGCGGCTTGTTCGCTTTAGAAAGCGTTGGATTGATGTCGACGCTGCAAAAAGGCGCTTCGGCGGTGCCGATGGCCTCGGAAGCAAAACACTCCGTAACATTGGCGACTGGGTTGGCGCTGGCGATGACAGTTCAATGAAAAAGGTGGCGGTGCTCGTACCTGAACTTTGTGACAAAAACGTCGCAGTAATCATCAAGAAGGTCAACAAGACTTACCCCTGCGCAGACACCCTGAGACCGCAGAAGCAAGTAACTGCTTTCCGCGACTGCTTCACTGTGCATCACTCCGTCTCACGCCACCTGAACCACAACGGTTGCACGGGGTGGCAACGTGACAGCGTCATCGATCCCGCGAAGAGACACTCGGGAGTGGCTGGGGTCCGCGTAATCTGTTGTGGCGTTTGTGGTCGCGAATGTGACTTTACGTGGTCGAATGTAAATTATAGCACAATGCTCCCTAAGAAAATCTATGCCAATGGTCAGATCTCGAGAGCACTGTTGGAGAACGCGAAAACTGGCAACAAACGTACAACCGTGGACTTGCAATCTTGCCGAGCACATACCGAGTGGCGTGACGATGTGCCTGCCAGCTGTACGGATTGGCGTGCGGTTCCAAGGAGTCGTTACTTTCTTCAGAAGGGCGGCCAGTTTTTCGCTAATTATGGAAAAGTCCGCACCAGTGTCCACTAAATTGCTGACTTCGCGACCTTCTAGCAGAACAGGAATATCTAAGGAAACTTTTGCGCAATCAGCGGGTGATGTCATTATCGATGTATCGCCGGTATCTTCAGCCGGCGTTGATAAAGAGCCTTCAGCATGACAAGTCTGAGCGACCTTGCCCCCGAAGGTCACTGTGGCTAGTTTCTCCGACGCGGGTTAGGTGACCGGCCCTGCACCACGCCCCAATAGGCGCGATGATTCGGTGAGAACCGCCATGGTGATGGAGAACGTGAGTGGTGCCGAGATCTCGATTCACGCTGCTGGGCAACGTAATTGCGCAGCAGCGTGGATCGCTGGCTGCTGGCCGAACCTAGCAGGTGAGGAGTTGGCCGAAAAACCACGAAGTTCCAGCTCTCGATAAGTGCACTGTCAGTAGATGTGCCCAGGTTCCCCACAGTGATAGCAAAGAGGACGTCAATCGAGGGGCCCGCCACACATCTGATTTTCGCAGAATCAGTCAATGGTCGCTGAGGGACGGGCCCACTTGGACTGCCTGAAACATGGCTCGGGCTGTGGTATAAAGCGGAGTGAAATGTGGTGCAGGTTGGCGCAGAGTTTGGTCTGCTGGAAGCATGGTAGGGGTGGCGATGGGAAGCGGAGCCAAAGGTGATGCTGGTTGGAGCAGAGTTTGCGCATACGACATTCGAGGAAAGTCATTTAGAGGCAGCGGCTCTGTCTGACAAGACGGTTCTCGTAGTGCTTGCTGAACTTCATCTCGGATCATGCCGGACAAAGAACTGTCAGTACACGCCGAGGACACTGATAATTTCTGCAGTTCTTTGTGAATTACAGAGCGTATGAGTGCTCAGAAGAAGTCGACGTGGCCCCAAAGACCGCCCATGTAGTCCGTAGCAGAGGCAAAGTTCACTTGTCGATCGTACGTTTGGGTCCGTTGTCGAAGCATGCGTTCAATCAGGACGGCTTTAGTAAGAAGCTCTGACGTAATCTTGGGGCAGTAGGGTGCGTACAAGACCACCGAACAACTGCTCCTTCACTCTACGCATCAGATATCGCACCTTCTTCGCTTCCTGCATGTGAGGGTCGTCTCGTCAAAAAAAGACGCGTGATGTCCTCGACATACAATGCTACGCCTTCATTTGGCATTTGCATACGGCACTGGAGTTCTCGTTCAGCTCGCTCTCAGCTATCGGGACTTGCATACGTTTCGAGAAGCCGGCGTTTGAAGTCTACCCATGACGTGAACACACCTACCCGGTTTTCGTACCAAACACGCGCCCCGTCATTTCCACTGAAGTAGACATGTCGGATCTTGTCTGTGTCATCCCACATGTTACGAGCGGCAACGAAGTCATAGTAGACGAGCCTATCGTCAACATACTTATGAGCAGCACCATGAAAGAGACTCAGCGTTCCTGGTTCGAACAGCGTATAGTGCATTGGCAATGCGTCCCAAGCGGCTTCAACCAGCTGGGTTGAAGCCGCTTGGGACGGTGCTGCCTGAGATAGTTAGGGCCGTCATCCTCTCTGAGAGAAGGCCGAACTGTGGGTTAAGTCCGTGGATCATTCGGCTAGCACGCTGAACAGGCGTAACCACCAGTATGGGGCTGGAGCTTCTTGTACTGGGAGGGGTTCGGTGCATAGGGTGCCCAGCACCTCCACCAGGAGGAGCTCGAAGCAACGTACAAGGAGACGCGTTAGTCAAAATCTCAGACAAAAAGAAGGACGTCTACACTGGCACGCGTTGCTCGTCTTCGTCTTGTTCGTTCACCGGCACAGAACGGCCTCACTGTTTACTGGCACAGAACACCAGTTGGCAATATGCGTGTCAGATAAAACATGACTACATGCTACGCTCATAGCGCGCTCGCGGCCGTTTCGCTAGTTCCACATAAATCAAATTTCGTATAACACGCGGCGTGAATAGACGACGAAGGTTAATGACACGTACAAACATGATAATCGTGATATACGTGTCATGTAAAACATATCTACATGCTACGCTCATAGCGTGCTGGGGGACGTTTCGCTAGCACCACATATGCGAAATTTCGTATAACACGCGACGTGAATAGATTACGAAGGTAAATGACACGTCGAAATATGATTAGCATGCGTGTCATGTAAGACAAGACTACATGCTACGCTCATAGCCTGCTCGCGGCCGATTCGCTAGCTCCACATATACTAAATTTCGCATAACACGTGACGTGAATAGACAACGAAGGTTAATGACACATCGAAACATGATAATCATGAAATGCGTGTCATGTAAAATATGTCTTCAGGCTACGCTCATGGCGTGCTGGCGGCTGTTACGCTAGCTCGACATATATATCAAATGTGGTATAACGCGACGTGAACAGACGAAGGTACATGAAACGTCCATACATAATAATTATGGCATGTAAGTTTTGTCCGCCACGATTTACGTCTGCCTCTTAACGTGGTGCTAGTTTTAAAGGGCCCGTAAACCACCCAGAGGCAGAAATGTAGATGTGGCGTTCCAGTTGTGTACAGATGTGCAGTGGACGCTAGAGGAATTCCACGCCTTTCCTGTTTCGCTCTTTTCTTCGCTAGGCTGCGTTCGTCAGCTCGTTCCCCTGACAGAAAAAGTAGCGACACTCTCCTCCATATCCTTTCCAAAGTGTCCAATTCTCCTTTCCGAAATGTCCAAACCTTATATATATCCTCTCCCAAACGACCACCATGTGGGCGCGGGCCTTTAACCCGGCCCGCGCTCCACTTAATTTCCTATCAAGAATACTATGTCATGCTGATAACGCGCGCAACGTCTATCCATCGCCACACAACTATCCGTCGTGCCCCTTCTTTCACTATCCCTGGGCGCCCGGGCTAATTCCAAGTCATGCACAGCACGGTCCTTCTCAATGTGACCTGGCATTCTCGATAGGATAAGGGCGAGAGCCGGGTACGGCGAAAAAAATTGGCAGCATATCCACGGAGTGAATGATGGAAAGTGGGGCAAAGCATTCGTCCGTCCATTCGTTCTTGCATCTGTTCGTCCATGTGTCCGTCTGTGTGACCATCCATGCATCCATCCGCCCATCCGTGCGTGCGTCTGTTCGTGCTTCCGTCCCTGCGTTCGTCCATGCATATGCTCCTGCGTCCGTTCATGCGTCCACCCATGAATTTGTCTGTGTGTCCGTTCGTCTATCTAATCAACACTCCAAGTCCCACCATCTCGCATCTTTTTATTATATATTCCCCATATAGAAGCACCACCATTCAGTGGACATTCCAAGGACTAAATGAGAGGTGGCACACGCACACTTTCTTACGGCTTGCGCTTCGGGTGTACTTCCCACCTTCAACCACCTTGAGTTCATGCTATATACTATAGTTCACTGTATTCATGGCACTGCGGCCAAATTCTCGCTAAACCTTTCTAAAACCAAGGAGGTTACGCCCAGCGAGTATAACGTAGCAACCTTTTCCTGTCAGATAGTGCTCAATGCACATGCCAGTGGCTGCTAATGTGAAATGAGAATCAGGAGGATTCAGCTTTTAATTTCTTACGGCTTGCACTTCGTGTCTGCTTCCCCCCTTTAACAACCTCGAATTCATTCATGGTATATACTAGTTCATTGTATTGATGGCCCTGCGGCTCAACGCTCGCTAAACCTTTCTAAAACTAAGGAGGTTACACCCAGCGAGTATAATGTAGCAACCCTTTCTTGTCCGATATTGCTCAACGTACATGCCAATGGCTGCTAATGCGGATCGCAGCGTGCGCGTTGACTAAAAGCCGAATGCTCCTGTCTCTCATTCCCCATTAGCAGCCATTGGCATGTACATTTAGCACTATTTTTAGGGGCGAAGCTCCTTAAGGCGTGGGTTGTGCGTCCCCTGTATGTAGCCACCTCTCGTTTAGTTCTTAGAGCGTTCATTAGATGGCGGTACTTGTGGCTGATGATGAAAAGTTGCAAGATGTTATAAACTAGACGGCGGTAATTGTAGTTGATGATGAAGGATGCGAGAAGTTATAAAGTAGAATACAAGAATGGCCCATTTGTACTACTTGGAGACTTCACCGTGGATATCATAGGCTTATCCTACATATGGCTTCTAGATATGCACTCAGATGTATATCGTTTGGTCATATGAAACCTACCACGATCCTAGGAACATGCATAGACCTAGTATTTACAAATTGTCCACTGCAACCCATGCAGGAACCGCTCTCCCTTCATTTTGCAGACCATAAAGCCGTCATAATGA
This sequence comes from Rhipicephalus microplus, assembly GCF_043290135.1. Classification (NCBI taxonomy): domain Eukaryota; kingdom Metazoa; phylum Arthropoda; class Arachnida; order Ixodida; family Ixodidae; genus Rhipicephalus; species Rhipicephalus microplus. The sequence goes on along the minus strand of NW_027464585.1, from coordinate 20,225,501 downwards.
AGGGACATCGCAAGCCATTCATCGTCTAAAAACAAACAAAAGTTGATTTGTGTATATACACACACAGTGTTTCTAACGTATTTACACTTTGATCGACTGGGCGAATTACACGGAAGATTCACGGTTTACCGATGAATCCTTCCGGAGTTTTTCAATTCGAACACTAACGCTCGATGATCATTAAAAATGTGCCGCCATATCCACGAAGTCAATGATGATTGAGTGGGCAAAATGTACGGAGGATTCATGGTTTACCAGGTTTACCTCCGGAGCTTCGCCCACTCATCATCATTCACTTCGTGGATATGTCGGCATTTTTTATTGTTGACCAGCGCACAGAAGATATTTCTCACCGGCACCACCTTGGAGGTCAAACGTTATACCTTGCAGGTCAAAGCGTAAGACTGGTTACATACTACGACGAAACGCGGGACGAACGGGTGCCGCTATAAGGAGCTTCGCCCCTAAAAAAACATGGAAAAAGAAAGGTTCGCGCATATT